>NC_026001.2:69900119-69954476 GCF_000442705.2 Elaeis guineensis | reverse complement strand
AAATGCATGGTTCTTCTCCATTCCTAACGAAGCCATACGTCTTGATCATCTTATCAAAACGTATGTTCCAACTCCGTGATGCCTGCTTAAGTTCATAAATGGACCTCTGTAGCCTGCACACCTTAGACTCATCTGTGGATGTGAATCCTTCAGGTTGTATCATATACACCTCTTCATCCAGCTCTCCGTTTAGGAAAGCTGTCTTCACATCCATCTGGCAGATTTCATAATCCAGATGAGCAGCTAATGCAAGCATAATCCGAATGGATTTGAGCATTACCACAGGAGAAAATGTCTCGTCATAGTCTATACCATAACGTTTGATGATATCCCTTGGCAACCAGACGGGCTTTATAGGTTTCCAACTTTCTGTCTGTGCCCTTTTCCTCTTGAAGATCCACTTACACCCTATGGATTTTACTCCTTCGGGTGGGTCAACCAATGTCCACACATCGTTGACCTTCATGGACTCCATTTCAGATAACAGTCCCTTCACCAAGGAACTCCTTTTTCAAAAAGATTGCCTTAAGGCTGACAAACACTTTTTGCTCATCAGCTAGGTAGAAGTAATGTCCTTTGGTCTCTTTTGGATATCCTATAAAATTACACTTGTCAGACCTAGGTCTAAGCTTATCTGTAATTAAACGTTTAACATAAGCCGGACACCCCCAAACCCTAAGGTGTGAGAGAACTGGCTTACGTCCTATCCATATCTCATATGGCGTTTTGGTTACAGACTTACTCGAAACTCTATTTAGAAGGTAATAAGTCGATTCGAGCACATATCTCCAGAGGAAGATCGGCA
Organism: Elaeis guineensis; assembly: GCF_000442705.2. Classification (NCBI taxonomy): domain Eukaryota; kingdom Viridiplantae; phylum Streptophyta; class Magnoliopsida; order Arecales; family Arecaceae; genus Elaeis; species Elaeis guineensis. The sequence continues at coordinate 69,953,671 of NC_026001.2, read as the reverse complement.
GACCAGCAAACCCCATCATGGATCGAACCATATCCAACAAGGTCCGATTCCTCCTTTCAGATACACCATTATATTGTGGTGTTCCAGGAGGTGTCCACTGAGAGAGAATCCCATTCTCCCCAAGATATGTTACAAAATCATTGGAAAGATATTCACCTCCTCGATCAGAGTGAAGAATTTTAATACACTTTCCAGTTTGTTTTTCTACTTCATTTCGAAATAGTTTGAACATTTCAAACGACTCCGACTTATGCTTCATTAAATAGACATACCCATACCTCGATAGGTCGTCTGTGAAGATTATGAAGTAGAAATATCCATCTTTTGCACTTGAGCTCATGGGTCCACATACATCAGAGTATACCAGACCCAAGAGTTCACTGGCTCGCTCACCTTTTCCAGTAAAAGATGATTTGGTTATTTTACCAAGAAGACAGGACTCACAGGTTGGAAGTGATTCACAATCACCTACTTCAAAAATTTCTTCTTGTGCCAACCTGTTTATCCTGTTCTTATTGATATGACCTAGCCTACAGTGCCAAAGGTAAACTTCTAACACATTATCTATTCTAGGACGTTTACCGGAGGTTTGAACTACATTAGCAAGTTGTGATAGAAAGTAAATTCCATTATTAAGTTGTCCAACAAATATTGTAACACCATTAAAATGATATTGCAAATATTTTCTTTTATTAAAAATTGATAACCGTTCAAGGCCAAAAGGTCTACAAAAATAATATTTAATAAAAAACTTGGACAATAGTGACATTCACTCAGAATTACGTTTCGAGAATTGATTACAAGGTTCATGATTCCTAATGCTAGAACTGGAACTTTGCTTCCATCTCCAACGTTCAGGAACTTCTTGCCTTCATCAAATCTCCTACTGACCTGCAGACCCTGCATCGAATTGCAAATATGATAAGGGCTTCCAGTATCCAATATCCAAGCAGTAGTATCACAAATGAAAAAGTTGCAAGGTGTTATCATATAAGTACCTTGCTTCTTCTTCGGCCTGTTCGGGTCCAGAGAGGCAATGTATAGAGGACAGTTCCTCTTCCAGTGCCCCTGCTTCTTGCAAAAGAAGCACTCCACCTGGCTCTGGTCAGGCTTGCATTTCTTGATCTGACCATGTGCAGACATCCCAGCATGCGGTTGCACCTTCTTATTCTTCTTCTTCTTGTTCTTCTTCCCTTTCTTAAAGGATCGACGACCAGAAGAAGACCCTCCCATAATATTTATCGACTCCTTATGGAGCTGGTGGTCCTTCTCAAAGTTCTACAGCAACCCCAACAAGCTGTGGTAGTTCACTGCAGGCTTTATCATTCGAATTGAGTAAGGAAGGGAAGGTAGGACTTGGGCAGAGAATTAAGGATCGCATCCTTACCGAGCTACTCGTCCAGGGGAAAGCCCAGTTTACTTAGGTGCTCAATCATTTCGATCATGTACAGTACATGATCAGTGACTGAGGCTCCATCCCTCATCCGAGCATTGAAAATGGCATAACTAGTTTTGTGCCTTTCAACATCGTCAGGCGTGCCAAAGGAGTCATTCAATATTTGAAGCATCTCTTGTGGTTGGGCATTCTCGAACCTGTGGTTGAACTCATCATTCATTGTCGCCAGCATAATGCACCGAACGGTGGTGCGGTCATTGAGCCACTTCTGGTAAGTATCTCGGACCATTCCTCGAACGTTCGGGGCTGGCTCCTCAGGTGCAGGATCCGTTACTATATAAAGGATCCGCTCATACTCAAAGATGATTTTTAATTTTTGATACCAGCTATCGAAATTAGGTCCCATGAGCTTGTCATTATCTAATAATGATCGGAGGGACAGGATAGTGGCCATAACTGCATAAAGAAAAATCAGACCTCAATTAGTACATAAATTATAAATACTAAAGACTTGGACTTTAGTCTAAAGTTTCTCCTAGTTTTTTTACGAACTGATAGCCTCAATCTCCAATTCGAAGAATTACTTTTGTTGGTGCAAAAATCTGCTTGCGTCGGAGAAGTTGGAGTCGAGTGAGTTGCGGTCGCCGTCGGAACCTGCAAAGGAAGTCTAAACCAGAGGTGGGGTTGCTCCGGCAAGACCCTCCGACGCTCAAGTCAGTTCTCTGCCTCAACAAGAATGGAGTGCTCGAACAGAAATTTTAGCAGAGTTTCTAGGTAGAAATGAGAGCTTAGGGAGTAACGTATCTGGGGTCCCCCTTTTATAGGCGGAGGGAGCAACAGACTAATAGTGATGTTTGTAACCGTCTGGCAGTGGGCTGCCCATGGTCAGGAGGAGTTTATCATGAAGAGTAATGGGATGGAGTCGTGGCTGTCATCATGGCTCGCCACGTGGAATCGGTTGTGGGGAGTGGAGCGGCGTCCGTTGTCGCGACTCGCCAGGGAGTGGAGCAGAGTCGTGGCCGTTAGTACGGCCTGTCAGGGAGTAATGAAGCCGCGTAGGGTCTGCCACAGGGAGTGGAGCAGAACCGTGGCCATTATTGTGGCCTGCCAGGGAGTGATGGAGCTGCGTAGGGTCCGCCGCAGGGAGTGGAGCAGTGCTATCCGTTACTGTGGCCTGCCAGGGGGTCCAGACTTGTCGGCCAAAGTTTGGTTGGAGTCGGTAGCTGGAGTCGGAAACGAAGTCCGGCACCTGTAGAAGCTCGGACGAGGTCTTCCTGCAGTCAAAAATAGAAGATGGAGTCCGACTCCCGTAGAGGTCCGAACGAAGTCTTCCTGTAGCTGGCGAGATCAGGCTCCCGTAGGAGTCTGATCAAAGTCTACCTGCAATTAAAGTCAGAGGCGAAGTATGGCTCTCGTAGGAGTCCGGACGAAGTTTACCTGCAAGCGAAGTCATGGGCGGAGCCCGGCTCCCATAGGAGCCCGGGCGAAGCCTTCCCGCAGTCAGGGTCGGGGATGAAGTCCGGCTCCCGTAGGAGTCCGAACGGAGTTTACCTGTAAGTGAAGTCACGGGCGGAGCTCGGCTCCCGTAGGAGCCCGGGTGAAGCCTTCCAGCAGTTGAGGTTGGGGACGAAGTCCGGCTCCCGTAGGAGTCTGGACGAAGCCTGCCTGTAGCTGGAGTCGGAGACGAGATCTGGCTCCCGTAGGAGTCCGATCGAAGTCCACCTGTAATCAAGGTCAGGGATGAAGTCCGGCTCCCGTAGGAGTCCGGACGGAGTTTACCTGTAAGTGACGTCGCGGGCGGAGCTCAGCTCCCGTAGGAGTCCGGGTGAAGCCTTCCAGCAGTTGAGGTTGGGGATGAAGTTTGGCTCCCGTAGGAGTCCGGACGAAGCCTGCCTGCAGCTGGAGTCGGAGACGAGATCTGGCTCCCGTAGGAGTCCAGTCGAAGTCCACCTGTAATCAAGGTCAGGGATGAAGTCCGGCTCTTGTAGGAGTCCGGACGGAGTTTACCTGTAAGTGAAGTCGCGAGCGGAGCTCGGCTCCCGTAGGAGTCCGGGTGAAGCCTTCCAGCAGTTGAGGTTGGGGACGAAGTTCGGCTCCCGTAGGAGTCCGGACGAAGCCTGCCTGTGGCTGGAGTCGGAGACGAGGTCTGGCTCCCGTAGGAGTCCGGACGAAACCTGCCTGTAGCTGGAGTCAGAGATGAGATCTGGCTCCCGTAGGAGTCCGATCGAAGTCCACCTGCAATCAAGGTCTGGGATGAAGTCCGGCTCCCGTAGGAGTCCGGACGGAGTTTACCTGTAAGTGAAGTCACGGGCGGAGCTCGACTCCCGTAGGAGTCTGGGTGAAGCCTTCCAGCAGTTGAGGTTTGGGACGAAGTTCGGCTCCCGTAGGAGTCCGGATGAAGCCTTCCTGTGGCTGGAGTCGGAGTTAGGTCTGGCTCCCGTAGGAGTCCGGACGAAACCTGCCTGTAGCTGGAGTCGGAGATGAGATCTGGCTCCCGTAGGACTCCGGTCGAAGTCCACCTGCAATCAAGGTCAGGGACGAAGTCCGACTCCCGTAGGAGTCCGGACGGAGTTTACCTGTAAGTGAAGTCGCGGGCGGAGCTCTGCTCCCGTAGGAGTCTGGGTGAAGCCTTCCAGCAGTTGAGGTTGGGGACGAAGTTCGGCTCCCGTAGGAGTCCAGACGAAGCCTACCTGTGGCTGGAGTCGGAGACGAGGTCTGGCTCCCATAGGAGTCCGGACGTCGCGAAGAATCCAGTCGGCGCTGGCGGGGTCCTGCTCGTCGACAAAACTTGAGAGTGTGGCGGAGGCTCGGCCATCTGGAGGTTTGAAGAGACATTGTCGGAGGTTGAAAGTCAGTTGGATCCCCGGAGGGTCACTCCCAGCATGAACTTCGGCTGGGGGGTATTTTATACCCAACACCAGTCCCCTACTTTCGAGTTTGAATTTCGAATGAAGAAAGTACAGAAAGATTGTCGCAGTCGAAGTTCTTCCCTCGACGTCCGCGCGCGATCGTCCTCAGATATTTTGGCATTTAATGCGCGCATGCTGGGCCTTTTTTCGATTAGGGCGATCCGAAGAGTCTTTTCGAAACTCTCACCGGGACGTGATCCCAAGCGTCGTGCCATGAAAGTCTGCGAATGGTCAACCCTAGGTCGCGTGAGTGGGACATGCGAGACACTGGTGGCACTGGTTGGCCTAGGGACACCTGCCACCATAACTACGCAGGCCCCGTTCCTATTTAAGCCCCCACCTTTCCTCCAGGGGCTTCACGACATCCTTCTTTCGCCTGAGAGCTTAGCCACTCAGCCGCTCCATCGTGCCCCTTCCGACTCCGAGCATCTTTCGCGTCGGTCTTTGCCATCTCCGTCGGCTTTCTGCCCTTCCGGTCCCCCGAGTCTCTCCAAGGGGTTCCCCACTGGGGCCTCCCCTCGGAGGCCAATCTCAAGATGATGTCACAGACTAAGAAGAGTGCAAGGAGGAGAACAACAGTCTGCGAGTTCTCCAATTTCAAACTGCTGCTGAGGGTTCCCGTCGCTTTAACTGGGGCTCAAGGGAGAATTCCTTCAACAACATGGGTTTAGTAATGGGGACAACCGGTGAAGACGTTCTGCCTGAGAACTTCGGAGTAGCCGAATGGGGCGACACCGGTCAAGGGGGCAGAGCCTTCGTCACAAGCCGTGGCGGGATCCTTGATGCCGTCGGGGCCGAGGGACCAGAAGCGTCGGCGTCAACGGCGGGGCAGCAGAACTTGTTGCGGGGATGGTGGAAGTAGCGCATGCGACCTTACCAGAACGCCAGGACGGTGGTTGTCATGGAGCACATGGCGTGGCGCATGTCTTCGGTGCCACCGCTGCCTCCAGGATATTCCGGTTCTTCTTGAAATAGGTCATCGTCACCGCTGCGCTGCCGTTGCCCTTGCTGCCCCTGGAATCTATCCCATCCTTTTCCCCCTAGGGTTGGAATTTCGAGGTGGAGCAGAACGAGGCGGGGGGCGAGAGCCGAGGGCTTGTCACACATACTGGAAATGCTGCTGGAAGGATGGAACCGAGAAGAGAAGTCTACAGCTCGAAGTGGCCTCCGGTGTATCCCTTTCGAGTCTTGTAATAATATTTTCTTTTTCTGGCCCTCCGGGTCTTGTAACGTACATCTTGTTAATCGAGAAATGAGAAGGAGATTTTGTTACTTCGTTTGCGCTTTGCGTCGAATTGTTGTCTGCAGACTTTCTTTCTTTACCATTGTTGTTGTTGTATTCCCTTCTCTTTACTTCTCTTCTTCTTTCTCTCTTCTTTTTTTTTTTTTTTGACGTCGTCCATAGGTTGCCGGTAGTTGTCACGTCGGTTTGCCTTTCAGTTGTCCTTCTCCTTCAACTAATGGCTCTGTAATGTATATTGGATGAATAATATGAGAAGAAAATTTTTGCTACCTCTTATACTCACGTGTTGAATTATCGCTTGCCGAGCTTCTTTTCGGCCTTCGCATCGTTCGGAGGTATCCGATTACCATCGTATCGACCCATCCTTTTCATCCATGGCCGCAGATTTGTCTGGGGCCACTCGGGTTTGGTGCCCCCCATCAGGGCTCGGCTCGGAGGTCTGATCTTTCATCACCCCGAGGAAGTCTCATCTCGGCTCGTGTTGAGAGCTTCCTTGAGAGCTGGGGTCCTTGATAAGAACCCCAATCCTTGCTGAGACGGGATTCTCTGCATCTTCGACGCTATTTTTTTTCATTCTCACTGACGTGGTCCATCGCCTTCCTTTTTAGCCCCTCCTCCTTTTTCTTTTTCGATTGGAATTTTTCCTCCGCTCTTGGTGGGGCTACGGGAGTCCGGCTCCCGTAAGCGAAGTCGGGGCGAAGTCGGCTCCCGTGGGAGTCCGGACGGAATTTACCTGCAATTGAAGTCAGAGGCGAAATCTGGCTCCCGGACGGAACTTACCACGGTCGAAGTTGGGGATGAGGTTCTGGCTCCCGTAAGAGTCCGGACGGAGTTTTCTTTCGATCAAAGCCGAGGGCGAAGTCGGCTCCCGCAGAGTCCGGCGAAGTTTGTCCGCAGTTGAAGTTGGAGGCAGAGTCGGCCCCCGTGGGAGTCCGGATGGAGTTTACCGACGGTCGAAGTCGGGGACGAAGTCCGCTCCCGTAGGAGTCCGGACAAAGTCTTATTGCGAAGGGGCCGCTGGGGAAGGTCCCCCCTTTTTCTCTTCTGGTCTTGAACGACCAGACTTTAATTGATGCGGGATGAGGTTCTTTCCCTATTTCTGTCGTAACATATTTCAGCTCTGGTTAGGATGAGGTCCTCATCTTATCTCTAACACGGCTGTAGGCGTACATATGGGCGTTGCTGGGCCCTTCCCCCTTCCAGTCTAAAGAGAACTGGGCCTTCAACTTTGCTCGAGTTAGGGCGAGTTCTCCTCCTATCCCTAACAGGGCTGTGGGGGCGCATATGGGCGTTGCAGGGCCTCTCCCCCCATCCGGTCTAGAGAGCCAGACCTTCGACTTTGCTCAAGTTAGGGCGAGGTTCTCCTCCTATCCCTAACAGGGCTGTGGGGGCGCATATGGGCGTTGCAGGGCCTCTCCCCCCATCCGGTCTAAAGAGAACCGGGCCTTCGACTTTGCTCAAGTTAGGGCGAGGTTCTCCTCCTGTCCCTAATAGGGCTGTGGAGGTGCATATGGGCATTGCAGGGCCTCTCCCCCCATCCGATCTAAAGAGAACCGGGCCTTCGACTTTGCTCAAGTTAGGGCGAGGTTCTCCTCCTGTCCCTAACAGGGCTGTGGGGGCGCATATGGGTGTTGCAGGGTCTCTCCCTCCATCCGGTCTAAAGAGAACCGGGCTTTCGACTTTGTCAAGATGAGGCTCCCCTCCTGCTTCTGATACAGTTTGTTTGGACTGCCCTGTCGATGTAAGATAGTGCCAAGAGGGGAGACATGTAGATATACAACTTTTAATTAAAATAAAATTATTGGTAGTACATCCGTAAGTTTTTCGAGCTCCATGATCGCGGGAGGTCTGCTCCTCCGAGCTCCTTGAGATAATAAGTTCCGGATCGGACTACTTCTTTGACCTCATACGGACCTTCTCAGTTTGGGGTGAGCTTCCCTCGATCCTGAGGTTGCAAGACAGCGGCTCGTCGAAGCACTAGATCTCCTGCTCTAAAGACTTTGTTCTTGACTCGAGAGTTGTAATAGCGAGCGACTTTCTGTCTGTAGGCTGCCATTCGAACTTGAGCTACCTCCCGCCTTTCTTCCAGTAGGTCGAGGTTGGCTTTAAGACCTTACGAATTTTGATGTTCGTCGAATGCCACGACTCGTGCTGACAGGAGTTTAAGCTCAATTGGGATAATGACCTCCGTTCCGAAGGCTAAAGCAAAGGGGGTCTCCCCTGTGGGCAGTCTTTGGGTAGTCCGATACGCCCACAACACATGATAAAGTTTGTCCGTCCAAGTTTCCTTCGTCTTTTCGAGCCTTGTCTTGATCCCCTGCAGAAGGGTTCTGTTAGTCACCTCAGCTTCACCGTTTGCCTGAGGATGGGCTACTGATGTGAAGTTATGGGAGATGTTTAGATCTTCACAGAATTCTGCGAATCTTGCTCCCGCGAATTGCCGCCCATTATCAGTGATTAGGGTCCTGGGCAGACCGAACCTGCATACGATCAACTTTCAGACGAAATCTTGCACTTTTGCTTTTGTGATTTTTGCTAGTGGTTCGGCTTTAACCCATTTGGTGAAGTAGTCGATCGCTACAAGGAGGAACTTCCTCTGCCCCGACGCCATGGGAAAGGGGCCAAGGATGTCCATCCCCCATTGCGCAAAAGGCCATAGGGCACTCAAGGGTGTAAGCTCGGTGGCGGGCTATCTCTGGATATTGGCATATCTCTGGCATCGATCATACTTTCTGACATATTCAATCGAATCATGATGCATTGTCGGCCAGTAATATCCTTGGCGGAGCAACTTGTGGGACAAAGATCTAGCCCCCAAATGGTTTCCGCAGATTCCTTCATGCACCTCCCACAAGGCGTAGTCAGCTTCTGAAGGCCGGAGATATTTCAAAAGGGGTAAAGAGTATGATCTCTTGTACAACTTGCCCTCATAAAGGATGTATCAGGAGGCTTGACTTCTGAGCTTCCGAGCCTCTTTTGCATCCTGAGGGAGAACTCCATCTCTGAGATAGGTTATCAGTGGGTCGATCCAGTTGGACTCATGGTCAATTTCCATCACGGGCCGCGATTCTTCTGTACTCGGATACTTTAGAACTTCAAAAAGAACGCCTTTGGCCAATTCGGCCGGAGCCAGCGTTGCCAGCTTGGAGAGAAGGTCAGCCCTAGTATTTTTCAACCTCGAAATCTATCTGATGTTGAAGCTACTGAAGGCAGGGACGAGCTCCTTTACCTTTTCAAGGTATTTAGCCATGCTATCCTCCCGCGCTTCGTAATTTCCGTTGACTTGTCCCACTACTAGTTGAGAGTCGCTGTGGACCCAGAGCCGATCTATTTCCAGCTCTTTGGCGATCCTCAGTCCTGCGATCAGAGCTTCATATTCCGCTCCATTGTTCGTTGCGGGGAACTCAAAGCGCAGAGCATACTCCGCGATAATTTCCTCCGGACTGATCAAGATCAGGCCCGCACCTGCGCCTGACATGTTGGAAGATCCGTCCATATAGAGGGCCCAAAAGCAATCAGAGGGATCTGCTTCTTCTTTGGGGGAGTTCGGTCGGGGCTTCAGGCCGTCAATTTTGCCTTGTTCAGGTTTGGCCTCCTCTGGGATAGTACACTCCACTATGAAATCTGCCAATATCTGGGCCTTCACTGCTGGCCTGGGTCGATAGTTGATGTCAAATTCTGTGAGCTCGATCGCCCATTTTGCCATCCTCCCGGAGGCATCCGCCCGGTGCAAAATTGCCTTGATCGGTTGGTCGGTGAGCAGCGTTACAGTGTGCCCTTGAAAGTAGGGTCGGAGCCTCCGGGCTACAATCAACAAGGCGTAAGTCAGTTTTTCTAATTTGGTATACCTGATCTCGGCGTCTCTCAATGCACGACTGATGTAGTAGATCGGCCATTGGACTTTCGCTTCTTCTTTGACAAGGACAGTCGCGAGAGCCATGGGAGAGATCGTCAGGTATAAAAATAGTTCCTCCCCAGGCTCTGGCTTTGCCAACAGCGGGGGTGAGCCGAGGTAGCTCCTTAGTTCTCCGAACGCCTGTTGGCACTCAGGGGTCCAACAGAAGTTCTTTGGTTGCTTGAGGGTTTGAAAGAAGGGTAAGCACCGTTCGGCCGACCTTGCGATGAAGCGATTCAGGGCCGCTACCCTCCCTGTAAGGCACTGAACCTCTTTTATCGACTTTGGGGCAGCCATCTCCTGGATGGCGTGAATTTTTTCTGAATTGGCTTCAATCCCGTGCCCCGACACTATGAAGCCCAGGAACTTTCCCGAGGTTACTCCGAAAGCGCATTTAGTCGGGTTCAGCTTCATTTTATATTTTCGGAGAGCGTCGAAGGTCTCCTCGAGGTCGGCGACATGGTCCATAGAAGATTTACTTTTTATGAGCATGTCATCCACGTAGACCTCCATGTTGCGGCCGATCTGCTCCTTGAAGATTTTGTTCACCAACCGCTGGTAGGTTGCACCTGTATTTTTGAGGCCGAAAGGCATGACCCTGTAACAGTAAAGGCCATGATTAGTAATGAAAGCGGTCTTTTCTTCATCTTCTAGTGCTATCCTGATTTGATTATAGCCGGAGAATGCATCCATGAAGGTGAGGAGCTCATGGCCCGAGGTCGCGTCCACCAGTTGATCGATTCTGAGAAGGGGGTAGCTGTCCTTTGGGCAGGCCTTATTCAGCTTTTTGAAGTCTATGCACATCCTCCACTTGTCGTTTATTTTTTTGACTAGGACAATGTTGAAAATCCAATCAGGATAATTGACTTCCCTAATGAATTCGGCCTTAAGGAGTTTGTCCACTTCCTCAGCTATCGCCTTCTGCCTTTCTGGTGCATGACCTCGGATTTTTTCTTTCGTTGGTCGATGCTTTGGATCGACGGCCAGACGGTACTCCATGACTTTCGTGTCAATCTCCGGCATGTTCGTCGGAACCCAAGCGAAGACGTCCGCATTCTTTCATAGAAAATTAATGAGACGCATTCACACCTCTTCCCCCAGGTTGGAGCCGATCATCGCCACATGCTCCGCATTCCCGTCGTTCAAAGGGATCGGTACCAGATCTTCAATTGGACCGCCCTTCTCTTCAGTGAGGTCATCGCGAGCATCTAGTCCGTCGACTGGACAGGGGTCAGATTGGTTGCTTCTTTGCAAGGCTATGTTGTAGCAGTGTCTGGCCAGGGCTTGGTCTCCTCGGACCTCTCCGATCCCCTGGTTGGTGGGAAATTTCAACTTCAAATGATAGGTTGACACGACGGCTCGGAGAGCATTGAGGCCAGATCGACCGAGGATTGCGTTGTAGGCTGACGGTGCCTTCACCACTAGGAAATTCACCATAGCCCTGGATTGCCTTGGATATCGACCTACGGCCACAATCAAAGTTATCATTCCCTCCACCGGAATAGCATCGTCGGTAAACCCTACTAGAGGGGAGCTAATCAGCCTCAAATGGCCGTCAAGGATAGACATTCTTGAGAAGGCATCGTAGAACAAAATATCGGCCGAACTTTCATTGTCGATGAGAATACGGCGGACGTCGTAATTTGCTATATCCAAGAAAACTACGACCGCATCGGTATGAGGGAATTGAACTCCCTGAGCATCTTCTTCAGTAAAGGTTATGGGCTCCTCAATCTTTTGTCGCTTGGGGGGTACGGCCATTACGTTGGTTGCTTCCTGCCGAGATCCTTCCGAGATGGTGTTGGCGAAATCCATCAGGGGCCGATTATCTGACCACTCCATGCCGGCGACCATTGCCGGAGGATGTGGCTACCATTGCTAGAGGCGAGACTGGAGCCTGAGATCTGGCCGCGGAGGCCATGGGTCGCCATGTGGATGCTTCGTGAGAGGTCATCGGGCGAGGATCCAGTGGGGGAAGGAGGAGCGGATGTCGGAGAAGATGACCAGAGGCAGTTCCATTGAGCGCTCCTTTAAGAACAAGGGTACTGCGAAGACACAGAGCCCTTCCTTTAGCGCCAATCCTGTTGGTGCAAAAATCTGCTTGCATCGGAGAAGCTGGAGTCGAGTGAGTCACGATCGTTGCTGGGACCTGCAAAAAAAGTCTAAACCGGAGGTGGGGTTGCTCCAGTAAGACCCTCTGATGCTCAAGTCAGTTCTTTGCCTCAACAAGAATGGAGTGCTCGAACAAAAATTTTAGCAGAGTTTCTAGGTAGAAATGAGAGCTTAGGGAGTAACGTATCTGGGGTCCCCCTTTTATAGGCGGAGGGAGCAACAGACTGATAGTGATGTTTGTAACCGTCTAGCAGTGGGCTACCCTTGGTCAGGAGGAGTTTATCATGAAGAGTAATGGGGTGGAGTTGTGGCTGACATCATGGCTCGCCATGTGGAATCGATTGCGGGGAGTAGAGCGGCGTCCGTTGTCGCGACTCGCCAGGGAGTGGAGCAGAGTCGTGGCCATTAGTACGGCCTGCCAGGGAGTAATGGAGCCATGTAGGGTCTGCCACAGGGAGTGGAGCAGAATCATGGCCATTATTGTGGCCTGTCAGGGAGTGATGGAGTTGCATTAGGTCTGTCGCAGGGAGTGGAGCAGTGCTGTCCGTTACTGTGGCCTGCCAGGGGGTCCAGACTTGTCGGTCGAAGTTCGGTTGGAGTCGGTAGCTGGAGTCGGAAGCGAAGTTCGGCACCTGTAGAAGCTCAGACGAGGTCTTCCTGCAGTCAAAAATAGAAGACGGTGTCTGGCTCCCGTAGAGGTCCGAACAAAGTCTGCCTGTAGCTGGCAAGATCAGGCTCCCGTAGGAGTCTGGTCAAAGTCTACCTGCAATTAAAGTCAGAGGCGAAGTCCGGCTCTCGTAGGAGTCTGGATGAAGTTTACCTGTAAGTGAAGTCATGGGCGGAGCCCGGCTCCAGTAGAAGCCCGGGCGAAGCCTTCCCGTAATCGGGGTCGGGGATGAAGTCCGGCTCCCGTAGGAGTCCGGGCAGAGTTTATCTGTAAGTGAAGTCACGGACGGAGCTTGGCTCCTGTAGGAGCTCGGGTGAAGCCTTCCAGCAGTTGAGGTTGGGGACGAAGTCCGGCTCCCGTAGGAGTCTGGACGAAGCCTGCTTGTAGCTGGAGTCGGAGACGAGATCTGGCTCCCGTAGGAGTCTGGTCGAAGTCCACCTGTAATCAAGGTCAGGGATGAAGTCCGACTCCCGTAGGAGTCCGGACGGAGTTTACCTGTAAGTGACGTCACGGGTGGAGCTCAGCTCCCGTAGGAGTCCGGGCGAAGCCTTCCAGCAGTTGAGGTTGGGGACGAAGTTCGGCTCCTGTAGGAGTCCAGACGAAGCCTGCCTGCAGCTGGAGTCGGAGATGAGATCTGACTCTCGTAGGAGTCCGATCGAAGTCCACCTGTAATCAAGGTCAGGGATGAAGTCCGGCTCCCGTAGGAGTCCAGACGGAGTTTACCTGTAAGTGAAGTCGCGGGCAGAGCTCGGCTCCCGTAGGAGTCCGGGTGAAGCCTTCCAGCAGTTGAGGTTGGGGATGAAGTTCGGCTCCCGTAGGAGTCCGGACGAAGCCTGCCTGTGGCTGGAGTCGGAGACGAGGTCTGGCTCCCGTAGGAGTCTGGACGAAACCTGCCTGCAGCTGGAGTCGGAGACAAGATCTGGCTCCCGTAGGAGTCCGATCGAAGTCCACCTGCAATCAAGGTCAGGGACGAAGTCCGGCTCCCGTAGGAGTCCGGACGGAGTTTACCTGTAAGTGAAGTTGCAGATGGAGCTCAGCTCCCGTAGGAGTCCGGGTGAAGCCTTCCAGCAGTTGAGGTTGGGGATGAAGTTTGGCTCCCGTAGGAGTCCGGACGAAGCCTGCTTGTGGCTGGAGTCGGAGACGAGGTCTGGCTCCCATAGGAGTCCGGACGAAACCTGCCTGCAGCTGGAGTCGGAGACGAGATCTGGCTCCCGTAGGAGTCCGATCGAAGTCCACCTGCAATCAAGGTCAGGGATGAAGTCCAGCTCCCATAGGAGTCCGGACGGAGTTTACCTGTAAGTGAAGTCACGGGCGGAGCTCGGCTCCTGTAGGAGTCCGGGTGAAGCCTTCCAGCAGTTGAGGTTGGAGACGAAGTTCGGCTCCTGTAGGAGTCCGGACGAAGCCTGCCTGTGGCTGGAGTCGGAGACGAGGTCTAGCTCCCGTAGGAGTCCGGACGTCGCGAAGAATCTGGTCGGCGCTGGCGGGGTCCTGCTCGTCGACAAAACTTGGGAGTGTGGCGGAGGCTCGACCGTCTAGGAGGTTTGAAGAGACATTGCCAGAGGTCGAAAGTCAGTTGGATCCCCAGAGGGTCACTCCCAGCACGAACTTCGGCTGGGGGGTATTTTATACCCAACAACTTTAATTCCTTAGTGGGTACTAGAATCCACACAGACTACACACGAGCCCAACTTTGGTTGGTCAACCCATGTGCATCTATGGGTAGGTTCATAACCAGTTGTTTCTCTAAACAACTTCTAGTAATTGATTTTGCCTCAGAACCTAATCAGTAGGCTTTGGCCTCCACTGAAAAGATCTGGTTAGGTCCAACCATTAACATGACTTGATTCGGTGAATTGGATCAATAAATGATCTGGCCCGACTTTGGCCGGCCAATCTGACCACCATCAAAAAGACTCAAACCAAATTATCATATTATGAATGATAATTTCATTAGTCAATAAGCACCAGGCCTTTGGGCCTCCAATGATTATTAAACTAATGAACTAATTATCACTCACTTAATGGGAGGCTATGACTTAGTTATCACTATAACTTAATCATTTTAGGGACCTAATAATTTTGAGGATTTTATTAAAGGATAGATGAGAAGAAAAAATCATATCCAGCCAATTTCAATCCTCCCACTGACTTCACCAAGTCAGATTAAAAAGAATTTACTTAAAGCTGGCATTAGGAGCACCTAAATCAGTTAAACTGATTTACCTAATGACATGGGTGAGCCCTAATCACCAAGTGATCTAATCAAAATCTAATTCACCAGGTTGGCCAGGTAAGTGAGATCAGTGGTGGGGATATGCCATTAACTCGTCAGAGATCGAATCACTGCGAGTAGCTCCTGCTTAAAAACTACTGGTCAAACTGCCAAACTTATCTTAGACACCAACCAGTTCATTAGTTTTAATTTGATCCACTTAGTAAATTGGGTTCCACCACGTAGCCATGAATTAAGTCCATCTTGGTCTAGTTAAAGACATGGACCCATTCAACTACAACTATTGGAGTTGAGTCTAGAGTATCCTTGATCTAATCTAATTCAACTTTTGATTAGATTTGACCAATTACTCTAATTTAATCCATTTCTTTAAGCTAACCTTAGGTCTAACCCAATTATGGACCTAATCCATCTAACCCATTGGCCTACAAGTTTATGCAATTGTCTTAGGTCTTAATTCACAATTCTAGACCTACTAGACAACACTTAATTCTTTTAATTAAGTATTTAGGCTGATGGGTCAGGATTTGGCATTTCGAAAATAATTTTCAAATTTGAAAAGTTTTATTTTTTTTTTGTTCATCAAATATGTTGACTCATTTCACAAATAGATCAGCACATTTTATAAATAGCAATCCTATTGCTAATTACATAACAGAAAATAATTCAATCAAAATAAATCATGAATATTTTTTTAGATCTTATCTACCACATTCATGATAAATTTTACAATTGAACCTTTACAATTAATTTCTTTCGCTGCTTCATCTGCATGGGATATAATTGCAGCGGCACCCCTACCGCCATAGGAAACCCCATCGAATGGGAAGAGAGGGCCTTTAAACCCTACTTTGCTCCTATGACCGGACGGCTATGGCAACCAACCCAATTCGATTACTTGCTACTTGGATCAAGTATATCTAAATGTACCAATTTCAAAATTTAAATTTCAAATTTTAAATTTTAAATTTTGAATTTTAAATTTCAAACAAATTTCAAATTTCAAATTTTTGAATTTCAAATTTTGAATTTTAAATTTTGAATTTCAAATTTAAAATTTCTACCAAATTTTAAATTTTAAATTTTGAATTTTAAATTTTTGAATTTCAAAATTCAAAATTCAAATTTTAAATTTTAAATTTTGAATTTCAAAATTTTAAATTTTGAATTTCAAACAACTTTCAAAATTCAAATTTCAAATTTTGAATTTCAAATTTTAAATTTAAACTTTTAGATTGCAACTTAATCTACACATGCAAATATATATATCATATCTAAGAACCCACTCTGATACCATTTGTGGAAAAATTTAGTGCAGGGGTAAAATGGTAATTTTAAAACTTTTTCAAAATCATGATTTTACAGTGAAAATTATTAATTAATCTAATTAATTAACATAAATTTATCCTATACTAAGATCTAAATATGATATATAGCATACATTCATTTAAATTTAAAATTCAAATGCGAACAGTAAACACTTTACTGTAATGTGTTCAGAACACAATACCTTTGTGCGGGTAGAAGATTGCCACAATCAGATCACCGTCGGGAGAGTTTGATTATCACGATGCAGCCACACAGTGTGTCTGACCTCTGTGGATCATCCACACGAAGCTTCCAATCTGATCGACTCTTCACGAGTGCTAGCTTGTTGTAGAGCACTTTTGACGGCCGATGCTGATCGAACTCCTTCGATCGATATCTGTTGATTCTTCAAATACTCTAGATCATCAACAGATGTGCTTGAGAGGATGTTGAAGATCTTTCTAAAATTTTGTAGGCTCACGACACTCGTAGCTCACTTTCTCACTTCCCAAACCCCAGGCTAAAACTCTAGGAAACTCACCGGAAATCTTGCACCCACTTTTCTTTCTTTTCTTTCTTTTTCTCTTGGAAGGATATGGACTTTCTTCTCATACACAAGACTTCTCACGCCCCAAAATTTTTCTCCAAAAATCTTCTTCTTGCATGCCCCACTCTTCTCCTCCTTTTATAACAACGTCAAACGTCTTATCCAAAAGAAAAGATAAAGATGAGTAATTGCACATTTGAATTCAAATCAAATTTTAAATTTAAATGGACACCAACTCATCCCTTATTCACTAAAGGTGTGAGGCATGGCTTAAATTGTGCATGGAGTGATTTCATGAGAAACCTTTTCTCATGTAATAAATGGAGCGTAAAAAAAGGGATATGGTGCAAAGATTGATTGCCCATTCAAATTCAAACTTTATTTTGAATTTGAATGGCCAACCAATCATCCTTATCCATTCATATGGCACATTAAAGTGGGGCATGGAGAGGGCTTGGTGTGAGAAAAAAATTTATGAGAAGTTCCTTCTCATGAATTCAAATGGGTGTAATGGAAGTGAGGTGGCGCATGGAGATTGGGTCAAGGTGGTTTAATTATTTAAACCAACCTAATTGAACCAAATAAGTTAGGTCCAATTAGACTAATTTAAACCCAACTAAATTAGACTTAATTAGGCTCAATAAAATTTTAATCAAATCAAAAATTAATTAAGCCCAACCCCTGATCAAATTAGGGACCAAACCATCTCGACGATTAGGTCAACTCTTAACCTAATCGGGTCAAACCCAACTGAATCCAACTCAATTGGACTTAATCCAAAAATAATTACTCAATCAAATTGAGTTAATTAGTGATCAAATCACTAATTAAACCTCTCATAAATACTGACTCCAAATCCGATGGACAATCGGGCATCAGAATTCATCGATATATAACCCTGATCGAAAAGTCCCAACCAGTGGGACTCTTGACCCCGGTACCCATAATGTGTGGAACTCATGATCAGAGAATCCTGATTCTCGATCACTGAGTCCCAAATATGTAGGATTCTACATCAGCCATCAGATCAGATAGGAACCTCTAATGTGTGTGACCCCACAGGTTCGAATCTAAGCCGGTAGCACAGGAACCAATTCTTGTACTAATCGAAGTGACCATCTAGCAATGGTACCTGACGTCTGGATAGGTCAAAATATCACAATCGTAACACTCAAAATCTACATGAATATGGTTACTGTATAATTCATCCTTTTGACCCCTGTGTTTAGGACAACTCAGGGTTAAACTGTCAACCCTGATCAGATCATCCGAATCGTGCTCAACTCAAACAGTCCTGTGACTCCTCACAAGGACTACCCTGGCCAAGATTTTGCTAAATTAAAATATGATTGTACACAGCTCTTAAACTGGAGTGGTCAATCCCATCTTGACACATGCACCGACAAATCAAGTACTTGACTACACCCAGCAGCCTTCCGTCACTGAATTAAAAATTCAGGTAGTCCAGTGCCTAAGTGCAGTGAGTTGCTTGCAAGTCACCATGGTGGTCTCAGGTCGGAGGGAATATTTAAACCCATATTTCATCGGAGCAAATTTTGACAGCAAAAATAGCTCCGAAGTCGGTCACGTTCAGTGCAGATGTACCTTTATATCTCACCTGTATGCCATACCAGTGTCTCCACACTCATTGGTTAAGAGGACAACCAACCTATATGGCACACAATGACCTATGCTTGATAAACGTTGTCGTCCTTGGTAACAATATATCATTTGATCGTGAACAGATTTAAGGACTAAACGATAAATCCTCCTTTGTCGAGTCTAAATAGTCCTAAGGACTTCACCACAACATAGGAGTTCATTAGAAGATGAAACATTTTGTGATGAAAAATACCAAAATATTTTTTATTAATTCATAATTTATGTACAAATACAAAAATGAGTACAACCGTCAACAGGCTGACGATTGGCTTTGAGACACTATTCCCAATATGATCTGCTGTCCAATGAAGTTGAAGCTAATTTTATATTTAATCTTGATGAGTCAAAGGGTGACTCAGTTTATAAATAATGATGAGATAGAAGATGATACATTAGTCGATTATTATAATTAGGAGGAGGACCTACACATCGAGAAAGATACGGATATTGATGAGTTGATCTATATTCTTTATTTAATCTTCTCTTGTAATAATGGTATGCGATATAATTCTATTTATTAGAATATAATTTATTTTTTACTATTATTATTTAATTTTATATTCATTTATACGTTAAGAATTACAGGTATGGGATCAGGAGACAGATGATGACGTTCGTATTTGTAGCCTACCCCTGAGGCTGAGGTGCCTTCACCCATTTTCACCATCGCACCAGCAGATTCTCCAGAGGGTCCTACATTGGCAGGTCCGAGTGAGGCAGATTCGAGTGGTATTATTATACCTTTTATATAATAAAATTTGATTTTTTTTATTTGGATAGCTATCATACTAATGATTTATTTATAATTATTTCAGACCAGTCTCCATCGGTGGTGAGATGAGGGTGAGGTCCATCGAAGAACCTCGCTCTAGAGCATTAGAGATGTGAGCATCCAGGATAGCATATCCGTATTGAGATATCACCCGGCTACACCAAGCCCATTAGGAGATGGTGTGAGTCGTGGCAGACCGAGCTAAGCATCATATGCTGTAGCTATGCCTCCATGATATTTTTTGATTGGTGTCACGTTATACAGGCTCAGAGAAAAATTTTCTACACTCAATTACAGATAAAATAAATTATACTGTAAATATTTAATTAGTATGATATTCTTCTAATATTTATTATTAGCAGGGTGTATTTGATATTGTTGATTTTGAGGAGGATCACGTGCGGCGAGCTGTGGATGCTCATTTATACTTGCATTTCAAGGAGTATCGCTACCGTATTCATTAGCACTGGTACCATGTGATGCAGGATCATGGAGTGGAGGCAGTGCGGCAGTAGCCGTATGACAGCATCACTATAGATGATTGGGCTCTCGTATGTCAGTATTACGAGGATCCTGCATATCAGGTTACACATCTAAACTTTTTTTTTTAGAGTTTAATGATTGAATCATTTATTCTTAAATTTAGTTTGTTATCTACAAATTTGACTACTAACTGTACAGAGATGATGTACCCAGAATACTGTGAATCGAGCGAGACAGATCGTGTCGCATTATGGGTGTTTGAGGTCGTTCACTCGTCATATGGAGCAGATGGTAAGTAATTTCTAAGTAGCATATTGTAACTCTCTAATTATTTAAAAAAATTTTAATTAATGATTCTCAAATTGTAGAGAGATGCAAAGAGTGACGAGCTTCTTGATAGGATCGATATCTATTAGTGGATCCACCAGCGACGGTCAGAGGAGTGGATAACGGAGAGCCAGGAGCTTTTTGTAAGTTTTTTCAATTATCTTTTTTATTCATAGTTTGATTTTCAGTATGAAATTAAAATAGCTATAACTTTAATTTTCAGGATCGTATGATAGGCATTAGATCCCAGCCTATCTCTGAGGGCTCGATCGCACCCATAGATGACGAGATCTATGATCAAGTGCTTGATATGAGATCCTATTTTATTAAGAGTCTAGGGCATGGGATCAGTGCTCCCTTATCCTTACGCTCGTCTAGGGCTGACATCTATATTGCCTGCGATACTCGACTGGTGGAGATGCAGAGGTAAGTAACGGAGGATCGACAGCAAGCTGATGAGTTGACTGTACGCATCGACGAGTACCAGCTACTCCAAACCCAGATGATGGAGCGGATGGTGCAGATGGAGCAGATGATGTAGCTGATGAGGCAGTAATAGGCCAGTTTAAGCTCTTCCGAGCACTCTCCTTCCCCAGCTCATTTCTCTTTTGCAGATATCGACACTTGACGGCCTATTTATGTTACTTTTTATTTTTATTTCAGACCTCTTATGATTTTAATTTAATATAATAAAATGATAAAATTTATTTATTAGTTTATTGTGTAAATTTTTTATTTTTATTTTATAAATTATAAATAAAAAATATTATAAATATAAAATAAAAATATATATTCATAAATTATTTTAAAAAAATTATGTGTAAATTTTTAGTAATGGAATTATTTTTGACAAAATTTTGGTCGTCAAAAAATCTATTAGCGATGAAAATAATTGGTCGTAAATAATTTTTTTAATAAATTTAAAAATATTAAAATTTTATATTAAATTATTAGAGATGAAAATAGTTTCATCACAAATAATTGTTAATTTAGTAGTGATAAATATTTTCATCGACAATTATCGTATTTGCGATGAAACTTTTACGTTGCTAATATTTTTTTATAAATCTGAATTTCATAAAAATTTTTAATTAATTAATAGTGACAAAAGTATTTCATCATAAATAATTTTTTAGATTATTTTTTTACTAATGATGTAATAATTCATCATAAATTACTTTTTTATGATGAAAAATTTTTATCGCAAATAATTTTTGAAAAAAAATATTTTTTAACGATGAAAATTTTTGGTCGGTAATATTGATTATTAGCGATGAAATTTTTTTTTTATCGTAAAAAATTATCAACGACATCATTATTTACGATGAAATATCAGCAATGATAATTTCATCGCTAATAGCTATTACCGACGAAAATTTAGTATTAGCGATGAATTTTTTACGTCGCTAATGCATTATTCTATTGTAGTATGCTCAGCCTAGACTATTTGGATATTTAGACTAGATCCTACTTGATTTAGGTTTAATCAGGGGCCTTGGTCTCGGCGGTCTGAGTTGATCATCGAGAGATAATTTAGACCTAATTGAATTGAATATTGATTAGATTCTCTATCTCTCTTTCTTTCTCTCTCTTCATCTCTCTTTCTCTCTTCCTCTCTCTCTTTATTTCTTCCTTCTCTCTCTCTATTTTTGCTTCTTTTCTTTTCTTCTCTCTCTTTCTCTTTTTTTTTTTTCTTCTCTCTCTCTCTCTTCTCTATCAAACCATGGGTTCCATCAAGAATTCCTAAGAGGGAATAGAGGGGAGGAGGGGATGGGGTCGACAGCAGTGGTGGCACAATGATGGTTAGCAACAATGGTTCGGCTAGAGTGCCGACGGTGGAAAATCGATAATAATAATACCTAAAACAAAGGAGTTAGCAAGAATTAGGGATGAAGGTGGTTTTCAGGTGACAATGACTTGATTGCAGAGTTTGATGGTTGCTGGAGGTGAGAAAGATGGAAGATGGAGAGGTTTCAGTGGCAGATCAATCGAGAGGTGGTGGGTTTAAGAAGAAGATTATGGAAAGGGGATAACTTTGATTCATCTATGGATAAGGTCGGTCTTCATTGGTGTAACCAATCCAAATGCCTTCGGACACCTCCGATCGCCCTCATGCCATATCTTCTCCCACGATCAAGAATCGGGTAAGGGATGAGGTTCCCTTATTCTGATCAATTTTTTTTGAAAAATTACGATGAAGTTCGCAAGCCTTGCCGAATTCACTCCGAACTGGATCCAATTACACCAATTCTCACAAAAGTGGTTCAACCTGTTCAGTATAAAAAATGATGGACAAAAATAATTCATTTCGGTATAAAAGAATCCTTTCCTATTATTCACTCTCAATACATTCCTCAAAAATCCAATTTGTGCTGATTCTTCTTCCAACTTCCTTTTTTGATAAAATTCTAGCTAGAAGCATATGTGTACTGTAATAGACTTCTCCATGGGTAATTGGTAACCATGTATGCAACAATATAATTTGTGATTTGACAATAGAAGAAACAAAAAAACCAAAATATAATGTTATTTTCAATGCCACAAGAGATGATTGATTAAGCTAATCTTTCAAAATATAATATTGGTTCATTGGAACCATACAAACCCATACCTAGAACTCTTACGAAGGGAAAAATACAACCCTCTACTATGTACAAAATAAACTTTGTAGTCGAGTAGAGTAGGGCGTGTGTTTGTTGTCAAAGCTCTAAAAGATAGTAAGCTAGTGCATTCTATTTAGAAAAAAAATGTAAAGCAAAATTGGTGGTAATGGTTTTGGAGGATTTGATAGATCAAAGAATGTCCATGGATGTCTCTCCTAGAGAAGGTCATGTCCCCAAAAAATGCACAGGCTATTGGCTTGAGGTCTTGCCTAGGATAAGGGTGGCAAAAGTTGACCCAACCTAAAAGGTAGACTTGACCTTATTTGGGTCGGTTTTGGGTTCAAGGGCGTTTTAGTTAGGGTTAGGTATGAGCCAAATTTTCTGATCCAAACTTTAAATGGATGAGGTTCAAATTGAAGTTTTGATCCAATTACAGAGGCCGTGAGGGTCGAGTTTTATTAAGTTAAAATAATGTAGAGATCATGCTAAGTCATAATCATAAACAATAAATTTTTGAGTTGTTGGTCTTTTATTTAATTCTAGTTTTAAATTATTTTGGAAATTAGTCTCTTAAAATTATAAATATTGGATTTAATAGGTTATATTTGGTTTATTAGAGATAAATCTGGCAAAATAGACGAGTTTAGGGTCAAATAGGTGACTTAAAATGACCCATGGTGGGGTTCTAGGTCGAGAATTCTTGACCTAATATCGATCGGGTTGGTTATAGGTCATAGTATTGTATGTTGTTACTTTTACCATATCCAACTCAACCTGATCTGAGCCACGACTACATTTACTCCCCAAAAAGAATAAGTTGTTCTCCCTTAATCAAGATACTTCATTAAGAAAGTTGATCTATGAAGATCACTAAACTTAATATGGACCATTTTAGCTACTACAAGTAGTGCTGGATCGGGTTCAAAAGAGAGATTTGCCACATCGAAAAGTTGAATCGTGTGCTTAGCTTCCGAAGGCAATATCTTAGTTATACATATTCGATTTAAATGTTCTTTTTTATTAAAAAATCAAATAATTTTTAAGATCTATGATATGGTGCCTCCCCTAAAGGGCTGTTCTCTTAATGATTAAATCTAAATTCAATCATATGGATTTCAAAACTGGTCGGTCAAATCTCTTTTTTTTTTGGAAAAAGATTTTAATCGAGTGTATCTTTCAATCCAAGAAGAATTTGGTAGATCAATAGAGGGTAAAGTTAATATAGAGATTGAGATCGACCTTATATAGAATTTTAGCTCTTTTTTATATTTATTTCTATTAGTTATATCTATTTTTAGAAGATTAAGTCTATTCGAATTAGGAGAGAAATCTAAACTAAATTATGCAAAGACGGTCTTCATTATTATAAATAAATGATGTGTACCTTAATTTTGGATCATTAATTACAAGAAAATAAGACTTAAAACCCTACTTTCATCCATTCTTCTGCCTTTTCATATAATTTTTTTTGCAAAATTAAAATTGAGCAAATTCTTTCTTCTATCTCATTAGATCACTAGATGGTATGCGTAGCAATCATGAGAAAATAATATTTTAGTTAGGAAACCTTTTCTCATGCTCTACTGATCGATCAGGAGAGTTAATATATAAATAAAACAACCAATATGGTCACATGATATGGTAACATAGGCTAAAGGCAAAGACGGACATGAAAAGATCTAGTGTTCAAGATAAGTTTAAAGGTAAATAAGTAATTTTGAAACAATAACTAAAAAGTCTAACAAATTATAAAATATTATTAGAGAAAGCCAACACCAGATTCCTTGATTTACTTCATTTGATGTTTACAGCGTTCCCGAAAATAAGTGTATGCAATATCAGTGTAAACATGCACGATGCCGGTACAAGTGTGTGTAAAAAAAACCTTTAAGTACATGCAAAGTATTCGAAAGTGCGTGCAAGAGAGAATTGAATCCAAAGTGCGAGAGGACTTGGCATAAAATTGCCGATCGTAGTCTCCCATCTTTCCCGTATCTTCCAATAAAGCCCCTTTCATCGTCGAACGCACAAACATCTGATTTTCATTTTTGATTAGTACATATAAAACTGTATAATATTCCAGACTTTTGGATAAGCATAGGTTAACTTTTGGATAAGCATAGGTTACCAGTGTTTGCGAGTGCAGTGCCAGAATCATTAGCTGTCTCAGGCTGTTGATATAAAGGTTACCACTCTTTGCTTCCATGATGCCAAAATCATTATCTCAAATATTGGCCAGCTCAAGTCTCAAATATCACTACGCTTTTGGATACATAGGTTACTACTCTTTGCTGGTATGATGGCCAAATCACTGGCTATCATAAATTAATATTGGCCAGCATATACCCAACACTTCTCTGTCAAACAACTTCTCCTCCAGTCAACTAATAACCACTCAAATTGAATTCACTTGTACCTATGAACCCACCAAGCGCACGAGAAACGTGAAAGCTCTGTTAGCATCGATAATTCCATCCAATGTGTAACCCTCAACCAAGCAGTCCGTTTGGTGCCAATTTGAAAATAGATGTGTATGGGTTACTAAAGCATTTACTCTATTTGTAACGGAAACGGTCTACCACCCGAGTACACGTGATCTCCCCCTTCACATTGTAGGAACACTCTCGAAGGATATGGACGTGGCTATAGAAGGGTATTCTCGGAGGAGTTTTTCCGAGCAGGAGGCTCTCTTTTGGTGGCCTTCAGTGATGCTGAAGCCAGAAGATCTTCTCCGTTTCTGTCACGCCTTCGATTCGAAATTGTGAATCGAGGATCGCGGTAACTACCGTATATTCATGAAGAACTCTCTCCACAAGCATGCAAGGCATCTCATCACGATATCAATGCATTACAGTGGAATAAATATAAATAATTATTATTCAACTGTAATTCAAGTAATTAAATCAAATGTCTTACGTCCAATAAAATTTTACTAAAAATAAAACAATAGGTCTAAGTTCAATGAAGTTGACAACGCTAAATCTCGCCTCTAAAAGCTCTGTCCCAATATTTCGTCCCACGCTCGAAATTAATTATCTGAATTTAAAAAATAGAAAGAAAGGTAATGAGCTAGACAGTCCAGTAAGTAACAAATATCTCAACTAGATAATTCAGATATTATATAATTTTCAAGAATAATGCTGCAAATAAACATAAGAGTATATTTCATGCTGATTTAATACAAATCAAATATTTTCAAATATTCACATATAATATAATCATAAATTTGATTCGATTCAAAACACTCGTAACTCAACAGCCTTGACTATGACCAACGTTTAACCCCCATTGGCGGGGTCCACAGAATACCAGCACACAACCCCCATTGGCAGGGTTCACAAACACCAGCCACAACCCCCACTGGCAGGGTCCACTGAGTACTAATGTATAATCCCCATTGACGGGGCCCACTGAAACATAGTTAGGCTGAGAGCATAAATCCGATCTGTATCAAAATATTTTGTATCATAATATATCATAATTTTTCACTGAATATGTGCATAAATCGATATACCATAATATTTCAAAAGCACTTTTCTTTCAAAACATAATTTCATAAATCATGCATAATTTCAGAGAATAATTATTTATTTTCAGAATAAATATAGAATATCTTGAGAAAATGATTCATTACTTACTTTTTACGAAGCACTGAACGAACAGATCAACTAACTTCTAGGAGATTCTTCCATGCCTATTATTCAAAATTATATTTTTTACATTAATTTTAATTCAAAATTAAATCTAACAAATTCCAAAATCAAAATCTCACTTAAAATCAGACTCTTCCCTAAACTCGATCAAAATCATCAGATGAAACCTTACACTATGCTAATCCTAGAAGAATAACTTTAGAGAGAGAGAAATCCATCAAGAGAGAGAAATAATCTAGAGAGAGAAAATTTTAGAGAGAGAAAGTTCAATTCCAGAGAGAGAAAGTCAAGGTTCAGACTGAAATAAGAGAGAGAAGAGAGAGAAACTCTCTCTCTCATCATTTTTTATTTATTTTTTATTTATTCATTTATTTATATATATATATATTTTATTTTTTTTATTTTTTTTTCTTTTCTTTTCTTTTCTTTTCTTTTCTTTTTCTCTTTTTCTTCTTTTTCTTTCCTTTTCTTTTCTCTTTTTCTTCTTTTTCTTTCCTTTTCTTTTTCTCTTTTTCTTCTTTTCTTTTCTTTTTCTTTTCTTTTCTCTTTTTCTTTTCCTCCTTCTTCTTTTCTTTTTTTTTTTTTTCCCATGGGTTTCCTTTGGGTCGAAACAGGGGACGGCAGTCCCCTCCTTGTGCCGGACCGTTCAGGCCACGACCGCCACGGCGGAGGCCGGCGGCAGAGAGGGGCCACTCCCCCAGTCGCAGAGGAGCATTGCCGGCGGTCAATTTCTATCGTCGGTGCCAGAAAATCCACGGGAAAAAGAAACCAAAACAGAGGTCCCTTTTTTCGACCGAAAATCGGTGACTTCCGTCGTCGGCAGCCGCGCACAAGGGCATGGGAGGAAGGGGAAGGAAGAGGGAAAGAAGAGAAAGACTCACCTCGGCCTCCAGTGACCTCGTCGGTGAGCAGTCACAGCGAGAACAAGGCAAGGATCCACGGCTCTACTTCGGGAAAATCGGAGAGGAAAAGAGGAGAAAAGGGCCGATGATCGGCTCCAAGGAAAAGGGGAGGCCTTCTTATAGAGGACCCTAGGACTCCGAGAGGTCCTAGGATTCCCGATTTGCCTGGTCTCGCCGGAGAAGAAGACTCCTATCGGGAGTCTTCTTCCCGATTTTTCCTATTTTTTTTTTTTATTTTGGGCTTTGGTTTGGGTTATAACATTCTTCACCCTTAAAAAAAATTTTCGTCCTCAAAATTTTTCATACCTGTCACCAGTGTATTGGAAGCCTGTGCATTTTGTTGAGTAAGCGCATTCATTCTTCCCTGTTTTTAGGAATCTGTCCACCACCCTTATGTTGTCCTTCATGAGTTCTTTGGCCAACTTGATTTTCAGTATTTAGCGGGCAGCTAGCAATTTTATGATCCATCTGACCACATTTGAAACAAGCACCTGTATTCCAATAGCAATCCTTGTTTGCATGATTTTTGCCACATCTGGAGCACGGCTCACCATCAATTTGTTGAGTCTTATTATCTATTGCTCCCTTAGCTGATCTTTTGATGTTTTTATTATTCTGCCCTTGTGTATCATTTGATTTTGCTTTCTTTCTTTGCTTTCTTTCCCTTTCCATACGTTCTTCATTGACTTCTCTTTCAATTATCAGTGCTTTGTTTACCACATCTGCATAAGTTGTCAATTCATATGGAACCACTTATTTTCGAATCTCAGTTCTCAGTCCCATCTCAAACTTGTGAACACGTTCTTGCTCACCATCCACTAATCTCGGAGCAAATTTTGCTAACTCTGTAAATTTTGTTTCATATTCAGTCACACTCATACCCTTTTGCTTCAAATAAATAAACTCTTGCTCTTTCTGGATCCTTATACTCCGAGGGAAATATTGATCATAGAATGCAATCCAAAATCTTTCCCAGGTAAGTATTTTGCCGTCTTGTTCATGCTTGCGCTGTAGTCGCTGACACCAGTTGTATGCTTCTCCTTGTAGTAAATAAGCTGCATATCGAATCTTTTCTTCATCAAGACACTCTTGGACAGCGAAGGCCTTCTCCATCTCTATTATTCAGTTATCAGCCTCCAAAGGTTCAGTAGTTCCCTTGAAAGCTGGAGGAGCAAGCTTTTTAAATTCTAAAATGTTGTTCCGTTGTACTGGTTGCTCTCCATGTTGTGGTGGTGGATGCTGTTGTGCATCTCATTATATCTGCTGTTGTTCAAGCATTTGCTGTTGTATTTGTTGTTGTGCTTGTACCATTCTGATTAGGGTCTGCATTAACTGAGCCATATCTGGTTCTTGACATGCTCTCGAAGTACTCCCATTAGGATCTACGACTCCCTCCTCCTGAGGGGTGCCACTGATCAGATGGGGAGTGCTACCATCCCGTGGTTGTGATGTCTCTTTTACAATTCCTTGAGTAGTTCTTGTCATTCTACGGGGAGGCATGATAACCTTGTAGTAGTAAAACCTTATTAGATTCATTTATCTATTTGCTAGGATGGGTTTATTATGATGCTCATACTCTAACGTCCCAATATTCCTAATGTTTACCACCTACACTCATACTATGTCAAATTCTATGTGTCATAATTTATCCACTTATGCTCTGATACCATATTTATTGTCACGCCCCCGACCCGAGATTGTGAATCGAGGGTCGCGGCAACCGCCGCATACTCATGAAGAACTCTCTCCACAAGCATGCAAGGCATCTCATCACGATATCAATGCATCACAGCGGAATAAATTCAAATAATTATTATTCAACTGTAATTCAAGTAATTAAATAAATATCTTACATCCAATAAAATTTTACTAAAAATAAAATAATAGGTCTAAGTTCAATGAAGTTGACAACGCTAAATCTCGCCTCTAAAAGTTCTGTCCCAATATTTCATCCCACGCTCGAAATTAATTATCTGAATTTGAAAAATAGAAAGAAAGGTAATGAGCTAGACAGCCCAGTAAGTAACAAATATCTCAACTAGATAATTCAGATATTATATAATTTTCAAGAATAATACTGTAAATAAACATAAGAGTATATTTCATACTGATTTAATACAAATCAAATATTTTCAAATATTCACATATAATATAATCATAAATCTGATTCGATTCAAAACACTCGTAACTCAACAGCCTTGACTATGACCAATGTTTAACCCCCATTGGCGGGGTCCACAAAATACCAGCGCACAACCCCCACTGACAGGGTCCACAAATACCAGCGCACAACCTCCACTAGCAGGTCCACTGAGTACCAATGTATAATCCCCATTGGCGGGGCCTACTGAAACATAGTTAGGCTGAGAGCATAAATCCGATCTGTATCAAAACACTTTGTATCATAATATATCATAATTTTTCACTGAACATGTACATAAATCGATATACCATAACATTTCAAAAGCACTTTTCTTTCAAAATATAATTTTATAAATCATGCATAATTTCAGAGAATAATTATTTATTTTCAGAATAAATATAGAATATCTCGAGAAGATGATTCATTACTTACTTTTCACGGAGCACTGAATGAACAGATCGACTAACTTCTAGGAGATTCTTCCGTGCCTATTATCCAAAATTATATTTTTTACATTAATTTTAATTCAAAATTAAATCTAACAAATTCCAAAATCAAAACCTCACTTAAAATCAGACTCTTCCCTAAACTCGATCAAAATCATCATATGAAACCTTACACTATACTAATCCTAGAGGAATAACTTTAGAGAGAGAGAAATCCATCAAGAGATAGAAACAATCTAGAGAGAGAAAATTCTAGAGAGAGAAAATAGAGAGAGAAAGTTCAATTTCAGAGAGAGAAAATCAGGGTTCAGACTGAAAGAAGAGAGAGAAACTCTCTCTCATCATTTTATTTATTTATTTATTTATTTATTATTTATATATAAATATACATATATATATATATTTATTTATTTATTTATTTATTTATTTATTTATTTTTATTTTTATTTTATTTTCTTATCTTTTCTTTTCTTTTTCTCTTTTTCTTCTTTTTCTTCTTTTTCTTTCCTTTTCTTTTTCTTCTTTTCTTTTCTCTTTTTCTTTTCCTCCTTCTTCTTCTTTTCTTTTTTTTTTTTTTCTCGTAGATTTCCTTTGGACCGAAACAGGGGACGCAGTCCCCTCCTTGTACCGGGCCGTTCAGGCCACGGCCACCGCGGCGGAGGCCGGCGGCAGAGGGAGGCCACTCCCCCGATCGCAGAGGAGCATTGCCGGCGGTCAATTTCGATCGCCGGCGCCGGAAAATCCACGAGAAAAAGAGACCAAAACAGAGGTCCCTTTTTCCGACCGAAAATCGGCGACTTCCGTCGCCGGAAGCCGCGCACAAGGGCATGGGAGGAAGGGGAAGGAAGAGGGAAAGAAGAGCAAGACTCACCTCGGTCTCCGGTGACCTCGTCGGTGAGCAGTCACGGCGAGAACAAGACAAAGATCCGCGGCTCTACTTCGGAAAAATCGGAGAGGAAAAGAGGAGAAAAGGGCCGATGATCGGCTCCAAAGGAAAGGGGAGGCCTTCTTATAAAGGACCCTAGGACTCCGAGAGGTCCTAGGATTCCCGATTTGCCTGATCTCGCCGGAGAAGAAGACTCCTATCGGAAGTCTCCTTCTCGATTTTTTTATTTTTTTTTTGGACTTTGATTTGGGCTATAACAGTTTCCTTTGAAAATCTTCACGCTCTAAAGATCTTGCCGAACGGCCTTTCCAGGCGTCTAAGGCACTGGAGGATAAAGGAAGGCATTCTTTTGCGAGCAGTCTAATACCACCCATACCTAAGATGATCATTCTGGAGAGATCGACAGCGAAATGTAAGCTGGAGATCTCTTCATCTGAAAAGGGACGATTGCAGGAAAAACACTTATTTATAGATGGCAAACGTCTTTTCTTGCATTACATTTCGGCAATTGGTTTCTTGAGTCAAGTCAAGAAGAACAAAATGATGGAAACCTCTTATGGCAAGGATGGAGACAAAATTTCTGAAAGAGAACAGATGAAGATCTATTGCAAGTCTTCTTCAGCAGTTTTACCGTAGCATAAAAATCGTTATTAGAAAGTGCCCTCTTTTTCCTTTTTGTTTTTGAACGAGAGAAAAGTGTAAAAGTTAGATTTTGAAAACAGATGTAAATGTTCCTGGCAAAGTTATTGCTTTTTTTATTCTTATTGCCTTTGCTGATTCGCATTTTTGTTTTTTTTTTTTCCTTCAGTAAAGCTGTCATTGGCATGCATTGATTTAATCAGTAGCACTCAAGTGAGTTTGCTAAAGAATTCTCTGTATCCGGACTACCAACTGATGTTTATAAATTGAATGATTACCGATATTTTCCAATTTCCTTCGCTTTGGCAATGCATGTTAGGACTGGGAGCGCCATAACAGCTGTCATTCCATCCTTCTTGTTTGTCTCTTCTGAACGGCCCAAATTTCGTTATAGATCCGTGGCAATCAAAGCGCCAAATGACCATCTAGATGCATGTGAGGTCAGGTTCTTTAATTATTTCAGTCGGGAAGTTAATAATCCAACCCAAGGATGATATCATGCTGTTCAGGTTGACATGGCAACGTGACAAGCCCGACTTGGAATTATTAATAGCCCAAGCCCAAACATCTGTCTGCCATGGAGTACTTCCACATGGGGCCTAGTAACTAGTGACCAGAGTTACATCCTTTGCTAGGGAACTTGCTCCATAATTTGGTGAAAGAATGATTGATCTTCTTTCATAGAATTGACTATCGGATCTTCTTTCAAAATCTAACTTGATGCAATTAGCTTGATTTCTTATCTTTTTAGATTCAATCCATCAAATTAAAATACTAATCAGCTAAGACATCTATATGAGTACGTCAGATGTATGAATCGTATTCATACAAACTATTGAAAATTATATTCTAAAGCTAATTATGTAACTATAAATAATTTTATACTTTATATATAAATTATATATGAAGTATAAATTTATAAAAATTATTTGATAGTTCATCATAATCTATGCATCTTCCTTTTAAGACTCTTATATTATAATGAAGTCCTTAGAATTATTTTCAATCAATAAAGAAGGATTTATTAAATAGTTCTTAAATTTGTTCACGATCAAATAATACGTTATTAACAAGGATGATAACGTTTATCAAGTATAGGTCGTTGTGTGTCATATAGGTTGCTTGTTCTCATAATCAAGGAGTGTAGAGACATTGATATGGCATGCAGGTGAAATATAAGAGTATATTTATATTAAACTTGATCCAATTGCAGAGCACTCTGCTGTCAAGAATAGCTCGTGAAGGATATGGCTATAAGTATCCCTCCGATCTGAGATTATTACGGTAATTTGCAAATAACTCACTGTGCTTTGGTGCCGGACTATCTGTATTTCTAATACCATAATAAAAGATTTTTGGGTACAGTCAAATACTTACGAAGTCTGTGTATGAGTCAAGATGGGATTGATCACTCCAGATTCTAGAGATAATGCTTCGCTGTATTTCAATTAAGTAAAATCTGGATCCGGATAATCCATATGAGGAGTCATAGGATTTATAAGGTTGAGACATAATACAGATGTACTGATTAAGAGTTGATAGTTTAACTCTGAAGTCATCCTGAGCATTGAGGGTCAAAGGAATGAATTATATGGTAACTATATTCTAAGGTTCTTGAATGTTGCTTTACAATAATTCGATCTATCTGGATGTCAAATATCATTGCTAGATGGTCACTTCGATTAGTACAGAAATTAGTTCCTATACTCCTGACTTAGTATTCAAACCTATGGAGTCACACACAATAGAGATTTCTATCCGATCAGATAACTGATCAACGATTATAAATCATTGAAAGGTTTAATTGTTAATATGATTGATGATTA
This sequence comes from Elaeis guineensis, assembly GCF_000442705.2. Classification (NCBI taxonomy): domain Eukaryota; kingdom Viridiplantae; phylum Streptophyta; class Magnoliopsida; order Arecales; family Arecaceae; genus Elaeis; species Elaeis guineensis. The sequence goes on along the minus strand of NC_026001.2, from coordinate 69,921,019 downwards.
ACCTTATGCAAAAGTTATGATAGAATTATTTGCGAATAGTTAGTGAATTAAAGGAGGATTAATGAGCAATTAGATTGCTGATTAACTCAATTTGATTGAACAATGAGGTTTGGATCAAGTCTAATTGAATTGGATTCTATTAGGTTTAACCTGATTAGGTTATAAGATGAGCTGATCACTAAAGAAGATTAATTCCTGGTTGGATTTGGAATTAGGCTCAATTAATTCTTGATTTGATTAAGATTTAATTGAGGAGATTAGGAGCCAAATTGGATTAGGTTCACTCTTGTCTATTTGAGTCTAACCAAATTAGATTTGGATCAGACCGGATTGGATCAAGTTGATTCAAACTAAATTAGATCTTATCCCTTGCACCATAATTTTTTCTCTATGCCATTCTTCACGCAAATACCAGATTTGCATGAGCTTTTCTTCATGCCAATTGCCCCCCTTGTCACCCTCTTTGGTTAGGATATGGATTGGTTTAAGTTTAGATTCTAATTAGATTTGAATTTAAAGTCCTAACTAATCCTTATCTTATCTACTCTAATCCCTAACACCAACCTTAAGAAGGGCTTCATTTTGTGCGACAAAATGGATGGAAAAATCATGAAAAATATCTGAGAGGCATGGTAAGAAGTCAGAGTGGGCATCCATTTTTGGCATGAGAAATCAGAGGAGAAACGTCTCCTCTTGGGTGAAAGACCTAGGGTTCCATCTAAGATTTTTGGAAGAGAGAAAAAGGAGAGAAAAGAGTTTTCCTTCTCCACCTTCTTCCTCCACCTCATATCCTCTCAAGTCCTTCTTCTCCTCTTGGAAGAGTCCGAGAGATCTGAAGAGAGAGCTCAATTAGTCATCAGAAGCAGATCTCTGCAAGAAAGCCAGCACTCCAAAGAGATCGTCGAATCTCTGATTAAATAGAGAGCCTCATATGGATACCTGTAGAGGTTAGATGTTTATGTAAGAGAAAAATCTAGCCATGCCTAAATCCCTCGCATCAAAAGTGATACTCTAACACCAATCAAAGTGAAATCCTAGCCATGACTGGGTCTCCAAAGTACAAATGAAATATAAGTGGTCATGTCTGGTCAAGATCTAGGCAGAAAACAATTAAGCATGGGAAAAACCTAGCCATGCTTAGGTCTCTCAGATAAAAGGTGGTGCTTTAGCTGAGGTGAAATCCTAGCAATGGCTGGATCCATGAAGCACAAGTGGTTCTTTAATGCTAGTCATGATAAAAACATAGCTATAGATAGGCTTGAAAAATAAGTATCCTATGCATGTAAGATCCAGTAGAAAACCAGCTGAGTGGGAGAAAAACCTAGCCATGCCTAGGTCTCCTAGATTTTAAATAGTAAGCTAATGTTTGCAGAGGTGAGATTTTAGATGCAACATGGTCCTTGAATTCCTAATGAAGCTTCAATGCCAACTATTGTAAAAAACTTAGCTACATCTAGGGTGATTGAACTTGCAGCTAGAACCCCAAGTAAGGGCAAGTGAAGGGCCTTAATGCCCCAAACTTGAGCAATGCATTCCTTGCATCAAAGCTGGGGGTAAAGGCTTAGATGCCTATTTTTCACAATATTAGCTCTCAAACCAGCTCAAAGAGGACTATATCAATATGTTTGTGGAATACGATAGGAAAAAAAAAGGGCAACCTCGAGCACTCAATACAACATATGATAGAAGTCCCAAACAAAAAAGTTCAAACTTTTTCATTAGAATAGAGTTACAATATATGTTCAAAATTATATGATACATCAAAATGAAATGCCTTTGAGGCTAGGAAAAAATGAAGACATAGCACAAAATGATTAGGAGATTGACAATGATGAAGCCTAAAGGGGCGTAGAACTCTCGAAAAGATGGTCAAGAGAATGATCATGATCGGACTCAAGAAAAAGGACAAGATCTAGGACAAGAAGGGAATCTAGCCAGGCCAAGGTCACCCTTTTCTTGCTTGAAAGTAGCTCATGGATGGCTAAGGAGTTGCTACCCAATCAGGCTTGAAGATAGCTGTCCAGTATCATCATTCCTCACTCAATGCCTTCTATTCTTAAATATGGATCGAGGCTGCTTAGATCTATGCTGGGAAAAGTTAGTCAATCTAGGCTTTGAATGATGTGAATATATGCTCAGACTTCAAACTCCTATGACACCAGGTCTATGTGGAAGTTCTCGGACACTTCATACTCCACTGTCTAAATTTTTACCCCAAGATACGGCCGGGATATCTTCTTTTAGAATATGACCATGGAGAGGGTGGATAGATCGCTCAAAACTCAGCCAAAGTGAAATAGGAGAGAGAGAGAGTAGAGAAAAAAAGAAAATATGCTGTCTTGCTTTCGATGTCCCATGCCATCCAAACTCCTAGTCTCATATAGGCTACGGGAAGATCCGAGCAAAGAGATGCTTTGACTAGTTGACCATGAAGGAAAGCGACCAATTAGAGAAAAAAATATCCGTCTGAAAAATATGGCCGTTTGATCAAATGGTCAATTGACCATTATAGCAGCAAAATTTTTAAAAGTTATACTGATAAAATAATAAAAAATTAAAAAATAATAAAACAATCATACTATCATCCGTGCACGTCGTGCTGTGAATTCATTCGTGTTAGCTGAGCCAGCAGGGCACGTGTATGGTGTAAAACCCATTTTCCTTCTTGATCCAAGCAAAAGTGCTCAAGCAAAGAAGATACAAAAGCATTAAAAAGAAATTATCCCTTTTTCAATGTAAGACTAAATCCAAGGCAAAAGGTTTTAAGGACCTTTGGAGGGGAGGAATTTTTGAATTTTTCCCTCTAAAATACTAACAAAGAAAGGTATCCATTATTTTCCAAGTTGTCTCATGCCATCCGTACCTAAGATGATTGTGACGAAAAGACCAACTGTGAGATGTAAAGCCAGCAACTCTTCTTGTAAGAACTTCTGATGGCAGTGTTGCCCATGTTTTCAGGTCTCCAGCAAGGTCTAAGCGTAATCAGATGGTGCTAATGGATGACAGACATCCTTTCTTACTTCACAGCAAGTGGTTACTGGAAATCAAAAGGGACAACAAGGTGAAAACTTATAGATGGCAAGGATGGACTCCTGTTGTGTTATTTGAAATGTCTAGAAATAGGACAGGATTTCCGAAAGAGATAAAACAAGAGATCTATTATAAGTCTTTGTATGCAATTTTGACAAGCTATAAAAAATGTAATGCACAAGTGCAAGCTTTCTATTTTTCATCCTTTTTTTTTTCCTTTGGGTGGGAGTGTTAGAGCTACAATGTGAATGCAAATGTACATTGTTTCCGAGTTATTAATCGATTTGCCAACTTGCACCTTTTTCCCCCGCAAAACTGTCATTAGGCATGTATTACTAAAGTTCTTCAATATTTGGACCAGATAACCGTGATCCCAAGTACCTTTCTTCTTTTTCCTTTTTTTTTTTTTCCCTTTTCGCAATGGGAAGGCTGATGGAAACTGCCCTCCCCATCTTAAGTACCGTTTACTCCAAAAATAAGAAATCCAAGGACATGAGAATTTTAAAAAGAAGTTCCCTATATACCCATCCTCTGATGTTTACAGGAGCACTGATATATTCCAAGAAGATGATAGAAAGAGGAAAGAAATAGCATCAGTCAAATTCAGAGTCGCGAAACCTAGCTTTGGTAATGCACGTTTGGAGTGCCAGGCATGATTGCTGTTATTCCATCAGTTGTGCAATTGTTGGTCTCTCCTCGGCATGGCTCCGATTTAGTTAAAAATTTGCAAGTGCCAATGACCACCTAACTGCAAGTAAGATGATTCAACATATATATAATCTATTGATATTAAACGAAGTAAATGGGAAGTCAAGTTGGTTATTTCAATTAAAAAGCCAATAATTCAATCCCAAGTTGATATTATGTTGTGCATTGATGTGGCACCATGCACAGCCTGAGTTAGGATTTCGGCTAAGCTACACCAAAAGATCACAATCTACTTGGACTACTAACCAAAAGGGCCAACAGGAGGTCCATTGAAAGATACCGAGGATCAGAGTTTAAATTTATAATAAGAGAAATCTTCTCTTATAATTCCAATGTAGTCATACCTCGATCAGAGCAACTTCAATTTGTCCAAACTTGGCTTCTAGACTGTTTCAGGATGACTAAAACCTTTATTTGTGTCATTACAAATGCATTAGTGAAGGAATGAATGTGGAATCTCCTCGAAGCCCATACGACTACTCAAGGCAGCTACTGAACTAATTGTAACGGCAGCAAACTTGCCATGATAAGCAGCAGAGTCTCCTGAAATGTCCTTTTCTTAATTGAGGGCTGCCTTCAATCTATAGGAATCTGAATAAGCTTGAAAACACATTCTGTCTCAGAATTTTATGAGATCCGAGCAGTCAGGAGGTGCCCTGCCTGCATTAGCAGGTATAGACCTTAAGTTTGATGGCTCTAAATCGCTTCAAGATTGAGACTGTACTCTGATCAATCATGGGAAAGCCATGACAAGTGAATCTGGTTGGAATCAATTGAATTGTTCAATTCTCTCTTTTCTAGAAACCTCAAGTTCCTAAAATATAATGGTCGTTCGATATATGAACTCAAAAGGTTGGTACGAAAATTCTTTAGCGAATTCTCTTGTGTACGTGAAATTTTTATTTTTTAAAAAACAAAAGTACCTGAGATAGGTAATATTTCGAGTACTCAATTAATACATGGCAAATGATAGTTTAACAGGAGGACAAAACAAAGTAAATTAGCAAAACGATCAATAGCTTGACTAAAAACAATGTACATCTGTATTCGATATATAGCTACAACACTCTTCCCTTAAGAAAAGGCAAAAAGGAAGAAAAAGAGCAACAACAACAACAACAACTAAAAAACTTTTACACTAACTAATAACAATTTTCTATACCTCAACAAAGTTGCATGCAAAGAGTTAGACCCGATCCCTCCTTCTCTCTCTTTTTTTCTTTCCCCTTGCTCTCTTTCTTCTCTTTATACAAGTTTGTCGTTCCTCTTGATTTCTAGCATTCACTTAATTTCCCAAATTTAAAGCTGGCTTGGGCACTGTGTGGTTACTCCTCAGAACATGGTGGAGACAGAAAATTATGTCGCCTCATCCTTTCGCCCGATAAGTAGAGACCTACATCTCACATCTCGTGATTGGTCTCTTTGGCATGATCATATTAGGTATGGGTGGTACGGGACTTGTCTGAAAAGAGTGAAAACCTTTCCTATCCTTCAATCTCCTAGATGCCCATAGAGGATGGGCTAGATCTTCTAAGCTTGGAGATATCCCATGGAAACATGGAGATGTCCTACAGAAAGGGAGAAGACGATGTGTCTTCAACATCACTTCAAGTCACCAAAGGTGAGCTTCTTGCTCTGCATGACTCTCCCAAACATGCCATTTTATAGGCACACCATGCCCTTCCAGAGTGTTCCTACATTGAAGATGGGAGACCAAGTGTGCAAGTTGCGTCCCTGATGTTGAATATTTAAAGATCATATGAGCTTTGAGGACTAATCAAATAAATGTTTCCGTTACAAATAGAGTAAATGCTTTAGGAACTCATGAATCTCCAGCAAAAGCTTCGACAATATGTCATAAATGCATAGAATTCACACTTTTGTTGAGGGTTATATGTTGGATGGAGTCATCAATTAGCAGAGTATTCAAGTTTCCTTTGCACCTAGTGTATTAGTCATGTCCAAAAGATTTAAATTTGAGTGGTTATATGGTGGCTGGTGAAGTTTGTGTGAATGGAGGATTCACGTGTCTCATGCACCGAATGGGTGAAGTAATGTGAGGGCCTTGTCCATTTGACTAGCCTAGTTTTGTAATGGGCTCACTAGCCCAATGTTGGTTTTCCCATGCTTGCTTCGCCCGTGAAAAGGAAAGGAAAGAGGACTCCTGGAATGAGTTAGGAGAGTCCATGAATTTTCCTTTGCTAAGCCATGATTTCATCTATAAAAAAGATCCCTTCTCTCTCCTCTAGTATCTACCTTGAAATCTCTCAAATAAAGAGTAATTTTGAGCCTTTTCTATGAGGATTGCATGGAGACTCCACCGTTGGATTCGGCTACGAGACCTTGTCGGAGTCAAGGTGAGCAATTGTTAGGATAAGATGATGCTGAGTAGAATACTTTATTTCCGAGTTCATAGACCAAAAAGCAAATTGGAGTTCGCTGTACTTAAGCCTATCACCGGTAGAGAGGGCCCATAGTCTCAACTAGGTCAGGTATGGTGTTTGACCACTGAAGCCAATAGTTAGTTTATTTTCTAATACAAAATGAACACTGGAATACTTTGTAATTGAATAAGCTAGACTATATGATTATCATGGATATTTAGTTGGATTATTTGACTATTATTTTTATTTAAATTTCTAATATTTTTGAAAATTTATTCATCTTAGGCCATGCCTGATCTTTAGAAAATTACTCTAGAGTTCATGTGGTTATATCACATACCTAGGTGGTGAATTCAGAGCATGACAAAAGTTGTATCTGAGTTAGGTTCGGGACCCTACGGTTTAAGTTCAAAGAGTGTGTGCGGGTAGACTCACTACAAGAATTCAGATTATTAGCGATGGCTAGTTGCCGTCGCTAATAGTCCAGATACTGTCGCTAATAATCTCGCCGTCGCTAATTTCATTGTAACAGTCAATCTGAAAAAATCTGATCGCTAAATACCCTTATTAGCGATGAAAATCCTAGCCATCGCTAATAAGATTATTAGCGACGGCTTTAGCGATGAAAAAGTTCCGTCGCTAATTATTTTTTAATTTTTTAATTTATTTTTTTAAAAAAAAAAAATATTAGCAATGGTATTTTCATAGCTAATGCCATTGCTAATACCGTCTCTAATTTTTTAATTTTTAAATTAAATAAAAAATTTAAAATATATTAGCGATGGCATTACTATCGCAAATACCGTCACTAATAAGTATTAGCGACTGCATTAGCGACAGCATTAGCGATGGTATTTTTCATCATTAATACCGTCGCTAATAATTAATTTTATTTTTTTAAAAAAATTAATAATAATATTTTTTAAAATTTATTTTAATTAATTATAATGAATTATGATTTCTAATACATGTTATAATTAAAATCTAAAGATAATATGATAATCAAAAATTAAAAACTAATTATATTATATTAAAAATATAAATTATATAATTTTTTTATAAGTAGTATCAAAAAAAATGATACATCAAAAAAAAATCTAGATCCGATCTTCGTCGTCATCCGCCTCCTCCTCCTCCAGTTCTTCTCCAGCAGTTGGTGGATGAGAGCCGGATATCTCAGCATCCTATAACAAAAAATAAAATAATATTAGTAAATTTGATACAGATGTGTATCTTTCGATATGAAGGTATATCTTTTGATATACTCTTTCGATTTTTAAACAGATTATTTCTACATATTTTATTCGATGATATGGAGCTATAGACACACCCGACCCATCGATTGGATAGTTAAATTAAATTTTTAACCCTTAGATCTTCTTTCCGGACTCAAACATAAATATATGAAGTTTGTAAATATGAAAACTTAAAATAAGTAAAAGAGTTTGCAATATAATTACCTGATGTAATAGTTGGGATGATGAGCCTAGTCGGTTGCGCAGCTGTGGATCCCAAAGAAGCTCCACGACCGTATCATAGATAGCATCTAGGAGGCTCTGAGTTCATTAGCTCAGAAGTCTCTACACGACCTCCTCCATGTGCACACCACTCTAGGTCTGGGACGTCAAGACCTATGAGGATGCTGAAGGGTATCGAGCCGGTGGAGGATCGAAGCTGTGGCTAAATCTTATGATCTGGCTCCTACTCACCTCCTCGATGGTGCTGAACCATCCCTCAAGATGAAGGGGGGCAGAGAAGATGGATCATCGCCATACCTCTCAGCAACATACATTGCATAACGCATCTGCATAGTTTAGAAATATATTAGTTCTAATATAAAAATCAAATCCTGTAACAACTTAATTAGTAAATAAATTTTGAAGTTCTTTCCATGATCTGTCGCAATGTAGAATCTAAATAGTCACTAATCCTCCTAGACTGGTGTGGGGCCCACCACAACTATAGCTGATCTGGTGGATGACCCAGCTACCGTATCTACGATAAGTAAGTAATAAAATTAAATTAATTAAAATATGCATATAAGAGTTTTTACAATTCTAGTGAAAAATTTTGGTATAGATTTTTTATCAATCTGTCAGCCACAATATGTGTGCTGATCGAGTCGCCTATGTGCCTGATCGGATCTTGTTGGATGGTCCAATTCTGTCAGGCCCTCTGCCACCTACCAAAGTACTCTCACTGCTCCACTGATTGCAGAGGGCCTGCCATATGTCAGCCCGTGTCCAGTGATCCGTGAAGGACCTCCAGTCCGATGGTGACTGAAAATTGAAGTGCTGGATGGTGGACTGCCTGAGGCTGTATAGGCTATCTTGCAGCCTCCGTGTGGCCATCTCCTCGCAGATCTAACAGCCAGCCTCCTCATTTTGGGGAGTCTCGAATCGATAGTACTCCTATAAGATAAAAGCAAGCATATATTCATATGTAACTAAAATACCAACGTACCTAGAATTTAAAAATTATACTAGTTTTGACTTATCAGAAACATCTTCCAGACTGCATCATGAGCTCCCGACGGCCAACTCGAGAACTTATTCATCGATCCTGACATCAATCGACGTATGATCCTGATAATGACATGAGATGTAGAAGGCTTTTTGAATATGCTGCAAAATTGATTTCGAAGAATAAATGTTAACTTTAAAATTATTAAATTTTAAATATATTAATTGAGTATATAGTACTTACAAGCGTCTTTGGATATGGATGATCTCTGTATTAAAAATAGATAGGATTACATGCTTTGATTTCAAAACCTTTTTGAAGTAGCAGTAGAAACGAATCTAGGTTAAACCTTTTAACCCCATATGCAATAGATCTAATCTATATCTATCCAAGCTTTGAATCTAAGACATACATATAATTTGAAAATAAAATAGAAAAATTGAGATTGGATCTCAATACCTTGCATCGATTGAAATACACTGTAATCGATGATCCTAAATCTGAAGATTTTTTAGCTACACACGTGTCCAACTTCTACAGGTATCCATCGGAATTAATCTTGAACCTTTCTTCTCGTACTTGATCCATCTTCTTCAAGATGAATCTCAGCCTTTTGGATCTTTGATCACACCTTGATCTTTGACTACGATGTCAATATTTGAACTGCAGCCTTTCTCCTTGTTGCTTGATGTAGAAGAAAACACCCAACACCTTAGGCATGTGGAAGATAGGATACCCAACCCTTGGGTATTAGATATAGAGGAGGAAGAGAGGATGGCATGGAGATGGAGATCTAAATTCCAATTCATTTTTTTGAAATCCTAGGAGACCATCTCTTAAAAGATCTTTTCTTGATTCTAAATTAGTCTCCAATCAATCTAAAAAGGCTAGTCCTTATCTCATAAGGTTCCTTACCTTTCAATTGATTTTTTTTAAAAAAAAATTAGACCCAATTGAAAAGATCCTCACCTCATATGGTAAGTAGATGGAGTGCCCCACATCCCATAAGGTAGGTGGAGGGAGTTCCCACATCAAATAAGACAAGTAGATGGGGCGCCAATCCTTAGTGCCCCTTAGGGTTTAGTGTGCACAAGAGAGGAGGCGTAGCTCCTCTCTCTCTCTCCTTCCATGCCAAAGCAAAAGAGGGGGCGGGCCCCTCTCTCTTCTTACGCCCACTCCAAGGGGTTTGCGCCCCTTGGACTTTCCAAAAAAAGGGAGGCATGCACCTCCTCTCCTCTTTCCAATTATTCCATACTATAGAAGGAAATAACAAGAGAAAAAATAAGGAGATTTATTTTGCCAACTAATTGGCTTGATCCAATCCTTTTGGGCCCTCAAATAGACACCCCTCTAAATCTAAATTAAAATGATCTAGTTAAGGTTCAAGATTAGAGACTTGATCCAATCTTCATCTAATAAGGAATCTAAGTCCAGAGAAGAATTGGATTTAACCATGTACTAGCATGATTCTCATAAACCCAATAGGATTTCATTAAATCCTAATTCAATTAGAACTTCATAAGCTCAATTGATTAATTCAAAATTAAATCTCTTAATGTGTGATTGCATAAGTTTCATTCTATCTGGTAGTGAGATATATTGTAATCTCCATCACAATATCATCAAAATTTCTTTCGATGGGTTGAAACAATTTCAACTCTATCCTTCGAGGGTCATCGATTATCAAGACAATACTTGATGAGTCCCACAATCCACTAGTAACACCTAGCAGTATGAGTGGCAACCCAGTAGAATGAAAGTATGAATCTCTAAGTGTATTTACCATGTGATTCAGTCCTTCTATCATGAGTCCCGACTTGATGGAGGTCATGGAGAACTCATCAGACCCCATGGTCAGTCATATGTCAGATTGGCTCGACTCGAGTTTATTGTGAATCTTATAATTTTTTTTTCAGTATTCACACATTCTTTGCCTAAAGACTTTCTGAACTCAGTCTTGAAAATCACATAGAACTTCTTCTTTTCTATCAAGATTGATAGATTCTATTTAGGTGTGTCCTACTCCTAATAGCAAATCTGAATCTTCTGTAGCCAACATACACAGTAAGGATCTGAATGGCTAGGGACTAAGAGAACGTGCAGTCAAACTCAATAGCCTCACTACGAATAGTCGATGACACCACAGGTCAAAGAATCACTCATACCACTACAGCATCGAGATAACTACTGACGAATGAGTAGACATCCAAGTGGTTTCTCATGTTGGCCACACTCAGTGTAAGTTATTCTCTAACAACCACCTATACTTTCACCCCAATGATCCTATACTATAGACTCGAGACTTATCTATCCAGAAGGGAGGTGATCCATGCATTGATCTTTAAATAGATTGATCACTGTCTTCTGTGATGATCCTTTGATTCAGAGTATTTAGAAACTAACCACTAATAATGTATGTCTCAAATTCTCAACATCTTGAGAATATATAAAAATTATTTTTATTAATTTTTAAGATAAATCATGGACACATAAATATGATTGGAATAAAAAAATATCCTTTATTAATAATAAAAATATTACAAGTATAAAGTTAAGCCATGAAATTACAAAATATATCAGCCAACAATTAATTTCTAGGACACTCATCTAACAAACTCTCACTTGACCTAAAGCTAATTGGCCATATACCTAAGACCTATCTTTTCAAGGTGAGCTTCGGTCTTCTGCTGGTTGAGAGGCTTGGTCAATAGATCCGTCATATTTTGCACAGAGTCAACTCTCTACACCTTGACAAACTTCTTCTCGAGGTATTCATATATGATGTGGAACAGCCGCTCTATATGCTTGGACTTCTGGTGAGATCTGAGTTTTTTAGCGAGGGCTATGGCACCGTTGTTATTGCAGTATAGTACAATGGCATCTGATGGCATACACTGAGCTCTACAACAAACTTTTGAACCAAAAAGCTTCTGTAACAGCTTCAGAGGCAGCGATATACTCAGCTTTCATGGTCAAATCTGTAATGACCAGCTATTTAGAACTCTTTCAACTAACTGATCCTCCATTGCATAAGAAAATACACCTCGATGTAGACTTTCTATCATCGACATCAGTCATGAAGTCTGAATTGGTGTATCCCTCTACTTTCAGTTTTGATCCTCCATTAAAGATCAAGAATAAATTCTTAGTTCTTCTCAAGTATTTAAAGATGTTCTTCACAGTAATCCAGTATTCTTCACCTGAATTCACCTAATATCTGCTCGTGATATTCACAGTAAGGGCTATATCAGATCGTGTACATAATATGGCATATATGAGGCTCTCTATTATTTAAGCATAAGGAATCTTACTCATACGTTGAATCTCTTCAGGTGTGTTAGGTCACATCTTTTTGGAGTGATGAATGCCATATTTAAGGGGTAAGAGATCTCTCTTAGAGTTTTTCATTCTGAACCTCTTCAGCACCTCCTCTATATACATTTATTATGAGAGTCCTATCATTCTCTTAGATCTATCCCTATAGATCTTTATATTAAGAATGTAGGAAGCTTCTCCTAGGTCTTTCATGATGAATTCTTTTGACAACCATATTTTGACTGATGTCAATATAGAAATATCATTCCCAATCAGGAGGAAGCCATTCACGTACAATACGAAAAATATGACAGTGCTTCCACTGACTTTTTTATACACACACGAATCCTTCTCATTTTTGTTGAAATCAAACATTTTAATCACATCATTTAAGCGAGTATTCTAACTCTGAGATGCTTGCTTGAGTCCATATATGGATCTTTATAGCTTACAGACCTTATGATCACTGTCACTAGACGTGAAACCCAAAGACTGCTCCATATAGATATCTTCCTCAAGATATCTATTTAGGAAAGTAATTTTTACATCCATCTATCAAATTTTATAATCATGAAAAGCTACAATCACAAGTAGAGTTCGGATGGATTTCAGCATGGCCATGGGCGAAAAAATTTTCTAATAGTCAATATCTTTATATTGGCTACAACCTTCTATAACCAGCCTTGTTTTATAGATCTCTACCTTACCATCCAACTCAATTTTTTTTTATAGATCTATTTACACCCAATAGATACAATACCTTCAAGTGGATCTATTAAGATCCAATCTTGATTGAAATATATGGAGTCAATTTCTGACTTCATTGCTTCCATCCATTTCTTGGAGTTAACATTTAACATCGCCTCACATAGATCTTGGGATCATTTCTAATATCCCTATCTTCTATAAAGAATGCTTTATCTAAATCCTCTGTAAGAATATCTAAATATCTTTCAAGAGGATGGGAGATCCTACTTGATCTACGAAATGGAGGAGGTACCACATCTACTAGCTCACTACTGGGTTCTGGTTTTTAGACTCGATACTTTTTAAAGACCTTCTCTTCGAGCTCAATCTTCTTCCCACTAGCTTTATCTTGAATAAATTTTTTTTTAAGAAGATGATACGATGGTTCACAATCACATTGTGATCTTCAGAAAGATAGAAGTAGTATCCCATAGATTCCTTAAGATATCCTATAAAACAAGTTATAAAAGATCTAGTCTCTAACTTGTCTGCCTGCGGTCACTTGACATGGGTCAGATATCTCTAAATCTTGAGATACCCAATAGCTGGCTTCTTATCATATCATAACTTGTATGGTGTGGTAGGAATAGATTTAGAGAAAATTTGATTCAAAAGATGAATTGCAGAAAGTAATGCATATCCCTAGAGAAAAATAAAAAAATCTGTGAAGCTCATCATGGATCAGACAATATCTAATAGGATCTTATTTCTTCTTTTCGATATCCCGTTGAGCTGAGATATCTCTAGAGGTGTCTACTATGAGATTATACCATTATCCTTGAAATAGATTTAAAATTCTCTACTAAGGTATTCACCTCCTCGATCTGATCAAAGAATTTTGATAGATTTTTTGATCTATTTTTCTACTTCATGTCTGAACTTAATGAACTTTTCAAAGGCTTCAGACTTTCGATGCATCAAATATACAAAATCATACCGTGAATAATCATCGATAAAAGTTATGAAGTAGATATAGCCACCTCTGGCTTGTACATCAAATAGACCACACACATCAGTGTGTATCAGAGCTAATATCTTAGTGGCCTTTTCTCCTCATCCCACAAACGGTAGCTTAGCTATTTTTTCTTGAAGACATGACTCATAAATCGGATAAAACTTGAAAGTCAATGTCCCGAGAAGGCCATCTTTCTCCAATTTATTGAGTCTATCCTCTCCTATATGGCCTAGCCTAAGGTGCCATAGATATTTTTGGCTAATTTTATCTCTAAGTCTCTTAAACCCTATGGCATTCACAATTTGCTCGTTAATATTAACACTCGCATCCATATGAAAATGATAACAATCATCAATCAAGAAAGTACATATAATAACTTTATTTTTAAAATAAATTATACACATATCTTTATTGAAATAAAAATTATAGTTATTCTATGCAAGCACGGATATAGAAATTAAATTCCTATTGATTATAGGTACACAATAGCAATTTTTTAGTAACAATCTATATCCTAATAGTAGTCGTAGAGGATAGATCCCGACGACCACAGCAATAATTCTTGCTCCATTGCCGACCCTAAGAGTGATCTCATCTTTCCTCGACCCTCTAACTTCTTCAAGATTCAGCATAGAAGTACACAAATAAGTACTTCAACTAGAATCTAGAATCCAAGTAGAAGAAAAAGAAATCATTAGATTAGATTCTATTATTGCAAATCAGATTACCTTCAGAAGGCCCATTTTTCTTTTTGATCTTTGCAGTCACCAAATAGGTTGGACAGTTTCTTCTCCAATGACCTTCAACATTGTAATGGAAATACTTTCTTTTTATTGAGAATTATATCCTAAAATCAATCATGTGACGATTAAGTTCATCCTTGTATATGAATTATTGATTATTGAATAATAGTTATTCTAGTATTTTTTATCATAAAGTGACATCTTTCTTGAACTCTTGTACTGTGATGAAGTCTCTAGAACTATGCTAGTATACGATAAAGAGAGAATTTATCGTATAGTTCTTAAATAAGTTGCAACTAAATGATACGTCATTACGAGATGATGACATTTATCGAGTGAAGGTCGTTGCATGTCATATGGGTTGTTGTCCTCTTAACCAAGGAGTATAGTGACACTGATATGGCATACAGATGAGATGTAAGAGTACATCATCACTGAACAAGTGACTCACCTGCTGAGCATTCTGCTGTTAAGAGCTGCTCATGAAATACATGAGTATAAATGTCCTTCAAACCTGAGATCACCATAGTGACTTGCAAGCAACTCACTGTGCTTTGGTACCAAACTACCTGAATTTTTAATGTAGCGATGGAAGGCTACTGGGTACAATCAAGTACTTGCAAAGTCTATGTATGGATCAAGATGGGATTGACCCTTCAGATTATTGGAGTTGATGTATCACTGTATTTCAATTTAGTAAAGCCTTGGCCAAGATAATCCATGAGATAGATTTGAAAGGTTGAAATACAATATGGATGAAGCAATCTCGGTTGATAGTTAACTTGAGACCATCCTAGAGCATCCAGGGTCAAAAGGATGAATTATGTGGTAACCATGAGTATGGATTCTGAAATATTCTTTTATAATAATTCGACCTATCTAGACATCGAAAACCATTGTTAGATGGTATCTAGATTAGTGCAGAAATTGATTCCTGTGCTACCAATTTAGTATTTGAACCTATGGAGTCACACACATAAGTCAGACAAAGTAAGAAAGAATTGATCTATGTTTATATGTTCAATCTGAAAGTACTTGACTTGATTGAACTATAAGCTAACTTGATTGAGAAATGAGATATGGGTCAAACAAGATTGAAGAGTTGACTATGTCTAGCTAGCACTACACATGAGGTTCAGGTTCAATCTCAGGGATGAACAATTTCTATCTATGATCCATGAAATATATAAAAAATTAGATTTAAGTACTAATTAATTTCAGATTAGATCTGAATTAATTAGACTTAAATAGGTTCAAATGTTGGGAATAGTATCCCAAAGCCAATCGTCAGTCTGTTGACGGTTGTGCTCATTTTTGTATATGTACATGAATTATGAATTAATAAAAATTATTTTGATATTTTTTTATCATAAAATATTTCATCTTCTAATGGAGGATTTATCGTTTAGTCCTTAAACAAGTTCGCGACCAAATGATACATTGTTACCAAGGACAACAACGTTTATCAAGCATAGGTCGTTGTTTGCCATATAGGTTGGTTGTCCTCTTAACCAAGGAGTGTGGAGACACTGGTATGGCATACAGGTGAGATGTAAGGGTACATCTGCACTGAACGTGATCGACTCTGAAGCTATTTCTGCTGTCAAGATTTGCTCCGATGGAATATGGGTATAAATGTCCCTCCGACCCGAGACCGCCACGGTGACTTGCAAGCAACTCACTGCACTTAGGCACTAGACTACCTGAATTTCTAATTCAGTGACGGAAGGCTGCTGGGTGTAGTCAAGTACTTGACTTGTCAGTGCGTGTGTCAAGATGGGATTGACCACTCCAGTTTAGGAGCTGTGTACAGTCGTATTTTAATTTAGCAAAACCTTGGCCAAGATAGTCCTAGTGAGGAGTCACAGGACTGTTTGAGTTGAGCACGATTCGGATGATCTGATCAGGGTTGACAGTTTAACCCTGAGTCATCCTAAACACAGGGGTAAAAAAGATGAATTATACAGTAACCATATTCACGTAGGTTCTGAGTATTGCGATTGTGACTATTCAACCTATCCGGATATCAGGTACCATTGCTAGATAGTCAATTCGATTAGTACAGGAATTGGTTCCTGTGCTACCGGCTTAGGTTCGAACCTGCAGGGTCACACACATTAGAGGTTCCTATCTGATCTGATAGCTGGTGAAGAGTCCTTCATGTCTGAAATTTTGTGATCGAGAATCAGGATTCTCTGATCATAAATTACACATATTTTGGGTACCGGGGTCAAGAGTCCCATTGGTTTAGGACTCTTTGATCAGGGTTACATATCGATGAATTCTGATGTCCGATTACCCATCGAATTTGGACTCAATATTTATAAGAGGTTTAATTAGTGATTTATCACTAATTAACTCAATTTGATTGAGTAATTATTTTTGGATCAAGTCCAATTGAATTGGATTCAGTTGGGTTTGACCCGATTAGGTTAAGAGTTGACCTAATCATCGAGATGGTTTGGTCCCTGATATGAGCAGGGGTTGGGCTTAATCAATTTCTGATTTGATTAGAATTTTATTGAGCCTAATTAAGCCTAATTAAGTTGAGTTTAAATTAATCTAATTGGGCCTAACTTATTTGGTTCAATTAGGTTGGTTTAAATAATGAAAACACCTTGACCCATTCTCCCTGCGCCACCTCACTTCCACTGTGCCCATTTGAATTCACGAGAAAAGTTCTCATGAATTTTTTCTCACGCAAAGCCCTCCTCATGCCCTACTTTAATACACCAATGAGTGGATAAGGATGATTGGTTGGCCATTCAAATTCAAAACAAAGTTTGAATTTGAATGAGCAACCAATCTTAGCGCCTTGACCTTATCCTCTTTTAACGCCCCATTTATTACACGAGAAAATGTTTCTCATAAATCACTCACGCACAAATTAAGCCATGCCCTCCTCTTCCATGCCCTTAGTGGATAGGGATAAATTGTTTTCATTTGAATTCAAAATTTGATTTGAATTCAAATGTGCAATTACTCTTCTTTATCCTCTCACGTGGATAAGACGTTTGTTGTTGTTTAAAAAGGAGGAGAAGAGTTGGGCGTGGGTAAGAGAAAAATTTTGGAGAGAAAATCTAGACGTGAGGAATCCTTGTGTGCAAGGTGAAGGTCTAAATCCTTCCAAGAGAAAAAGAAAGAAAAGAAAGAAAAAGTATGCGCAGGGTTTCAATGAGTTCTTCAGGGTTTCAGCCTGGAGTTCGAGAAGTGAGAAGGTGAGCTACGAGTGTCGTGAGCCCACCAAATTTAAGAGAGATCTTCAACATCCTCTCAAGCATGTCTGTTGATGATCTAGAGCATCTAAAGAATCGATAGACATCGATCGAAGGAGTTCTATCAGCATCGGCCATCGAAAAGGCTCTACAACGAGCTAGCACTCGTGAGGAGTCGATCAGATCGAAAGCTTCATGTGGACGATCCACAGAGTCTAGACATACTGTGTGGCTGCATCGTGATGATCAGACTCTCCCGACGGTGATCAGATTGCGGGATCTACTACCCGCACAAGGGTATTGTGTTCTGAACATATTATAGTAAAGTATTTACTGTTCAAATTCGAATTTCAAATTTAAATGCATGCATGCTATATATCATATTTAGATCCTAGTATAGGGTAAATTTTTATTAATTAATTAGATTAATTAATAATTTTTGCTATAAAATAGTGATTTTGAAAAAGTTTTAAAATTACCATTTTACCTCTGCACTGAATTTTGCATCAAATGGTATCAGAGCAAGGTTCTAAGATATGATATATATATTTGCATGCATAGATTAAGTTGTAATCTAAAAGTTTAAATTTAAAATTCAAAATTTAAAATTTAAAATTTGAATTTTAAAAGTTATTTGAAATTCAAAATTTAAAAAATTTGAAATTCAAAATTTAAATTTGAATTTTGAAATTTGAAATTCAAAATTCAAAATTTGAAATTCAAAATTTGAAATTTGAAATTTGGTAAAATTTCAAATTTAAATTCAAAATTTGAAATTCAAAATTTGAAATTCAAAAATTTAAAATTTGAAATTTGAAATTTATTTGAAATTTGAAATTCAAAATTTAAAATTTGAAATTTAAATTTGAAATTTGAAATTTAATTTTGAAATTGGTATATTTAGATATACTTGATCCAAGTAGCAAGTAATCGAATTGGATTGGTTGCCATGGCTGTCCGGTCATAGGAGAAAAGTAGATTTAAAGGTCCTCTCCTCTCATTCGATGGGGTCTCCTATGGTGGTAAGGGTACCGCTGTAATTATATCCCATGCAGATGAAGCAGCGAAAGAATTAATTGTATAGGTTCAATTGTAAATTTATCATGAATGTATTAAATTAGATCTAAAGAAATATTCATGATTTATTTTGATTGAGTTATTTTCTGTTATGTAATTAGCAATAGGATTGCTATTTATGAAATGTGCTGATCTATTTATGAAATGAGTCAACATATTTGGTGAACAGAAATAAAACTTTTTAAATTTGAAAATTATTTTCGAAATACCAAATCCTGACCCATCAGCCTAAATACTTAATTAAAAGAATTAAGTGTTGTCTAGTAGGTCTAGAATTGTGAATTAAGGACCTAAGACAATTGCATAAACTTGTGGATCAATGGGTTAGATGGATTAGGTCCATAATTGGGTTAGACCTAAGGTTAGCTTAAAGAAATAGACTAAATTAGAGTAATTGGTCAAATCTAATCAAAAATTGAATTAGATTAGGTCAATGATACTCTAGACTCAACTCCAATAGTTGTAGTTGATGGGTCTATGTCTTAACTAGACCAAGATGGACTTAATTCATGGCTACGTGGTAGAACCCAATTACTAAGTTGATCAAATTAAAACTAATGAACCGGTTGGTATCTAAGGTAAGTTGACAGTTTGACCAGTGGTTTTAAGTGGGAGCTACTTGCAGTGATTCGATCTCTGACGAGTTAATGGCTTATCCCACCACTGATCTCACTTACCTGGCCAACCTGGTGATTAGGTTTTGATTAGATCACTTGGTGATTAGGGCTCACCCATATCATTAGGTAAATCAGTGTGACTGATTTAGGTGCTCCTAATGCTGGCTTTAATTAAATCTTTTTTAATCTGACTTGGTGAAGTCAGTGGGAGGATTGAAATTGGCTGGATATTTTTTCTCTTCGATCTTTAATAAAATCCTCAAAAATTATTAGGTCCCTAAAAATGATTAAGTTATATTGATAACTAATCATAGCCTCCCATTAAGTGAGTGATATGAGTCCATTAGTTTAATAATCATTGAAGGCCCAAAGGCCTGGTGCTTATTGACTAATGGAATTATCATTCATAATATGATAATTTGGTTGAGTCTTTCTAATGGTGGTCAGATTGGCCGGCCAAAGTCGGGCCTGATCATTTATTGGTCCGATTCACAAATCAATCATGTTAATGGTTGGACCTAACCAGATCTTTTCAGTGAAGGCCAAAGCCTACTGATTAGGTTCTAGGGCAAAATCAATTATTAGAAGTTGTTTAAAGAAACAACTGGTTATGAACCTACCATAGATGCACATGGGTTGACCAACCAAAGTTGGGCTCATGTGTAGTCTGTGTGGATTCTAGTACCCACTAAGGAATTAAAGTAATTTCTCGAATTGGAGGTTGAGACTACCAGTTCGTAAAAAATACTGGGAGAAACTTTAGACTAAAGTCCAAGTCTTTAGTATAATAATTTATGTACTAATATAGGTCTGATTTTTCTTTATGCAGCTATGGCCACTATCCTTTCCTCCGGTCATTATTAGATAATGACAAGCTCATGGGACCTAATTTCGATAGTTGGTATCGAAAATTAAAATCATCCTTGAGCATGAGAGATCTTTATGTAGTAATGGATCCGCACCTGAGGAGCCAGCCCCGAATGCTAGAGGGTGGTCCGAGAACTTACCAGAAGTGGCTCAACTACCGCACCGCTTCGGTGCATTATGCTGGCGGCAATGAATGATGAGTTCAGCCACAGGTTCGAGAATGCCCAACCACAGGAGATGCTTCAAATGTTGAACGACTCCTTTGGCATGCCTGACGACGTTGAAAGGCACAAAACTAGTTGTGCCATTTTCAATGCTCGGATGAGGGATGGAGCCTCAGTCACTGATCATGTACTGTACATGATCGAAATGATTGAGCGCCTAAGTAAACTGGGCTTTCCCTGCACGAGCAGCTCGGTAAGGATGCGATCCTTAATTCTCTGCCCAAGTCCTTCCTTCCCTTCCTTACTCATTTTCGAATGACAAAGCCTGCAGTGAACTACCACGGCTTGTTGGGGTTGCTGCAGAACTTTGAGAAGGACCACCAGCTCCATAAGGAGTCGGTAAATGTTGTGGGAGGGTCTTCTTCTGGTCGTCGACCCTTTAAGAAAGGGAAGAAGAACAAGAAGAAGAAGAATAAGAAGGTGCAGCCGCATGCTGGGATGTCTGCACAGGGTCAGACCAAGAAGCGCAAGCCCGACCAGAGCCAGACGGAGTGCTTCTTTTGCAAGAAGCAGGGGCACTGGAAGAGGAACTGTCCTCTATACATTGCCTCACTG
>NC_026001.2:69605588-69900019 GCF_000442705.2 Elaeis guineensis | reverse complement strand
AAATTATTTCGAACGCGACTTCGAATCGGATTCGAATCGGATCCTGTTTGGATGAGATATGAGTATTCCTACTTGCACTGAGAATACCACTCATGAAGCATGACCAAAAATTAGTTTGATGCTTATTTGGGGCATCCAAGTGGGTGTGGGAGTGGGTGCAAAGTGGATGTCATAAGTGATGGCAATTATATCTCATGTAGGAGTCCTTCTTTTCATGAGTATTGGATATTCAAATCAAAGATTTGAATAAAGAGTCCTCCTCTCATTGGTCATGAGAATCATCTATAAATAGAGAGGTCTCTACCTATGGATGAAGAAGAGAATAGAATAGCAAACAAATCAAATTGAGAGAAGAGAAAAAGAAGAGAGACAGGCGTGTGAAGAGAGAGGTCTTCTCTTCTACATCTCTCTCCTTTGTTGCCGCTCTCTCCTTGGGCATGGATCCTTCTTGGGCATCCTACCTACTGGAGTGAGGTGTCACATCATCATATCTATCTCTCTATTGATTGTGTATGCAAAGCCAAATGAATTGGGGTTCATCCTATTTTCCTGCAGCATCTGACATGTATGCGAAGTAGAGAGTCTGCATATCCAGACCTCTGTGAAGGTTTATATCAGATAATTTGGGATTTGATTCTTGATTTTACTATGATTTAGATAAGAATTTGATCCTTAAATAAGTAAAATATTAAAAAAAAAATTTAGATGCAATCTGGACATTCTGGGGGAAAACTGTTTTCCTTCCCTTAAACTAGTATCCAGAGTTGGCCTGAATTATACATATAAATAAAATTTTTTATGATTATTTACATAAGATATAATTGAGATTTTTTGTGTAACATTAAATCTCATTTGAATCTATTTATATAAATTTTTGATCTGATTTTGATTGGAATTAGAGGTGCCTAATCAATGGTTGATTGAGGTTGTTATAAATCTATTATAACAGAATTTTGTTGTTGCTAAATTTTTAATAAAAAATAATATAAATAAAAATTTATTTTAAATTTATTTTAATAAAATTTTAATTTTATATTTTTATAAAGTGAGAATTATTTTAGATTTAAATTGAATCTATTTCGATGGATATTTAGATCTGAATCCTATCATAATTTAGTACTGCACGAAAATAGATTTTATCAAAATTAATTTCTTATGCATTCATATTTACATCATAATTATTTTTCTATTTGATATCAAATCTAAAATTGATATTTTATAATCAGTATAAGATAATTTTTAGATTTGATATGATGTATATGATACATCAAATCTAATTGAATTAAATGAAGAACATAATTGATGAGATCAAGGATATGTTCATGATATAAAATAGTTTTGTCAATAATTGTATATTGATGCAATTATATATGAAATTAGATTTCAGATCTTAGTAGCCTAGTACTCCAGATTGATGAGATCATCAGACCATCGGGTCATAAGAGATTGAAGAGATTAATCTCTCTTTTGCCTATTCGATGGGTTCTCTTATGACGTGTAGGGGTATCGTTGTGATCCAGTTTTATGAAAAAAAAATGAATAAACTTTTATGTATTATTTTGATCATAAATATATTTAGATTAGATCTAAAATAATTTATAATTCATTATAATAGGATAAAATTTAGATATAAAATTATTTTAGATCTGAATTACATGTTACATATGACGTAATTGGAATTGATCTAAAAGTTGTCATGATACATGAGATATATGTATAAAGTTTAGATCATACCTATGTATGTTTAATTGTTAAACATATTATAAAAATTTATTTTTATGTGTTGAAATATATGGTATGCTTCACTTGAAACCCTTGTAGAATAGTTTTACAAACTGAAACACATGTTTCACACACTTAATTTTGAATTAAGTTTGAATGATCTAGAATTGAGAATTGAAGATCATTAAGACACCACATAATATGATGAGCAAAGGGTTAGCATGAATCAGATCCTTTTAATGGGTTAGACCTAGGGTTAGAAACACATATGGACCAAGTAGAGAAATTAATTAAATTTAATCAAGTGTTGAATTAGATTAGGTCAGTATTTCTTTAAATCAATCTCAATAGTTGAAGTCTGATCAAGTCCATGTGTTTGATCTTAATAAATGGATCATGATCATGGCTCTGTGGTTGAGCCTGAATCTTTTGGTATGCCAAATTGAAACTAATTAACTGGTTGGTGTCTAAGGTAAGTTGGGCATATTTGATCAAGTGATTTTTAATTGGAAGCTATTCACCTAGATGCATCTACAGTGAGTTAAGGATAGATTCTTTCCATTGATCTCACTTATCTGGCCAACATGATAGATTATATTTTAATTAGGTCACTAGTCGATTCGTCCAGACCCATGCCATTAAGATGAATTAGTGTGACTGATTTAGGTATCTTTAGACCAGCTTGTGTTGAATCCTTTACATGACTTGGTGAAGTCAGTGGAAGGATTTGCAGCTTGCAGATCGACTTCTTCTCTTATTTTCAGGTCAATAAATCAAATTCTCTAAATTATTAGGTCCATAAAGTGATAAAGTTATGAGACAACTTGATCATTGCCTCCCATTAAGGTGTGTGATAATGAGTCTAATATTTCAAATAGGCATTGGAGACACCATATGCCTGATGTCTATTACGTATTAGAATTGTCATTCATCATATGACCATCATGATGACCTTCAGATCAATGCTCAGATTGATCGATCCACACTCGGGCTTGGACATCCATTTGTTGGATGCACTTGATGTGTCATGTTAATGGTTGGACCTAACCAAGATTTTCAGTGGAGGTGCCACACGCTTGTTGAAGGGATGTGTGGGGCAATACCTAATGCTAGAAGTTGTTTGTAGAAATAATTGATTATGAACCTACTCATGGATGCACTAGGATTGATCTAGCCACACTCGGACCCGAATGTAGTCCGTGTGGATTCTTGTACCTACTAAGAAATTAATGTAATTCCTCGAGTTGGAGGTAGAGGCTATCAATTTATTAAAAAATAATGGGAGGACCTTTAAACTAAAGTCTATGTCTTCAAGATTAAAAAAAAAATAATTCATATACCAATAGGCTAATATTTTTTTCTTTCAGTTATGGCCAACACACTATCTCTCCGTTCGCTGTTGGACAGCGACAAGCTCACCGGACCCAACTTCGATAGCTGGTATCGAAAGTTGAAGATCGTGTTGGAGCATGAGAGGATTTTGTATATCCTTACGGATTAGGCACTTGAAGAACCTACAGCCAATGCTTCTCGTGCTGTGAGAGAAACTTACATGAAGTGGTTTAATGATTGCACAACTGTGCATTGCATGATGAGGGCAGCTATGAACGATAACTTAGTCATAAGTTCGAGGATGCGCAGTCTAAGAAGATGATTCAAATATTGAATGAGTCCTTCGACACCCCTGAGGATGCGGAGAGACATAAAACCTCTTGCACAGTATTCAATGTCCGTATGCAAGAGGGAGCTTCAGTCACCAATCATGTATTATACATGATTGAGCAGATTGAATACCTTAGCAAACTTAGCTTTCCATTGCATGAACAGTTAGACAAGGATGCTATTCTTAATTCGCTATCAAAATCCTACCTACCCTTTCTCAGTCATTATAAAATGATGAAGCTGGTAGTAAACTACCATAATTTGCTAGGGTTATTGCAGACTTTTGAGAAGGATCACCAGCTCCAAAAGGAGCCAGTGAATTTAATGGGAGGTTCATCTGCAAGGCATCAATCCTCTTAGAGAGGAAAGAAGAAAAATGTGCAAAAATCTCATACCGTCGATCCTAAGCAGAGCAAACCATCAAAAGTTGACAAGAGCCAGGTAGAGTGCTTCTTTTGTAAGAAGCTGGGTCATTGAAAAAAGAATTGTCCTGCTTATATAGCCACCCTTGATCCAAACAGGCCTAAGAACAAGAGAAAGAGGCAAGTGGTTGCTTCACAAAGTATTTATATGATAACACCTTGTAATTTTTTTGTTTGTGATACTACTACCTGGTTATTGGATACCGAAAGTTCTATTAATATATGCAATTTATTGCAGGGATTACAGGTAAATAGAAAATTTTGAGAGGACGAGCGGTTCCTTAACATTGGAGATAAAAGTCTTGTTCCAGTTTTGGTCTTAAAAACTTTGCAGCTTGTCTTCGAGTCTAGTAGTGTCATGTTAGATGATTGTCATTATTGTCCCTTCTTTATGATGAATGTCATTTCTGTAGGCCTTTTGGCCAAACATAATTACAAGTTTATAATAAAAGATGATTTTTGTGATATCATTATGAATGATACTATAATTATGCGTGAATAATTAAAACATGACATATACATAATATCATGACCTGTTAGTATAATGTACACACCTAGTAAATGCTCCAAAATAGATAATATCAGTGAATCTTACCTTTGGCATTATAGGCTTGGTCATGTGAATAAGAATAGGATTGATAGGTTGATCAAAGAATGTGTCTTTGAGATAGATAATTGTGAATCATTGCCTACCTGTGAATCTTGTCTACTTGGGAAGATGACTAAGTCACCTTTTAAGAAAAAGGTGAAAGAGCTAGTGATGTTCTAAGTCTAGTACATACTGATGTATATGGGTCTATGAACATAAGTGCTAGAAGAGGATACTACTACTTCATTACATTCACAGATGACCTATCGAGGTATGGGTATGTCTATCTTATGAAGCATAAGTCAGAATCACTTGAAATATTCAAACGATTCTGTGCTAAAATAGAAAAATAAACTGAAAAGAGTATTAAGATCCTTCGATCAGATCGAGGAGGTGAATACGTCACCAGTGAGTTTCTGACATATGGAAGAGAATGGGATTCTCTCACAATGGACCCCTCCTGGAACATCACAATATAATGGTGTGTCCCAGAGGAGAAATTGAATCTTATTAGATATGGTCCGATCCATGATGGACTTTTTCAGTCTGTCAATATCCTTTTAGGGATATGCTCTAGAGACTGCCTACTATATTTTGAATATGGTGCCCAGCAAGTCTATCGATAAAACTCCATATGAGATATGGACTGGGTATAAATCGGTGCTCTCACATCTTAGGGTCTGGGGGTGTCCAGCTTATGTCAAGCATTTAAAGATAGATAAGTTTGGACCGAAGTCCGATAGATGCTTGTTCGTAGGGTATCCAAAGAAAACTAAAGGGTACTACTTCTACCTCGCTGCAGAACAAAAAGTGTTTGTTAGTAGCCAGACAGTCTTTTTGAAAAAGGAGTTCCTTGGTAAAGTAGCTAATGCCTATAAAATTGAATTTGATGAAGTTCATGAGGTGGAAGGACTGATACATACAGAATTGGATTCGATTGGTGAATCAAATCCGGAGCCAGTAGAGGCACCATTAAGGAGATCCGGTAGAGTACCGTATCAGTCAGACAGATACTATAATTTTTTGATCCAAAATGGTGATCCTATTGAACTTGATGAGAATGATGAGGATCTGATCACCTATATGGAGGCTATGTAAAGGCCCGACTCTCAAAAATGACTTGAGATCATGAAGTCCGAGATGGAGTCCATGAGATCAATAGTGTCTGGACACTAGTTGATTCACTTGAAGGGATAAAACCCATAGGGTGTAAATAGATTTTCAAGAGAAAAAGAGGAGGGATGGAAAGGTAGAGACCTATAAAGCCCATCTAGTTGCTAAGGGTTACCGTCAGCTTTATGGTATTGACTGATGAGACATTCTCTCCTGTGGCAATACTCAAGTCCATCCGTATTATGCTTGCTGTCGCTACACACTTAGATTATGAGATCTGGCAGATGGATATCAAAACCACTTTTCTTAATGAAGAGCTGAAAGAAGAGGTGTATATATACAACCTAAAGGGTTCACATCTACAAATGAGTCGAAAGTGTGCAAGCTGAAAAGATTAATTTATGGACTTAAGCAGGCATCGAGAAGTTGGAACATGTATTTTGATAAAGTAATCAAAACGTATGGCTTCGTTAGAAATGGAGAAGAGTCTTGCATCTACAAATGGGCTTCTGATTCTATGGTCATTTTTTTTGTGCTATATGTAGATAACATACTGTTACTAAGAAATGACATTCTGACTTTGTAAAGTGTGAAGCTATGGTTATCACACAGTTCTCTATGAAGGACTTGGGAGAAACATCCTACATTCTAGGGATGAAGATCTATAGGGATAGATCTAGAAAGTTGCTTGGATTATCCCAATCCACGTATATTGACACCTTGTTGAAGCGATTCAACATGGATAATTTCAAGAAAGGTTATCTTTTGATAGGCCATGGAATTACTCTTTCTAAGAAGGATTATCCGACAACTCCTGAGGAGAAAGAGCGTATGAGTAGAATACCATATACTTCGATAGTGGGATCTATCATGTACGTATGACATGTACGAGGCTGGATGTGGCCTATTCACTAAGGGTAGTGAGTAGGTACCAGTTAGATCCAGATGAGAAATATTAAAGATTGCAAAAAAATTTTTAAGTATTTGAGAAATACTAAAGACCAATGGCTTATCTATGGAGACTCTGATCTGAAACTTGTGGGATATACTGATTTCAATTTTCAATCAGATTATGATGACAGAAGAAACGTGTCGGGCTATGTATTTACCTTGAATGGAGGAGCTGTTTGCTGAAAAAATTTCAAGCAATATACTGTGGTCGATTCTGTATGCGAAGTGGAATATATTGCTGCATCGGATGCTGCAAAGGAGGTGGTGTGGTTGTAAAAGTTTATTATCCAGCTGGGAGTTATACCTTCTATTGATGGTCCTATCCTACTGTATTGTGACAGCTCCAGTGCCATAGCTCAGGTGAAAGAACCTAAGTTGTACCATCTTACTAAATATATTCTGCACTGCTATCACCTAGTGCGAGAGATCGTAAATCGAGGTGACGTCGGACTTTCAAAGATCGACAGAAAGGAGAATCTAACCGACCCCTTCACCAAAGCTCTTGGGATCAAAGAGTTTGATGACTTCAAATGGAAGATAGGTATAACATACTATCCCGATTGGTTTTAGTCCAAGTGGGAGATATTGAAAATTATGTTCTAAAATCAATCATGTGACGATTGAGTTTATCCTTGTATATAAATTATTAATTATTGAATAATAATTATTTTAATATTTTTTATCATAAAGTGACATCTTCTTTGAACTCTTGTACTGTGATGAAGTCCTTAGAACTATACTAGTGTATGATAAAGAGAGGATTTATTGTATAGTTCTTAAACAAGTTCGCGACCACATGATACGTCATTACGAGATGATGACGTTTATCAAGTGAAGATCGTTGTGTGACATATGGGTTGGTTATCCTCTTAACTAAGGAGTATGGTGACACTGGTATGACATATAGGTGAGATGTAAGGATATATCGTCACTGAACAAGTGACTCACCTACTGAGCGTTCTGCTGTCAAGAGCTGCTCGCAAAATGCATGGATATAAATATCCTTCAGACCTGAGATCACCATAGTGACTTGCAAGCAACTCATTGTGCTTTGATGCCAAACTATCTGAATTTTTAATGCAGTGACGGAAGGCTACTCGGTACAGTCAAGTACTTGCGAAGTCTGTATATTGATCAAGATGAGATTGATCTCTCCAAATTATTAGAGTTGATGTATTGCTGTATTTCAATTTAGTAAAGCTTTGACTAAGATAATCCATGAGATGAATTTGAAAGGTTGAAATACAATGTGGATGAAGTAATCTCGGTTGACAGTTAACCTGAGACCATCCTAGAGCATCCAGAGTCACAAGAATGAATTATGCGGTAACCATGAGTATGAGTTCTGAAATATTTCTTTGCAATAATTCGACCTATCTGGACGTCGGAAACCATTGCTAAATGGTATCTTGATTAGTGCAGGAATTGGTTCTTGTGCTACCGATTTAGTGTTTGAACCTATAGAGTCATGCACACAAGTCAGACAAAGTATGAAGGAATTGACCTATGTTTATATGTCCAGTTTGGAAGTATTTGACTTGATTGAACATATAAGCTAACTTGATTAAGAATTGAGTTATGGGTCAAACGGAATTGAAGAGTTAACTATGTCTAGCTAGCACTACACATGAGGTTCAGGTTCAATCCTGGGGATGAATAATTTCTATCTATGATCCATGGAACATATAAAAGATTGGATTTAAGTACTAATTAATTTTAGATTAGATCTAAATTAATTGACTTAAATAGATCTAAAATCTAAGTTAGACTTGGTACAAAAGTCCTAAAGAGTTTAGGATTGACAGTCTTTTGAAATTATTTCGAACCGACTTTGAATCGGATTCGAATCGGACTTATTTTGGATGAGATACGAGTATTCCTATTTGAACTAAGAATATCCACTCAAGAAGCATGACCAAAAATTAGTTTGGTGCTTATTTGGGACATCCCAAGTGGATGTGGGAGTGGGTGCAAAGTGGATGTCATAAGTGATGACAATTATATCTCATATAGGAGTCCTTCTTTCATAAGTATTGGACCAATTCAAATTAGATTTGAATAAAGAGTCCTCTTCTCATTGGGTCATGAGAATTATCTATAAATAAAGAGGATCTCTACTTATGGATTAAAGAAGAGAATAGAATAGCAAACAAATCAAATTGAGAGAAGAGAAAAAGATAGAGAGATGGGCATGTGAAGAGAGAGGTCCTTCATCTTCTACATCTCTCCCTTTGTTGCCACCTCCTCTCCTTGGGTGTTGATCCTTCTTGGGCATCCTACTTACTGGTGTGAGATGTCACATCATTACATCTCATCCCTCGATTGATTGTGTATGCGAAGTCAATTGGATTGGAGTTCATCCTACTTTCCTGCAGCATCTGACGTGCATGTGAAGTAGAGGGTCTGCATATCCCGACCTCCGTGAAGGTTTATATCAAATAATTTGAGATTTGATCCCTAGTTTCACTGTGATTTAGGTAAGAATTTGATCCTTAAATAAGTAGAATATTAGAGAAAATTTTTAGATGCAACCTGGGCATTCTGGAGGAAAACTATTTCCTTCCCTTCACTTTTGTCGTCGGCCTTCTTTGGAACTTTTTTCTTGGGCTTGGTCTCATTCTTTTACTTCTTCACAGGCTTCTTCTTTTTTTTTGAAAGAAGACTTTCTCTTAGAGGAAGCCTGCTCCACAGTCAGAATCATATCTCTTGAACTTTTCAAGGTGCCCTCAGCTATCACCAACATGTTCAGCAATTCAAACAAAGTGCTATCAATTTTATTCACATAGTAGTTCATAATAAACTATCCATATGAATCAAAAAGAGACTGGAGGATCAAATCCACCCATAATTTTTTATCCATGTTCATCCCAAGCTTCTGAAGCTCTTCGATGTCCTTGATCATTATCAAACAATAATCATTGACTGACTGTCCATCATGCATTTTTGCTCTGAATAGTCTTTGAGAGATCTCAAAATGAACCATGCAACTCTGCTCATCATACAACTCTTGCAGGTGAGTCAGCATCTCCTTGGCAGCCCTCATGTCTTCTTGCTAGCGCTGAAGATCATTGGATATGGATGCTAAAATGAAGTATTTTATCTTATTATCCTCATCCATCCACTTCTCAAGTGTGGCTCGTTGATCAAGGGAAGGATAAGCTGGTAACACAGACGCATCTTGTTTAGGACATGAGTTAGCTTTTCAAAATTGAGAATGATTCTCAAATTTGGAGCCAGCCTTTGTAGTTTGCCCTAATTAACTTATTTATGTCAAGGATATGGGCTAAAGGATTTGAATTCGATATGGTTATCTACAGAAAGAACAGTTTCTAGTTAGATATTTATACTTATTAAATATTTATTCAAAAAAATTTTAAAATCAAATAAGGCTCCCATTATTGTTGGGTTCTGGTGACGTAGCAAAATATAGTTTTTAAAAATTTTTACATATATTTAACTATTGAAAATATGTTTTAACAATTAAAACATGACTACCGAAACACAAATTCTAGGAACTCTTTGATGATTACAAACAAACAATTCTAGCATGCATATTAACAAGGGATCAGAAGTCATAAACCAAATATGAAGATGAGAATCTAGTAATAGAAAGATCTTCATTCAAAGTAGAATCCCTCCAATGGTGATCCACACGGGATAAATCAGGGTCCTTCTCAATTTGACGTAGAGTTGCAGCCATCTTCATAAGTTCACTGCCAATTATCCTTCTCAAGAATGGATTGCACCACTACCAGTACACCTTCGAAACCTCTACTAGGACTACATTATGAACCACTCCTTATAAGAACTCACCACCCAAAATTGGTTTGGAACTCCAACATTTGGAAAATCCAAACTCTAGGACAAGCAACCCTGGCTTTCCATTTCTCTCTTACCTTCCTTTCTATTTTTCTTTCTCTCTTTTTTTTGTCTTTTTCTTTGAATTTTTTCTATCTTTTCTTTCTCATTCTCATGCCCAACAACTAGAGATAAAACCCTTACAATATCACATAAGAGGCGTCCCTTTTATGAGGAATAAAAGGGTACCATCAAGGGACGCCAACTATTGGCATCACTTGATTTTTCTCTAGTGAATTAATTCCTAATAAAGGAGTTTATTAGGTATTTAACCAGCAGAAGGACTTTCCTCTATGCACACCTCCCATGGCACCATCTGATGCTACCACCCTTAGAAAATAGCGTAGAAGGAAAATGGAAGGTTGGTAAGAGTTTAATATGAGGACTCTTCCTTTCTCATCACATAAAAAAATGGGCATCCCAATATTTTTTTTGATGTGTGAGTTCCTTCATAAAGAAGGACTCTTCTTTTTCTTCTGCATCCACATATCCTAAGGCACCATTTGATGGTGCGAGAAACAAAAAATGCATGGAAAAATAAGAAAGAAATTAAGAGGAGTAATCCAGAAGGACTCCTTCTTAACGCCAAAATAAATGGGGCGTGGCATTAAATTCTTATGTGTGGTTTGGCGTGGAGGTAGTTGACTTCACATAGAACACTTTCATAAAAATCAAATAAGCCACCTAATAATTTATAGGTTCAAACCTAATCCCATTAGATCAAGGCATCAAGCTTAGGGTTAGCACAAACACCTTTGCACCAAACCCAATTAAAAACTTGGATTAATTCATGTGCTAGTAATTTAATTAACCCATAGGATTTACAATAAATCCAAGTAGATTAGATCAAGATCAAATTTCTATTGTGTGTGACCCATTAAGTTTCATATCTAGCCAGCAGTGGACTCAGACTTATGATCTAATCCGATTAGATCAGTCCAAAGGCATCAATTAATTAGAACATATTCTAATTAATTTTTTAATTAAACTCTTTTAATTCTTGTAAGTCCATATATAAGTTAAGATTGACGTCTAGCAACATGTCATGACTATTCAAAAGATATAAAATTTGATGAAAATATTAAAATTATATTTTCATGATGAGTTACCGTACAATTCAATCTTTCGATCGTACAACATCCCAGACAGGTCATGGGCATGGATCATGTCAAGTCCAAATACCTATCTATATGTATTTCGATCTGATGATAATGACTCGATTAATGAATCAGTAAAAATCTTCTCTACTATTCATCCCTGCTCTGATCAGAGACTCTCAGAGTCATCATCCTATGAGATCACATAGGATGTTCTCTCCTTCTACAAGGAGTGATCAACTCTATATTGATCACTCACAACCTTCATGCATACTTCACCAAATCTAGAATATCTCACATATATTTCAAAGTGGCATGTTAGAGAATAAACCAAAGTAAGGATCTATATACATAAGATACTATGGTGATCTCAGATCAAAGGATCACTTGCACCACTCCCACTAGAGAACCATCTATCGATATTCTGTAAGGCTCCATCAGATATTCTTTCTATGAATCAGTTCAGTAACTTTATTTTTTAATGAGCACCTACATCTTTGTATTAGTATCACCATATAGTGATTATGAGATCAATCACCCTCTCCATTGAGCATACATAGGATGTACCAATCTTATCGGCATTATCGATCCCTAATTCGATGATCCAATGATTGAAAATATTTTTAGATTAGAGCTATCAAGATTTTAGGTGTCATTGGCATGATCTCATCATGGTCCTAAAATCATTATCCTAATCTATGAGATTTATCATAATCATAAAATATGATATAGCAAATGATAAAACATAATACCTCATAAATAAAATAATTAGTGTCATGCAAATAAATAAGAAGATAACACAAAAAGGTCTCATCGCATCAGCCATGTGATTGGCTTATAGAGTACTATTCTTTTAATCTCCCACTTGCACTAAAGCCAATTGCCCCAGTATCTGATGCCCATGCAATCAAGGTGGTGAATACATTGCTGCTATGTTAAGGCTTAGTGAACTGATCCATTATGTAGTTCTTTATATCAACTCATTTTATGATCTAATCATGAATGAAGTGAAAGTGCCATAGAATGTGCATGGGTTCCTGGTGAGACCACACCGAACCCAGTGATGAACCCTTTCATTAGGCGACTTTACTTAGCAATCTTTACTAATAGTAATTAACTGAGTCAAATACAGTTTATTATTTGAAACTCTTTCAATTCACTACTCTTCTAGTACTTCTCAAGTACTTTAAGAATACTTTTTCATAGTTTTTTCAATGATCCTATCATGGATCTGTCTGAAATCAAGGATTATGCATAAGGCATAAACCACATCAGACTTGGTACATTGAATATATGGATACGTAAACTCTTTTACACCCATTCATATTGAACTCCTTCAACAAAAATTTATGTACCTAGACTAGAATAAGCCTAGTATCCACTTAGATCTATCTCTATAGATACCAAGTATATTGGATGCTTCACCCAAGTCTTTTAAAAAAACTTCTGTGATAAGCATATCATTGACCAAGTGCAACATCGGGACAAGCTTCCCAATATACTATATGTCATCTACATACAAAACCAAGAAGTTAGTAGAACTCTCACTTGTTTTCTTGCACATACATGGTTCATCCATATTTTGATAAAGTCAAATATTTTGACTATCTCATAGAAGTACTAATTCCTTGATACCTGCTTTATTCTATAAATGAATTCCCCTCCTACTAGAGACAAACTCTTTAGATGGTGTGCAGCAATAGCAAGCAAAAAATCCAGTTGACATTCTGTTAGCAATCTATTGGGTCATACCCATAGGAGCTTCAATCAAAGTCCACACTTGGTTGATGTATAGGAAGTCTATTTTGAATTTCATGGCTTTAAGTCATCTGTCAGAGTCTCTACTCATGATTGTTTCTGAATAGGTTAAGAAACATCATCCTCAATGATGTGTGGCATATTGTCATTTTCAATGACAAATCCATATCTGAATGGTATATTACACATTCTCATTGACCTTTCGAGAGGTGTGTGTTATGGTTGTGCCTTATCTATGGGCACATTTGATCGAGGATCAACATGTGGACACTTCACAGGTAATGGTGGGATAGTTCATAGGTCTTGAACTTTTTAAATTCAATTATCCTCTCACTGTCCCTTTTTTAAATTTTTATTTTTAAAGTGGCATACCTACTGACAAAACATCTTTTGTTCAGTAGGATGGTAGAAGTAGTATCATATACTATTCTTTAAGATAATCTATAAACCTTTACTAATCTGATCTAGTATAAAACTTATGTATATCAACTCTTTTCACATAAGCTGGGCAACATGCCTCTTTTCTTTTTCATACACATATGGAGTGCTAGAAATAAATATTGATGATATCTAATCAGAATATATGTAGTAATTTCTGGGGCATATCCTCAGAAAGAGATAACAAGATCTATGAAGTATATTAAGGAATACACCATATCTCATATGAGGTGTCCATATCTAGGCTGAGATATTATTAGTCTTCAAACATCCATATGTACAAGGTCTAATAGCTCATTCGCCCTTTTTCTATATCCAGTAAATAGGACTTTGGTCATTTTACCCATGAGATAAGATTTACAAGTTCTATATAATTTAAAAATCATACAGATGAAAGAATTTTTTTTTGTATTACTTGTTTATCTTTGACTCATAAAAATGGTTAAGTTGGCAATAACAGAGATATGTGACCATTACATATTCTTTTTTTGTTCTCATCAACATGTAAAACAGCATCATTAAGTGACAGAAAGATGAGACCATTATCATAAATCTATCGTCATAAAATTTACCAGAAGGAGAGTAATTTTTGCTCTTTACATTAATTTCAAAACCATGCTACAATAATAATAAAATTGAAATAATATTTTTGATAAATTTAGACATACTATAACAGTCTACTAGTTTCACAGCCTTGCCATAAGTCAATATATAGAAATAGGTTGCTTCAATTTCAGCCTGGATAGACTATCCACCAGTGCTAAATGATATGAAGTCACCTCTCTTTAGCTTTATAGGCCCAGCAATACTTTATATAAGTGGGACCTATATAAGGTATCACATACCCAAGAATCTAAAATTGAAGCACTCGATGATAAATTACTTTGTATCATATACAAACCTTTAGCAGATGCATCCTGCTACTGCTTCATACTTGCAAGATAATTTTTATAATTTTTTTTCAATACTTATTATTACTATAATGAAAATAGATATCCTTGACGAAGACATTCTTTGCCTTCTTCTCCTGGGATATGCAAAAGAAGAAATTTGAAAGAGTTAGCAGGATCAAATCCTGGATTAACTCACCATCCATGATAAAAATCTAATTGACTTAATTGTATGATTAAGTTCATCAGGATACAATTGATAGTCATACTGTCAATCTCGACCATATCTCATATGCGATTTTTCTTTCTTTATAGTATCATTTTCAATCGAATCGAAATCAAGAGAATAGGAGATTATCTCCTATGTGAGAACTATCCTCAGATTTCTCAACCAATCAATGAAGTTCAGTCAATTTAAAAGACATCAAATATACCATGTAGTGATAGTAAAGATGTAGATGAATACATAAGAACATAAAAGGACTACTCATGATGACATGCACAATTTAGATGAAATTTTTATCTAATTATATCTCCCACTATTTTTGCGAATTTCATAGCCCTCAAGTATGAAAAATGAGAAAACTTATTAATAAGTTTCTTAGTGGGGTTGAGATCTTAATTTCTCATAAAAAATCTTATGGATAGCATAATAAGCTTCTATGAGTTCAAAGGTAAGTATCTCTTTACTAATTGTATCTCATGCAACTCTCAACATAATTTTTGCCTCTAAAATACTTATAGTCTTATGGATAGTATAACAAACTTTAGTATTTTAGTTAAGTCGTACCCTTCAATCCTATTTGATCATATCTGAATAATACTACTCTTGTGGATAACACAACAAGATAGTACTATCAAAATATGCCATAAGCATTACTAATTCAACATCATATCAATCCCTATAGCAAGCTTTGTAGATAGCACAATAAACTCACTACAATTTTTTGACATACTCTATTAATTTAGTATGAGCTAAATATCATTAGTTTCATAATGCACCAAGACAGTATCACATTAATCCCCACAGCAAGCTTTGTGGATAGCACAACAAGCCTACTATGGTTCTTGACATAATACTGATTTGGTATGAAGGAAGGTATGGGTAGTATTCTTAACACTTCACTATTATGACTTAATATAATTTAAATGAGGGACTTCAGTCTCATGTACATCCAATATATATACAAATGCATCACATGCAATTATACTAAATTCTAACTACCAGCATGTAAGAGCATATAAAGAAAATTAAATAGTTATCAACTTTTCAACAAAATTCATCTGAGCCACAGGATAGAATATGGGATAGATCTTAGGTACATCACAGATTGAACCATCTCATGATCGATCTAAATGTACCTCTATTCTCCAAACACCTGGTAGTCAAGTCTTTATCTCCATGAAGATTTTCACAAATGCTCCATCTTTATCAAAAAATAGAAATAATTTCTATCTATTTTTAAATAATTTTTTTAATAAATTTATATCAATATGTAAAAGTCCTAATCAATAGTTGGGAACATACAAAAAAAAGGTATAGCTAAAAATATAATGCATCAGGGGCACTCAGCCTCCATTTCAACTATTGCAGATACATCTATATAATTAGCCATCATGGAAGCATTCATGCATACATCCATCATATGGATGTACCATAGTCTATAACCACTCATCATGTATTTTTATAATAATTATAAATATTGCCCAGCTATGCAACCCAAGAGGGGGGTGAATTGGGTTTCTAAAAAATTTAAGCCCAACAGATTACTTATGAAGAACAAAACAAAGACTTTAATTCAATATTAATTCTCTAAGGCAGGAATGCAAGAATATAATAAAGAAATAAAGTGAAGAGATAAAGCACACCACAAACACAAGGATTTATAGTGGTTCGGTGCTAACCTTGCACCTACATCCACTCCCCAAGATCCTACTTGGGAATTTCAATCCACTATCCTTTGTATTCAACCCGAATACAAAACGTCGGAAACTCCGACACTAGCTATCCCAAGCTAGATCACTTGTTTTCCGGGTACAAGTAAACCCAAAACACTCCGATTTCAGGTTCGGATCAACCTTTCCTTGTTTTGAAAATCCTCCAAAAATAAGAACAAAAACTCACAAAGAGTTAGAAAATTTTGAGCACAAATTAATACAATAACAGCTCCTTAAATGAGCGAATATAACAATAAAAGCTTTACTCAAATGAAGAACTCTTTTTCGAATTTCTCAAAGTGGATGAACGCTTGAATGCTTGAGAAGAGGTTGATTGTTGATTGAAGATCTCTTGAAAGCTTTGAACGATCTCTAGATCAAGGTTGAAACAATAGGCGTGAAGAATTCTCTCCTTGAAAGCTCTTGCTTTTCTCATTCACAATCTCTCTGGTATATTGTGGATCCTCTCTCTTTTTCTTTTTAGATTTTTCGTTGATCTCAGGCTTTTTTTTGCAAATTTTGGATCCTCTCTTCTATTCTTTTCTTTTGATCTGCCGATTTATCTTCTTCGTTTTCTCTCCAATTTGATCTGCTATTTAAACTGTAATTTCTTTCACCATTTCAAGCATTTTGTAGCATTAGAAGCAAGAGAAAACAATTTAGGTAGATAAAGAGCCGTTAGAGGATTTTTAGGAAGCATAAATGGCAATTAAAATGGGCAAAAAAATAGCCGTTGCTGACATTTCCCATCGCAGGGGTCGACTCATGAGTCGACTCATGCTTCAGGGGTCGACTCATGAGTCGACCTCTGTTGCAAAAACCAGAGAATGCGTTTCTGGAAATTCTTGGCTCAAATTAGCAGGGTCGACTCATGAGTCGACTCATGCCTTGTGGGTCGACTCATGAGTCGACTCACAGGTCGTGCCAAGCCAGAAAACTAGCATGCCAAGGAGAATTTTTGCGTGCCAATCAGCTCACAGTGCCATGAGTTGACTCATGAGTCGACTCATGCACTTCAAACCTTCATAACTTCAAAAATATAAGTCCAAACACAATGAAATTTTCACCAATAGATTTCAAATCATTTGTTCTACCAAATAGTACTATCAAATTAGGATTTTAGTGAAATTACGATTTTGCCCTTGAAGAGCATAAGGACTTTTTCATTTTAAAATTATTTGTATCCCTTCAATCTGCTTTGTAATCATCAAAATCAATCTAGGAGCAACAATCTCCCCTTTTTGATGATGACAAAATATTTGAACAAAAATATTTATGTTAATGCATTAATTTCAAAAGAATCCATTATAGGTGTATATGCTTGAAAAGAGTATGATTCTTTTGGCATGTAATATAAATGCAAAAATAGTTTGTCCATTTTCTTAAAGATTTGAAAAGGTTATTAGATCATTTTGAGTTCAAGATATATCAGAGCAAGAGAAGAGAAATAAATTTTGCAATGTATCAGAGCAAGAAAAATATTTTTTTTACAATGTTATCAGAAAAGATTTTACAATGTATCGGAGCAAAAAATTTTATAATATATCAGAGAAAATTTCACACTGTATTAGAGCAAATGTCAGAAAAAATTTCACACTGTATCAGAGCAAATGTTATAATTTATCAGAGAAACCTTCACACTGTGTCGGATTAAATTTTATCATGTATCAGAGCAAGTTAAAAGAAATTGTAGGGTGTATCAGAGTAAAACAAATTTCTTAAGATGTATCAAGGTGAATAAAATTTCAAAAGATGTATCAGAGCAAGTTTGAATTTTGAAATATATCAGAGCATATAAAAAATACTTATTTGCATTGTTCTTATGATTTTGCTTTTGATAGATGGCTTTTTGTTTAAGTTCTGTCTGATACCAAATTTCGATACCAAATTTCTCAAAGTTTTGTTTAATCTTTCAATCCTTGTTTTTGTTTAATTTCTCCAATATTTGTTTAATTTCTCCAATATTTGTTTTAATCTTTCAATCTTTGTTTTTGTTTAATTTCTCCCCTTTTTCTCATAATTTAGGGTTTTGCTTTTTGTCTAATTTCAATTTTTGTTTTTGTTTAATTTCTCCCCTTTTTGACATCATCAAACATAGTGAACTCTTCCTTTTTCTGAAATATTCTTTAATTTCTTCTCTTTAGAGTTTTTCACAGATGTTTGCTCCCCCTTAATATAGCAATTATCAACAGCAAACAATAACAAGGAGAAGACAATATTTCAACAAGAAGAAAATATATAACCAAAATATGATCATTACAAAGAGGTAGAAATATAGGTAAAAGATGATTCCATTAATATCATAATTGTTTCAATACATAGTTCTTAAAAATAAAATTCAACCAGCTAATTGTCAATACATGGCCTCAAGGTATAGATCCTAGAACAAGATACTAACTCCTAGGACCTAGTAAAGATCAAGATAAGTCAATGATCGGAGTCATCAGATATAGGGTGAGGAGATGATGGATCAGAAGTGCGTCCTCTACCCCGTCTGCCTCTGCCACGAGTAGGAGAGCGAGATGAACTGGGTGGCTGAGAATGCTGAGATGCTAGGGCTGATACCATGAGTCTGATAGAATCAAGTACGTTCAGTGCTCTGGAAACAGATTGAAGTAGAGCAGTGAACTGGGTGGTAGCATGCTCACTCGATCCTCGGATCTCTTTCCTCAGCAATTCATATCCACCTTCTAGTGCTCCTCTGAGCCTGCCAGCCTCTGCAGTGAGGTCTGTGACCTCAATAGTAGACTCCTGTGGCTGGGGATGGGCCAATGCAAGGACTTGCCCCTGCAAGTCAAGAACTCTGCCAGTCAGTCTCCAGACTGTGTCCTCAAGCTGCTGTATCCTGACGGACTGATCTGAAATCATCTGAAATATAATGGAGATGTGGGGAGTAATGGTCTGATCAGAAGAGGTAGCTCCAGGTGCAAAAGAAGTACTACTCCACTGGCTAGACAGCAAAGAAGCCACACGCTGAGATATATACTCGATCTGATCGTCAGCCAGTCTGAATTCTGAATGAGGTGCTCTGCTCTCTGGCTGATACACTGGTGTGGGCATCCTAGTAAACTCAGAAGGGCCAGCCTCAGTATCAGGAATGAACTGGGTATCTGGTGAAGCTGCCCTGAAGTCATGTACAGGAGAAGATGGACTTTCTTCTTCTACTCTGCCTTCAGTTCTGTCTTCAGCTCTTGTTTCAGCTCTATCCTCAGTTCTTTCTTCAGAGCCCTTGATCCAATCACCAACAGTCTTTGTAATTCCCATTCGGTGCAGGCTGTGTTGGTTGAAAGTGTCCACATGTGAGAGCTTGGTAGGTGTCTCCCCCTCACAGCTAACTCCAAACCTCCTAAATACTCTAGTAAGGGCCATACCATAAGGCAAGTGTGCCTTGGATCTGTTCAAAGTTTCTCTCATGGCCTCTATCATAAGTGCAGGGAGGTTTAGGGGGATCTGAGGATGATATGAAACATGACACATACATCTCTGCCAGATAGTAGATCATGCCTACCACTCCTAGGAAAGAAGAGTTTTGTTACAATCTGATGCAGGACCCTCATCTCAATGGATAATAGCTTTGCTTCCAATTTGTTTAAATTTCTGAAAAAGGTTCTCCTAAGATAATTCTGATCCCTTCTTCTTTAATTGGAGTTCCATATATGAGTATCCTTCACTAGGCAACTGAAGTATTTCTCCCAATATCCTAGAATCCAAGCAGATATCAATCCCCTTTACAGTTGAAGTCACTGACCCATTTTCATAATTTAGGTTCTGATAGAACTCTCTAACTAGATCAACATAGGTGACTTCTTAAGAGAGCAATAAAGTTCCCATCCTTGATTTTTGATCTTACTTGCAAAAGTAAAGCCTTCTTTCTCAAAGAACCGAAAATCTATGTTTTTCCCGGTTTCTACTTTTCTATCAGAAAGAGGATTTACACTGGGGCTTATGGAGGATTGAGAGAGACCTTGAGCAGGTACTGAAACTGGATCGGGAACACTGGAAGACTGAGCATGCCTTTTCTTTCGGACAACTTCTTCAGGCTCACGGATTGATTTCCTTCTTTGGGGAAGCTTCATCTTTGGAGCCATATCCAATAAAGTAGCAGACAAGAAGACTTGAATTGAGTGGAGGAGAGATCACAAGAGAGTAAAGAGAAATTTTAGTGGAGAAAAGAAGTGGATTTTGGAAGTTCGATGAAGTGCTAGGGCACGTTCCAACTGCGCCAAGCAATGCGAGAAAGCACGAGAAATCTCTTTTCCAAGGAGGCGATTTTTGGTGGAGAGTAGGAGGGAGAATTGCCTCAGAATTGATCCTTGGATTTGGAGCAAGAAGAGTTGGAGAAGACGGCTTTTGGAAGAAGAACGATGGAAAGATGAGTCATCTCACAAACAGTAACCCTTATAAAAACAATGAACCCGTTGAAAGTTGGTGGGATTTACAACTTTGCCATTGAGTCGACTCATGGGGGTCGACTCATGAAGTTCAGAAATTCAGGAAAAATGCAAATAAATTCCAAAAAAATTGAAATTTTGGGAGAAGGAATTTTGCTCAAAGATAAGTTTTTAGAGTGATAAATCTAAGCTTTTGGGACCAAGATAGATGTTGAAAATTGAGCTCTAAGAGTTTTTGACATCTATTCTTTGGAAATTAAGAAATTTCAGACAAATGGATCTAGAATTCCTAGATTTCTCCTAATTTCACAGAATCTATCCTCACTAAGGGCCTTTGTAAAGATATCGGCTAATTGATTTTCAGTTCAAACATATTCAAGAATTATATTTTTATTTTGAACATGTTCTCTTATGAAATGATGTCTTATTTCAATATGTTTAGATCTTGAGTGTTGAATTGGATTTTTAGATAGATTTATGGCACTTGTATTATCACATTTTATTGATGTTTCATTAAGTTTGATTCCAAAATCTTCGAGTTGTTGCTTAATCCACAAGATTTGAGCACAACAACTTCCGGCTGCAATGTATTCGGCCTCAGCCGTAGACAGTGCCACCGAATTTTATTTCTTGCTAAACCATGAGATTAGGTTTACTCCAAGAAATTGGCAAGTTCCACTTGTGCTTTTTCTATCTAATTTACATCCAGCAAAATCAGCATCTGAAAATCCTAACAAATTAATTTGTGAGTCCTTAGAGTACCATAACCCTATAGTTTGTGTACCATTTAAGTATCTAAGGATTCTTTTAACAGCATTCAAATGAGATTCCTTAGGATTAGATTGATATCTTGCACATAAGCAAACACTAAACATGATATCAGGCCTACTTGCAGTTAAATATAATAATGAGCCATCATACCTCTATAGTATTTTAAGTCTACGCTTTTACCTTCATCATCCTTGTCAAGCTTACATGAGGGACTCATTGGTGTGCCAATTGGTTTGCAGTTCTCCATTCCAAATCTTTTGAGTAGTTCCTTGGTGTACTTGCTTTGGGTGATGGAGATTCCCTCTTTTGATTGTTTGATTTGGAGTCCGAGGAAGAAAGTGAGTTCTCCCATCATGCTCATCTCGAACTCTCCCTGCATAAGCTTAGCAAAGTCTTGACAAAGGGATTCATTAGTAGACCCAAAAATTATGTCATCAACATAAATTTGTATAATTAGCATATCATTTTGGTTTCTTTTAATAAATAGGGTTGTATCTACATTGCCTCTTGAGAAACCATTATTTAGTAGAAATTTGCTTAGCCTTTCATACCATGCTCTAGGTGCTTGTTTTAATCCATATAAAGCTTTATTTAATCTAAAGACATGATTGGGAAAAGCATGATTTTCAAATCCAGTGGGTTGTTCTAC
Organism: Elaeis guineensis; assembly: GCF_000442705.2. Lineage (NCBI taxonomy): Eukaryota > Viridiplantae > Streptophyta > Magnoliopsida > Arecales > Arecaceae > Elaeis > Elaeis guineensis. The sequence goes on along the minus strand of NC_026001.2, from coordinate 69,877,770 downwards.
ATATACTTCTTCAGAAATATATCCATTTAAAAATGCACTTTTAACATCCATTTGAAATAGTTTGAATTTCATAAAGCAAGCATAAGCAAGTAGAAGTCTAATGGCTTCTAATCTAGCAACAGGTGCAAAGGTTTCATCAAAATCAATTCCTTCTTCTTGATTATATCCCTTAGCAACCAGTCTTGCTTTATTTCTAATTACATTTCCATGCTCATCTAATTTGTTTCTAAAGACCCATTTTGTGCCAATTATTGAATAATCTTTATGTCTTGATACTAAGGTCCAAACATTATTTCTTTGAAATTGATTAAGTTCCTCTTGCATAGCATTAATCTAGTTATGATCATTTTCAGCTTCTTCAAAAGTTTTAGGTTCAAGTTGAGATACAAATGCATAATGATTAAGTACATCTCTAAGTGAAGAACGGGTTTTTACCCCATGCATAGGATCACCAATTATTAACTCCTTAGGGTGGTTGTGAACATACCTCCATTCCTTTGGTAAGTCATTTGTACCTTGTGGTTGTTCTTGAATTTCTTCACCTTTCTCATTTTGTTTGTCTTCTTGATCCTTGTCTTCTGGAGTTGCTGAGTCTTTCAGAGTGATCTCCTTCATACCTTCTATTAGTGGATCTGCATCATCAACACCCTTATTCTTCCTTGAAGGAAGATCGTTAGATTCATCAAAAATAACATGTATGGACTCCTCAACTACTAAAGTTCTTTTGTTGAAAACTCTAAATGCTTTACTAGTGGAGGAGTAACCTAGAAAGATTGCTTCATCTGATTTTGCATCAAATTTACCAAGTTTTTCTTTGCCATTATTTAATACAAAACATCGGCAACCAAAAACATGAAAATATGCAATATTTGGTTTTCTTCCTTTCCAAAGTTCATAAGGGGTTTTCTTTAAAAATTATCTAATTAAAGCACGATTTAAAATATAACATGCTGTGTTAATAGCTTCCGCCCAAAAATATCTTGGAAGGTTGTTTTCACAAAGCATGGTACGGGCCATTTCTTCTAAGGTTCTGTTTTTCCTTTCTACTACCCCATTCTGTTGGGGTGTCCTAGGAGCAGAGAAGTTATGGCCAATTCCATTTTCATCACAAAAATTTTCAAAATCTTGATTTTCAAATTCAGTTCCATGATCACTTCTAATATTTTGAATTGAAAACCCTTTTTCATTAGAGAGTTTTCGATGAAATTTAGTGAAAATATGAAAATTTTCATTTTTGTGAGCTAAAAAGAAAACCCAAGTAAAACGAGAGTAATCATCTATTATTACAAATCCATATCGTTTTCCTCCTAGACTAGTGGTTCTAGTTGGTCCAAATAAATCCATATGTAAGAGCTCTAAAGGTCTAGAAGTTGAAACAGTGTTTTTGGGTTTAAATGATACTCTAGTTTGTTTACCTAATTGGCATGCATCACAAATTCTATCCTTTTCAAAATTCAGTTTTGGCAAACCGAGAACTATATCCTTTTTAATTAATTTTGAGAGAGAATGCATGCTAATGTGTGCAAGTCTACGATGCCACAGCCAACTAGTCTCATTTATTTTAGCATTTAAGGAAACTAGGCATTGCATGTCTAATTTAGTTAAATCATTCAAGTCTACCATATAAACATTGCCATGCCTCTGTCTTATAAATTTAATGCCATCGTTAATAGGACTCGTCACAATGCAAACAGATGATTCAAAACTTACTTTATACCCTTTATCACAGAATTGACTGATGCTAAGTAAGTTATGCTTTAAACCTTTAACTAATAAAACATTCTCAATGTATTTGGAGGGAGTGATACCAATGTTACCTATCCCGATGATCTTTCCTTTGCCATTATCTCCAAAGGTGACCATCCCTCCATCCTTAGCATCAAGCGTGATGAATTGTGATTCATCACCAGTCATGTGTCTCGAGCATCCTCTGTCAAGATACCATTTCCTGTTTCCTTCTTGGGATGCTAGACACACCTGCAAGCAAAGGTCACGTTTCTGTCTTAGGTACCCAAGCTTTCTTGGGTCCTTTCAGGTTAGTCAGAATGGTTCCTTTTGGAACCCATATTTTCTTTGTGTTTGCATATTTGTTAATAAGACATGTGTATGATTTATGTCCTATTCTTCCACATTTAAAACAAGTAATATTTGTAGACTTGTTACTTGAATAATTTGCATAAATATCCTTCAGAAATTTTTATTTCTTCAGGGGTTTATAACCAAGTCCAGCCTTATCATATATAGCTTTCTGATTTTCAAGGATCATATTTAGTTTGTTTGAACTTAAGGTGAACTTATCTACTATAGATTTCAGCTTGTTCATTTCATCCTTTAAGTTTTGATTTTCTTGAATCAAGGTGAATTTTTTAATTGAAAGATTTTCAGCTTGTTTCACTAAGGACTGATTTTCCAATTTCAGCTCTTTGTTTTTCTTCCCTAGTTTCTTTAATTCATCAATTGAATCATAGAATGCTTCATGCAATTCTTCAAAAGTAAATTCACTAGTGGATTCAGAAGTTACCTCATTTTCATGTGCCATCAGGCACAGATTGGCTTGTTCTGTTGAGGTTTCCTCGTCGGAGCTTGAGTCATCACTCGCACTCCAGGTCGCCATCATTGCCTTCTTTTTGAACTTCTTTGGACCTTTCTTCAATTATGGACATTCGGATCTGAAATGTCCTGGCTTCTTGCACTCGTAGCATATAGGGGGTTGATCTTTCTCCTTTTCTTTGCTTTGATCCCCTTTTGTGAATTTCTTTCTCATCCCCTGTTTCCTTTTTCTTAGAAACTTCTTAAATTTTCGGGTGATGAGAGCCATCTCTTCATCCTGTTCTTCATCTTCAGATTCATCTGTTTCATAATCAGGCGAAGTTGTGGATTTGAGGGCTGTTGCTCCTAGATTGATTTTGATGATTACAAAGCAGATTGAAGGGATACAAAATTTTAAAATGAAAAAGTCCTTATGCTCTTCAAGGGCAAAATCGTAATTTCACTAAAATCCTGATTTGATAGTACCATTTGGTAGAACAAATGATTTGAAATCTATTGGTAAAAATTTTATTGTGTTTGGACTTATATTTTTGAAGTTATGAAGGTTTGAAGTGCATGAGTCGACTCATGAGTCAACTCATGGCACTGTGAGCTGATTGGCACGCAAAAATTCTCCTTGGCACGCTAGTTTTCTGGCTTGGCACGACCTGTGAGTCGACTCATGAGTCGACCCATAAGGCATGAGTCGACTAATGAGTCGACCCCTGCTAATTTGAGCCAAGAAATTTCAGAAAAGCATTCTCTGGTTTTTGCAACAGAGGTCGACTCATGAGTCGACCCCTGAAGCATGAGTCGACTCATGAGTCGACCCCTGCGACGGGAAATGTCAGCAACGGCTATTTTTTTGCCCGTTTTAATTGCCATTTATGCTTCCTAAAAATCCTCTAACGGCTCTTTATCTGCCTAAATTGTTTTCTCTTGCTACTAATGCCATAAAATGCTTAAAATGGTGAAAGGAAATTGCAGATTAAATAGCAGATCAAATTACAAAGAAAAGGAGTGGAAATCGGGAGATCAAACGTGAGATCAAAAGAGAAGAGAGGATCCTAAATCTGAGATCAACGAAATATTCAAGAAGAAGAGAGAGGATCCACAATATTCAAGAGAGTTTGTGAAAAAGAAAAGCAAGAGCATTCAAAGAGAGAATCTTTCAAGTCGATTGTTTTCAACCTTGATCTAGAGATCGTTCAAAGCTTTCAAGAGATCTTCAATCAACAATCAACCTCTTCTCAAGCGTTCAACCGTTCATTCATCTTGAGAAAATCTGAAAAAGGGGTTCTTCATTTGAGTAAAGCTTTTATTGTTATATTTGCTCATTTAAGGAGCTGTTATTATATTCATCTGTGCTCTAAACATTCTTACTCTTTGTGAGTTTTTGCTCTTGTTTTTGGAGGATTTCCAAAACAAGGAAAGGTTGATCCGAACCTGAAATCGGAGTGTTTTGGGTTTGCTTGTACCCGGAAAACAAGTGTTCTAGCTTGGGATAGCTAGGGTCGGAGTTTCCGACGTCTTGTATTCTAGCTTGGGATAGCTAGTGTCGGAGTTTTCGACGTTTTGTATTCGGGTTGAATACAAAGGATAGTGGATTGAAATTCCCAAGTGGGATCTTGGGGAGTGGATGTAGGTGCAAGGTTAGCACCGAACCACTATAAATCCTTGTGTTTGTGGTGTGCTTTATCGCTTTATCTTATTTCTTTATTATATCCTTGCAATACTACTTTAGGTAATTAATATTGATTTAAAGCCATTGTTTTGTTCTTCATAAGTTATTTGTTGGGCTTAAAATTTTTAGAAACCCAATTCACCCCCCTCTTGGGTTGCATAGCTGGGCAACAAGTGGTATCAGAGCTAGTGCTCTAGCCCTTCTTTGATCTAACAATCAAAGAGCCAAAGATCTATGGCAACCCATGTTGGAACTTCTCTAGCTGAGGGGCAATCAACAAACCGACCTCCACTTTTCAATGGGTCTAATTACACCTATTGGAAAGCTCGGATAAAGATTTTCATACAAGCACTCGACTATGATATGTGGAGTATCATAGTGAATGGTCCTCACACACCCACCAAGATTATAGATGGTGAGGAGTCAACCAAATCCGAGAAAGAATGGGATGAGGTTGACAAGAAATTGGCACAATTAAATGCCAAAGCTATGAATGTTCTTTATTGTGCACTAGATGCTAGTGAATTTAATCGCATTTCTACTTGTGCATCTGCTAAAGAAATATGGAATAGGTTAGAAGTCACCCATGAGGGAACAAATCAAGTAAAAGAGTCTAAAATAAACATGCTTGTACATAAATATGAATTGTTCAAAATAGAGCATGATGAGTCCATAACTGCTATGTTTACTCGTTTTACTGATATAATCAATGGTTTAAAGAGTCTTGGCAAATCTTATACTAACAGTGAACTTGTAAGGAAGATTCTCAGGTCACTGCCAAGAACTTGGGAAGCCAAGGTGACTGCCATCCAAGAAGCAAAGGACTTGAACACTCTACCTCTAGAAGAGCTTCTTGGATCCTTGATGACTCATGAACTTAGCATGACGCAACATCAAGAGGATGAAATCAAAAAGAAAAGAACCATTGCCCTCAAATCCACAACTTCACCTGATTATGAAATAGATGACTCTGAAGATGAAGATCAGGATGAGGAGATGGCTCTCATCACCCGGAAATTCAAGAAGTTTCTAAGAAAAAGGAAACAGGGGATGAGAAAAAATTTACAAAAGGGGATCAAAGCATAGAAAAGGAGAAAGATCAAACCCCTATATGCTACGAGTGCAAGAAGCCAGGACATTTCAGATCCGAATGTCCTCAATTGAAGAAAGGTCCAAAGAAATTCAAAAAGAAGGCAATGATGGCGACCTGGAGTGCGAGTGATGACTCAAGCTCCGACGAGGAAACCTCAACCGAACTAGCCAATCTGTGCCTGATGGCACATGAAAATGAGGTAACTTCTGAATCCACTAGTGAATTTACTTTTGAAGAATTGCATGAAGCTTTCTATGATTCAATTGATGAATTAAAGAAACTAGGGAAGAAAAACAAAGAGCTGAAATTGGAAAATCAGTCCTTAGTGAAACAAGCTGAAATTCTTTCAATTGAAAAATTCACATTGATTCAAGAAAATCAAAACTTTAAGGATGAAATTAACAGGCTGAAATCTATAGTAGATAAGTTCACCTTAAGTTCAAACAAGCTAAATATGATCCTTGATAATCAGAAAGCTATATATGATAAGGCTGGACTTGGTTATAAACCCCTGAAGAAACAAAAATTTTTGAAGGATATTTATGCAAATTATTCAAGCAAAAAGCCTACAAATATTACTTGTTTTAAATGTGGAAGAATAGGACATAAATCATACACATGTCTTATTAACAAATATGCAAACACAAAGAAAATATGAGTTCCAAAAGGAACCATTCTGACTAACCTGAAAGGACCCAAGAAAGCTTGGGTACCTAAGACAGAAACTTGATCTGTGCTTGCAGGTGTGTCTAGCATCCCAAGAAGGAAACAGGAAATGGTATCTTGACAGCGGATGCTCGAGACACATGACTGGTGATGAATCACAATTCATCACGCTTGATGCTAAGGATGGAGGGATGGTCACCTTTGGAGATAATGGCAAAGGAAAGATCATCGGGATAGGTAACATTGGTATCACTCCCTCCAAATACATTGAGAATATTTTACTTGTTAAAGGTTTAAAGCATAACTTACTCAGCATTAGTCAATTCTGTGATAAAGGGTATAAAGTAAGTTTTGAATCATCTGTATGCATTGTGACGAGTCCTATTAACGATGGCATTAAATTTATAGGACAAAGGCATGGCAATGTTTATATGGTAGACTTGAATGATTTAACTAAATTAGACATGCAATGCCTAGTTTCCTTAAATGCTAAAATAAATGAGACTAGTTGGCTGTGGCATCGTAGACTTGCACATATTAGCATGCATTCTCTTTCAAAATTAATCAAAAAGGATTTAGTTCTCGGTTTGCCAAAATTGAATTTTGAAAAGGATAGAATTTGTGATGCATGCCAATTAGGTAAACAAACTAGAGTATCATTTAAATCCAAAAAACTATTTCAACTTCTAGACCTTTAGAGCTCTTACATATGGATTTATTTGGACCAACTAAAACCACTAGTCTAGGAGGAAAACGATATGGATTTGTAATAATTGATGATTACTCTCGTTTTACTTGGGTTTTCTTTTTAGCTCACAAAAATGAAACTTTTCAAATTTTCACGAAATTTCATCGAAAAGTCACTAATGAAAAAGGATTTTCAATTCAAAATATTAGAAGTGATCATGGAACAGAATTTGAAAATCATGACTTTGAAAATTTTTGTGATGAAAATGGAATTGGCCACAACTTCTCTGCTCCTAGGACACCCCAACAGAATGGGGTAGTTGAAAGGAAAAATAGAACCTTAGAAGAAATGGCCCGTACCATGCTCTGTGAAAGCAACCTTCCAAAATATTTTTGGGCGGAAGCTATTAACACAGCATGTTACATTTTAAATCGTGCTTTAATAAGACAATTTTTAAAGAAAACCCCCTATGAACTTTGGAAAGGAAGAAAACCAAATATTGCCTATTTTCATATTTTTGGTTGCCGATGTTTTGTATTAAATAATGGCAAAGAAAAACTTGGTAAAATTGATGCAAAATCAGATGAAGCAATCCTTCTAGGTTACTCCTCCACTAGTAAAGCATTTAGAGTGTTCAACAAAAGAATCTTAGTAGTTGAGGAGTCCATACATGTTGTCTTTGATGAATCTAACGATCTTCCTTCAAGGAAGAATGAGGGTATTGATGATACAGATCCACTAATAGAAGGTATGAAGGAGATCACTCTGAAAGATTCAGCAACTCCAGAAGACAAGGATCAAGAAGTCAAACAAAATGAGAAAGGTGAAGAAATTCAAGAACAACCTCAAGGTACAAATGACTTACCCAAAGAATGGAGGTATGTTCACAACCACCCTAAGGAGTTAATAATTGATGATCCTATGCATGGGGTAAAAACACGTTCTTCACTTAGAGATGTACTTAATCATTGTGCTTTTGTATCTCAACTTGAACCTAAAACTTTTGAAGAAGCTGAAAATGATCATAACTGGATTAATGCTATGCAAGAAGAACTTAACCAATTTGAAAGAAATAATGTTTGGACCTTAGTAACAAGACCTAAAGATTATTCAATAATTGGCACAAAATGGGTCTTTAGAAACAAATTAGATGAGCATGGAAATGTAATTAGAAATAAAGCAAGACTGGTTGCTAAGGGATATAATCAAGAAGAAGGAATTGATTTTGATGAAACCTTTGCACCTGTTGCTAGATTAGAAGCCATTAGACTTCTACTTGCTTATGCTTGCCTTATGAAATTCAAACTATTTCAAATGGATGTTAAAAGTGCATTTTTAAATGGATATATTTCTGAAGAAGTATATGTAGAACAACCCCCTGGATTTGAAAATCATGCTTTTCCCAATCATGTCTTTAGATTAAATAAAGCTTTATATGGTCTAAAACAAGCACCTAGAGCATGGTATGAAAGGCTAAGCAAATTTCTACTAAATAATGGTTTCTCAAGAGGCAATGTGGATACAACTCTATTTATTAAAAGAAACCAAAATGATATGCTAATTATACAAATTTATGTTGATGACATAATTTTCGGGTCTACTAATGAATCCCTTTGTCAAGACTTTGCTAAGCTTATGCAGGGAGAGTTCGAGATGAGCATGATGGGAGAACTCACCTTCTTCCTCGGACTCCAAATCAAACAATCAAAAGAGGGAATCTCCATCACCCAAAGCAAGTACACCAAGGAACTACTCAAAAGATTTGGAATGGAGAACTGCAAACCTATTGGCACACCAATGAGTCCCTCAAGTAAGCTTGACAAGGATGATGAAGGTAAAAGCGTAGACTTAAAATACTACAGAGGTATGATTGGCTCATTATTATATCTAACTGCAAGTAGGCCTGATATCATGTTTAGTGTTTGCTTATGTGCAAGATATCAATCTAATCCTAAGGAATCTCATTTGAATGCTGTTAAAAGAATCCTTAGATACTTAAATGGTACACAAACTATAGGGTTATGGTACTCTAAGGACTCACAAATTAATTTGTTAGGATATTCTGATGCTGATTTTGCTGGATGTAAATTAGATAGAAAAAGCAAAGTGAAACTTGCCAATTTCTTGGAGTTAACCTAATCTCATGGTTTAGCAAGAAACAAAATTCGGTGGCACTGTCTACGGCTGAGGCCGAATACATTGCAGCCGGAAGTTGTTGTGCTCAAATCTTGTGGATTAAGCAACAACTCGAAGATTTTGGAATCAAACTTAATGAAACTCCAATAAAATGTGATAATACAAGTGCCATAAATCTATCTAAAAATCCAATACAACACTCAAGATCTAAACATATTGAAATAAGACATCATTTCATAAGAGAGCATGTTCAAAACAAAAATATAATTCTTGAATATATTAGCACTGAAAATCAATTAGCTGATATCTTTACAAAGGCCCTTAGTGAGGATAGATTCTGTGAAATTAGGAGAAATATAGGAATTCTAGATCCATTTTCCTAAACTTCTCTTAATTACTATCAAATATTCTTAGAGCTCAATTTCCAACAACTATCCTGGTTCCAAAAGCTCAATTTTATCACTCTAAAAACTTATCATTGAGCAAAATTCCTTCTCCCAAAATTTTGAATTTTTCTGGAATTTATTTGTATTTTTTCTGATTTTTTGAACTTCATGAGTCGACCCCCATGAGTCGACTCAATGGCAAACTTGTAAATCCCACCAACTTCCATCGGGTTCATTGTTTTTAAAATGGAAAACCCTGTTTATGAGACGACTCATCTTCTCGTCGTCTTCCTTCCGAAAGCCGTCCTCTCCAACTCTTTTTGCTCCAAATCCAAGGATCAATTTCGAGGCAATTCTCCCTCCTCCTCTCCACCAAAAATCGCCTCCTTGAAAAGGATTTTTCTGTGCTTTCTCGCATTGCTTGGCGTGGTTGGAACGTGCCCTAGAACTTCACCGTTCATTCAAAATCCACTTCTTTTCTCCACCAAAATTCTTCTTTACTCTTTTGTGATCCCTCCTCCACTGAATTCAAGTCTTCTTGTCTGCTACTTTATTGGATATGGCTCCAAAGATGAAACTTCCCCAAAGGAGGAAATCAATCCGAGAGCCTGAGGAAATTGTCCGAAAGAAAAGGCATGCTCAGTCTTCCACTGTTCCAATCCAGTTTCAGTACCTGCTCAAGGTCCCTCTCAATCCTCCATAAGCCTCAGTGTAAATCTTCTTTCTGATAGAAAAGTAGAAACCGGGAAAAATATAGATTTTCGGTTCTTTGAGAAAGAAGGCTTTACTTTAGCTATCAAGATCAAAAATCAAGGATGGGAACTTTATTGCTCTCTTAAGGAAGTCACCTATGTTGATATAGTCAGAGAGTTCTACCAGAACCTAAATTATGGAAACGGGTCTGTGACTTCAACTGTAAAGGGGATTGACATCTGTTTGGATTCTAGGATATTGGGAGAGATACTTCAGTTGCCTGGTGAAGGATACTCATATATGGAACTCCCAATTAAAGAAGAAGGGATCAGAATTATCTTAGGAGAAGATTTTTCAGGAAGTTTAAACAGATTGGAAGCAAAGCTACTGTCCATTGAGATGAGGGTCCTGCATCAGATTGTGACAAAACTATTCTTTCCTAGGAGTGGTAGACATGACTTACCATCTGGCAGAGATGTATGTGTCATGTTTCATATCATCACTCAGACCCCCCTAAACCTCCCTGCACTTATGATAGAGGCCATGAGAGAAACTTTGAACAGATCCAAGGCACACTTGCCTTATGGTATGGCCCTTACTAGAGTATTTAGGAGGTTTGGAGTTAGCTGTGAGGGGGAGACACCTACCAAGCTCTCACATGTGGACACTTTCAACCAACACAGCCTGCACCGAATGGAATTACAAAGACTGTTGGTGGTTGGATCAAAGGCTCTGAAGAAAGAGCTGAGGAGAGAGCTGAGGAAAGAGCTGAAGACAGAACTGAAGGCAGAGTAGAAGAAGAAGGTCCATCTTCTCCTGTACATGATTTCAGGGCAGCTTCACCAGATACCCAGTTCATTCCTGATACTGAGGCTGGCCCTTCTGAGTTTACTAGGATGCCCACACCAGTGTATCAGCCAGAGAGCAGAGCACCTCCATCAGAGTTCAGACTGGCTGATGATCAGATCGAGCATATATCTCAGCGTGTGGCTTCTTTGTTGTCTAGCAGTGGAGTAGTACTTCTTTTGCCCTGGAGCTACTTCTTCTGATCAGACCATTACTCTCCACATCTCCACTGTATTTCAGATGATTTCAGATCAGTCCGTCAGGATACAGCAGCTTGAGGATACAGTCTGGAGACTTACTGGCAGAGTTCTTGACTTGCAGGGGCAAGTTCTTGCATTGGCCCATCCCCAGCCACAGGAGTCTACTATTGAGGTCACAGACCTCACTGCAGAGGCTGGAAGGCTCAGAGGAGCATTAGAAGGTGGATATGAGCTACTGAGGAAAGAGATCAGAGGATCGAGTGAGCATGCTACCACCCAGTTCACTGCTCTACTTCAATCTGTTTCCAGAGCACTGAACGTACTTGATTCTATCAGACTCATGGTATCAGCCCTAGTATCTCAGTGTTCTCAGCCTCCCAGTTCATCTCGTGGCAGAGGAAGATGGGGTAGAGGACGAACTTCTGATCCATCATCTTCTCATACTATATCTGATGACTCTGATCATTGACTTATCTAGATCTTAGGAGTTAGTATCTTATTCTAGGATCTATACCTTGGGGCCATGTATTGACATTTAGCCGGTTGAATTTTATGAATTGAAACAATTATGATATTAATGGAATCATCTTTTACCTATATTTCTACCACTTTGTAATGATTATATTTTGGTTATATTTCAATCTCTGATACATCTGTTGAAATATTGTCTTCTCCTTGTTGTTGTTTGCTGTTGATAATTGCTATATTAAGGGGGAGCAAACATCTGTGAAAAACATCTGTGAAAAACTCTAAAGAGGAAGAAATTAAAGAATATTTTCAGAAAAAGAAAAGAAAGAGTTAACTATGTTTGATGATGTCAAAAAGGGGGAGAAATTAAAATTAAACAAAAATTGAAATTAGACAAAAAGCAAAACCCTAAATTATGAGAAAAAGGGGGAGAAATTAAATTAAAACAAATATTGAAGAAATTAAACAAATATTGGAGAAATTAGACAAAAACAAGGATTGAAAGATTAAACAAAACTTTGAGAAATTTTGGTATCAAAATTTGGTATCAGACAGAACTTTAACAAAAAGTTATCCATCAAAAGCAAAATCATGAGTACAATGCAAATAAGTATTTTTTTATATATAAGCTCTGATATTCAAACTTGCTTTTGAAATTTTACTCACCTTGATACATCAATAAGAAATTTGTTTTACTCTGATACATCCTACAATTTCTTTCAACTTGATCTGATACATGATAACATTTGATCCGATACAGTGTGAAGGTTTCTCTAATATATTATAACATTTGCTCTGATACTGTATGAAATTTTCTCTGATACATTAAAATTTTTTTGCTCTGATACATTATAAAATCTTTTCTGATATCATTGTAAAAATTATTTTTGCTCTGATACATAGAAAAATTATTTATCTTCTCTTGCTCTGATATATCTTGAACTCAAAATGATCTAATACCCTTTTTAAATCTTTAAGAAAATGGACAAACTATTTTTGCATTTATATTACATGCCAAAAGAATCATACTCTTTTCAAGCATATACACCTATAATGGATTCTTTTGAAATTAATGCATTAACATAAATATTTTTGTTCAAATGTTTTGTCATCATCAAAAAGGGGGAGATTGTTGCTCCTAGATTGATTTTGATGATTACAAAGCAGATTGAAGGGATACAAAATTTTAAAATAAAAAGTCCTTATGCTCTTCAAGGGCAAAATCATAATTTCACTAAAATCCTAATTTGATAGTACCATTTGGTAGAACAAATGATTTGAAATCTATTGGTGAAAATTTCATTGTGTTTGGACTTATATTTTTGAAGTTATGAAGGTTTGAAGTGCATGAGTCGACTCATGAGTCAACTCATGGCACTGTGAGCTGATTGGCACGCAAAAATTCTCCTTGGCACGCTAGTTTTCTGGCTTGGCACGACCTGTGAGTCGACTCATGAGTCGACCCACAAGGCATGAGTCGACTCATGAGTCGACCCCTGCTAATTTGAGCCAAGAAATTCCAGAAAAGCATTCTCTGGTTTTTGCAACAGAGGTCGACTCATGAGTCGACCCCTGAAGCATGAGTCGACTCATGAGTCGACCCCTGCGACGGAAATTCAGCAACGGCTATTTTTTTGCCCATTTTAATTGCCATTTATGCTTCTAAAAATCCTCTAACGGCTCTTTATCTGCCTAAATTGTTTTCTCTTGCTACTAATGCCATAAAATGCTTAAAATGGTGAAAGGAAATTGCAGATTAAATAGCAGATCAAATTGCAAAGAAAAGGAGTGGAAATCGGGAGATCAAACGTGAGATCAAAAGAGAAGAGAGGATCCTAAATCTGAGATCAACGAAATATTCAAGAAGAAGAGAGAGGATCCACAATATTCAAGAGAGTTTGTGAAAAAGAAAAGCAAGAGCATTCAAAGAGAGAATCTTTCAAGTCGATTGTTTTCAACCTTGATCTAGAGATCGTTCAAAGCTTTCAAGAGATCTTCAATCAACAATCAACCTCTTCTCAAGCGTTCAACCGTTCATTCATCTTGAGAAAATTTAAAAAGGGGTTCTTCATTTGAGTAAAGCTTTTATTGTTATATTTGCTCATTTAAGGAGCTGTTATTGTATTCATCTGTGCTCTAAACATTCTTACTCTTTGTGAGTTTTTGCTCTTATTTTTGAAGGATTTCAAAACAAGGAAAGGTTGATCCGAACCTGAAATCGGAGTGTTTTGGGTTTGCTTGTACCCGAGAAACAAGTGTTCTAGCTTGGGATAGCTAGGGTCGGAGTTTCCGACGTCTTGTATTCTAGCTTGGGATAGCTAGTATCGGAGTTTCCGACGTTTTGTATTCGGGTTGAATACAAAGGATAGTGGATTGAAATTCTCAAGTGGGATCTTGGGGAGTGGATGTAGGTGCAAGGTTAGCACCGAACCACTATAAATCTTGTGTTTGTGGTGTGCTTTATGCTTTATCTTATTTCTTTATTATATCCTTGCAATACTACTTTAGGTAATTAATATTGATTTAAAGCCATTGTTTTGTTCTTCATAAGTTATTTGTTGGGCTTAAAATTTTTAGAAACCCAATTCACCCCCCCTCTTGGGTTGCATAGCTGGGCAACAAGGGCAATGGTTCTTTTCTTTTTGACTTCATCCTCTTGATGTTGCTTCATGCTAAGTTCATGAGTCATCAAGGATCCAAGAAGCTCTTCTAGAGGTAGAGTGTTCAAGTCCTTTGCTTCTTGGATGGCAGTCACCTTGGCTTCCCAAGTTCTTGGCAGTGACCTGAGAATCTTCCTTACAAGTTCACTGTTAGTATAAGATTTGCCAAGACTCTTTAAACCATTGATTATATCAGTAAAACAATAAACATAGCAGTTATGGACTCATCATGCTCTATTTTGAATAATTCATATTTATGTACAAGCATGTTTATTTTAGACTCTTTTACTTGATTTGTTCCCTCATGGGTGACTTCTAACCTATCCATATTTCTTTAGCAGATGCACAAGTAGAAATGGATTGAATTCACTAGCATCTAGTGCACAATAAAGAACATTCATGGCTTTGGCATTTAATTGTGCCAATTTCTTGTCAACCTCATCCCATTCTTTCTCGGGTTTGGTTGACTCCTCACCATCTATAATCTTGGTGGGTGTGTGAGGACCATTCACTATGATACTCCACATATCATAGTCGAGTGCTTGTATGAAAATCTTCATCTGAGCTTTCCAATAGGTGTAATTAGACCCATTGAAAAGTGAAGGTCGGTTTGTGATTGCCCCTCGGCTAGAGAAGTACCAACATGGGTTGCCATAGATCTTTGGCTCTTTGATTATTAGATCAAAGAAGGGCTAGAGCACCGGCTCTGATACCACTTGTTGCCCAGCTATGCAACCCAAGAGGGGGGGTGAATTGGGTTTCTAAAAAATTTAAGCCCAACAGATTACTTATGAAGAACAAAACAGACTTTAATTCAATATTAATTCCCTAAGGCAGGAATGCAAGAATATAATAAAAAATAAAGTGAAGAGATAAAGCACACCACAAACACAAGGATTTATAGTGGTTCGGTGCTAACCTTGCACCTACATCCACTCCTCAAGATCCTACTTGGGAATTTCAATCCACTATCCTTTGTATTCAACCCGAATACAAAACGTCGGAAACTCCGACACTAGCTATCCCAAGCTAGATCACTTGTTTCCCGGGTACAAGTAAACCCAAAACACTCCGATTTCAGGTTCGGATCAACCTTTCCTTGTTTTGAAAATTCTCCAAAAATAAGAACAAAAACTCACAAAGAGTTAGAAAATTTTAAGCACAAATTAATACAATAACAGCTCCTTAAATGAGCGAATATAACAATAAAAGCTTTACTCAAATGAAGAACCCCTTTTTTGAAATTTTCAAAGTGGATGAACGCTTGAATGCTTGAGAAGAGGTTGATTGTTGATTGAAGATCTCTTGAAAGCTTTGAACGATCTCTAGATCAAGGTTGAAACAATAGGCGTGAAGAATTCTCTCCTTGAAAGCTCTTGCTTTTCTCTTTCACAATCTCTCTGGTATATTGTGGATCCTCTCTCTTTTTCTTTTTGGATTTTTTGTTGATCTCAGGCTTTTTCTTGCAAATTTCGGATCCTCTCTTCTATTCTTTTCTTTTGATCTGCCGATTTATCTTCTTCGTTTTCTCTCCAATTTGATCTGCTATTTAAACTGCAATTTTTTCACCATTTCAAGCATTTTGTAGCATTAGAAGCAAGAGAAAATAATTTAGGTAGATAAAGAGCCGTTAGAGGATTTTTAGGAAGCATAAATGGCAATTAAAATGGGCAAAAAAATAGCGTTGCTGATATTTCCCGTCGCAGGGGTCGACTCATGCTTCAGGGGTCGACTCATGAGTCGACCTCTGTTGCAAAAAAAGAGAATGCGTTTCTGGAAATTATTGGCTCAAATTAGCAGGGGTCGACTCATGAGTCGACTCATGCCTTGTGGTCGACTCATGAGTCGACTCACAGGTCGTGCCAAGCCAGAAAACTAGCGTGCCAAGGAGAATTTTTGCGTGCCAATCAGCTCACAGTGCCATGAGTTGACTCATGAGTCGACTCATGCACTTCAAACCTTCATAACTTCAAAAATATAAGTCCAAACAAATGAAATTTTCACCAATAGATTTCAAATCATTTGTTCTACCAAATGGTACTATCAAATCAGGATTTTAGTAAATTATGATTTTGCCCTTGAAGAGCATAAGAACTTTTTCATTTTAAAATTATTTGTATCCCTTCAATCTGCTTTGTAATCATCAAAATCAATCTAGGAGCAACAATAAAATATGATAATAAGCTACTCATGTTATTCTAATTGTGATATTATTTATAAATATGTCAATAGAGTGTTTAAATATATGGGCATAGGACCCATGTAGGATTTTTGATTCAAGTTTAACTCTTGATCCAATTTTTAAATCAATCATTTGTCATCCTTTTGAGTTGAGTCGATCAATTTTCAAATTAGATCCTAATCCAATTAGATTAGTAAAAGATCCGATCAACCATGACTAAGCCCTAATAAAATTAGATCAATGATAATTTGATCAATCTTAATTAAATATAATTTTTAATCAAATTAGAACTATAAATTTGATTTAATATATAATCATAAATTTTAATCACATTAGATCAGTGAATTATAGTTAAAACAAATCCATCGATAAAAATCCTAATCCATGTCTTGAAGCATCCTTTTCGTGATCAAAATTTTTTAGCTCCACACATACCTAGGGCAATAATCATAATGGAAAATCTATAATGATGAATGCCCAATTCTATGGTGGTCTGCCCTTGGATATTGGGTGAATGCAATATTTGTAAGAACCCTAAGTCTTGGCAATGTACATCCAATGTATCATTCCAAGGCTCCATGCAATGCATGCATAAGATATACAATTCTATAGAAAATCAGATCATAAGATCTAACCTAAACTTGTCTCACAAGTCTAAAGACCATAGAATCTCATACCCAAGTCCGATCATGGACTGATAATATTTATCTAGGATGCATCAAAAACATCAATTAAACATCATTCAGAGAATCTAATTTTTGACATAAAATAAACTGGATCTAATCTATATCATAATAATAACATGAGGTTTGATTGAATCAATCAAGGGTGGCTCTGATATCACTGTTGAATTTCAATGATGCAGCAGAATATAGTTTTCAAAAATTTTTACATGCATTCAGCTATTGAAAATAAAATTTAACAATTAAAACATGACTACTGGAATATAAACCCTAGGAACTCCTTGATGATTATAAACAAACAATTCTAGCAAGCATATTAACGAGGGATCAGAAGTCATATATTAAACATGAAGATGAGGATCTGGTAATAAAAAAATCTCTACAAGGCTCCAAAATAGAAGTCCTCCAACAGTGATCCACATGGGATAGATTAGGATCCTTTTCAATTTGACGTAGTGCTACAGCCATCCTCATAAGTTCACTGCCAATCATCCTTCTCAAGAATAGATTGCACCACTATCAGTATGTCTTCGAAACCTCCACTAGGATCACATTTGGAACCATTCTTTATAAGAACTCACCACCTAAAATCAGTTTAGAACTTCAACATTTGGAAAATCCAAACTCTAGGACAAGCAACTCTTGCTTTCCATTTCTCTCTTACCTTCCTTTCTATTTTTCTCTCTCTCTTTTTCTTATCTTTTTTTTTGAATGTTTTCTATCTTTTCTTCCTCATTGTCATGCCCAACAACCAGAGATAAAACTCTTACAATATCACATAAGAGGCATCCCTTTTATAAGGAATAAAAGGGCACCATCAAGGGATGCCAACTATTGGTGTCACTTGGTTTTTCTCTAGTGAATTAATTCCTAATAAAGGAGTTTGTTAGGTATTTAACCAGCAGAAGGACTCTCTTCTATGCACACCTCCCAAGGTGCCATCTGATGCCTCCACCCTTAGGAAATAGCATGGAATAAATAGGGAAAATGGAAGGTTAGTAAGAGGTTAATATGAGAAGGACTCTTCCTTTCTCGTTGCATAAAAAAGTGGGCATCTCAATTTTTTTTTTGGCATGTGAGTTTCTTCACAAAGAAGGATTGTTCCTTCTCTTCTACATCCACACATCTTAAGGTGCCATTTGATGGCACGAGAAACAAAAAATGCATGGAAAGATAAGAAGAAAATTAAGAGGAGTAAGCCAAAAGGACTCCTTCTTAATGCCAAAATAAATGGGGTGTGGCATTAAATTCTTGCATGTGGTTTGGCATGGAGGTAGTTGACTTCACATGGAACACTTCCATAAAAATTAAATAAACCACCTAATAATTTGTAGGTTCAAATCTAATCCCATTAGGTCAAGGCATCAAGCTTAGGGTTAGCACAAAAATCCAATTGAAAACTTGAGTTAATTCATGTGCGAGCAATTTAATTAACCTATAGGATTTATAATAAATCTAAATAGATTAGATCAAGATCAAATTTCTATTGTATATGACTCATTGGCTTCCATATCTAGCCAGCAGTAGACTCAGACTTATGACCTAATTTGATTAGATCAGCCCAAAGAAATTAATTAATCAGAACACATTCTAATTAATTCTTGAATTAAAATCCTTTAATTCTTGTAAGTTTACAAGTCATGATTGATGTCTAGTAATATGTCATGACTACCCAAAAGATATAAAATTTGATAAAAATATCAAAATTATTCTTCTATGGTGAGTTATCATGCAATTCAATCCTTCGATCACATAACATCTCAAATAGGTCATAGGCATAGAATCATGTCAAGTCTAAATACCTATCCATATGTATCTTGATCTGATGATAATGATTCGATTGATGAACTAGTAGAAATTTTTCTACTGTTCATCCCTGCTCTGGCCAGAGACTCTCAGAGTCATCATTCTATGAGATCACATAGGATGTTCTCTCCTCCTATAAAGAGTGATCGATTTCATATTGATCACTCACAACCTTCATGCATACTTCACCAAACCTAGAATATTTCACACACATCTCAAAGAGACATGCTAAAGAATAAACCAAAGTAAGAATCCATATACATAAGGTACAATGGTGATCTCAGGTCAAAAGATCACTTGTATCACTCTCATTGGAGAACTATCTATTGACATGCTGTAAGCCTCCATCAGATATTCTCCCAATGAATTAGTTTAGTGAACTCATTCTCTAATGAGCATCTACATCTTTGTATTAGTATCACCACATAAGTGATTATGAGATCAATCATCCTCTCCATCCTGCATATATAGAATGTACCAGTGATTGTGCATATATAGAATGTATCAATTTTATTGACATCATCGATCTCCGACTTGATGATCCAACGACTGAAAATATTTTTAGATTGAGACTATCAAGATTTTAGATCTCACTGGTGTGATCTCATCATGGTCCTAAAATTATTATCTAATCTATCAAATTTATCATAATCATAAAATATGATACAGCAAATGATAAAATATAATATCTCATAAATAAAATAACTAATATCATGTAAATGAGCAGAAAGATAACACAGAAAAATCTCATCGCATCATCAATGTGATTGTTTTGTAGAGTACTATTCTTTCAACTATTTTCTTAAATCTCCCACACTCCTCGAATGGAGAAATGGAAACTTATATGCGATTGGTTTTTAATGGATACTGCAATCCCACTAATCTATACACACCTCATCTAACAGTTATTGGTGAGCATAGACCAATGAGTGGACAACACCTTGTCTATTGCTTCACTAAGCAAGATGCTGCTAGTTCGATCTCTAAGTCCTGTGGCCTCATCAACTGTTATTGGTATATTTCTTAGTTAAGTCAGACCCACCGTTCATTAGTGGGTACAAAGCCGTCATTAGATCCCTCACCTAACAGTTATTGGGCCCAACCCCATCTCTACTCTAGACATTCAATGTCAATAGAGTAGTTGTACCTTCTCGATGCAACAAACTACTATAACTAATCAAGAAAGATCAATGTCAGAAAGGCACTCGCATCTCTATAATGGTGGAAGACCACTAGACTTAATATTTAGTGAGAAGATTTAGGTTTAGATCTCTTCTAAGTCATTAGATTTGATATTTGACTGATCCAGTTTAGGTCAGCACAATCAAATATCTGACCAATCTAGTCAACATGGATGAACTCAAGTCAATAAATAACCTAATACAAAATTTAATCTCTCAAGATGGTCAAGTAAGTTAAGATGAGTGGGGGTCCCCCCGTTACTTTTTTTAGACACTAACGAATTGGTTAGATCAGGCAACAGAATCAATTAAATAACCATCATCTAGATACTTGCCTTAGATTTCAAATTGGTTGATTAGAATTGATCAGATTAACATATTGACTCAGATCCGAACCATTGAGCCAACTTAGGTCTCAAATCAATCAATTCATATCAAAATGTGAATCGATGTGATCAACTATAACTAAAATCAACTTTGAATCTTTTTGACCTAATCCTAACCAACAATTGATAAGGTTCAATCAACTGCTCAAAATCGACAATGGGTTCTAACCTGATCTAATCAATTGATCCTAATTGTAATTAGATCACTAGACCTAATTTGTTCAACCCATATCCACATACAATAATATAATTTTTAGATTTTAAAAATATTTTAGATTATATTTTATTACATGCATTAGTGATTTATGATCATGAAACAGTTTTAGATCTAAATATAATGTTATATATCACATATATGAAGTTTTAGATCTAAACTACAAGCATATATCATATATATATATATATTAATTTTAGATCTAAAACTAAAAATATATATATCAAATATATGTATAATTAGATCTAAAATAATAATTAAAATATTTTAAAAATAATTAGAAAAAATAATTCACATCAAACTAGGATAATCTTTTTAATATAGGGGGTAAACTCTATATCAGGACAATCTTATACCAGTTCGATGCGAATATTTAATCATTCTAATTTTAGATCTAATATAAATAAAAATATATCATGTACATCTTTTTTTAGATCTAAAAATTGATTTAAAAATTTTAAAAATAGATCTCAAAACCGATCAATCTTATGCTAGGACAAACTTTTCAACATAGGGGCTAAACCTTATGTCAGGACAACCTTATACCAGCACAAGATCAATATTAAATCATTCAAAATTTTTAAGCTAATATAAAAATCAGATTATACATATCTTAAAAACTAGTGGCTTTGATATCACTGTTAGAAAATGGGTAGGATTGCATGCATAGATTTCAAAATCTTTTTGAAGTAGTAGTGAAAATAATTCTAAATTAAACCCTTTAACCTCACATGTAATAGATCTAATCTATATTTACCTGAGCTCTAGATCTAAGACATACATATAATCTAAAAATAAAATAAAAAAAATTAAGATTTGATTTCAATACCTTGTGCGGGTTGAAATACACCACAACCGATGATCCTAGATCTAAAGATTCTTGAGCCACACATGTGTCTGGCCTCTACAAATATCCATCAGAATTAATCTTGAACCTTTTTCTTGTACCTGATCCATCTTCTTCAAGATAAATCTCAATCTTTTAGATCTTTGATCACATCTTGATCTTTGACTACGATGTCAACACTTGAGCTGTAGTCTTTCTCCTATTGCTTGATGTAGAAGAAAACACCAAACACCTTGGATGTATGGAAGATAGAATGCCCAACCCTTGGGTGTTGGATATAGAGGAGAAAGAGAGAATGGCATGGAGATGGAGATTTGAATTCTCAATTCAATTTTTTAAAACCCTAGAAGACCATCTCTTAAATAGATCTTTTCTTGATTTCCAATCAATCTCCAATTAATCTAAAAAGATTAGTCCTTATCTCATAAGGTTCCTTGCCTTTTAATCTGAGTTTTTTCTTAAAAAAATTAGATCCAATTGAAAAGATCCTCACCTTATATGACAAGTAGATGGGGCACCCCACATCCCATAAGGCAGGTAGAGGGGGTGCCCACATCAAGTAAGGCAAGTAGATGGGGTACCAATCCTTGGTGCCCCATAGGGTTTAGTGTGCACAAGAGAGGGGGCATAGGCCCTCTCTGTCTATCCTTTCATGCGAAAGTAAAAGAAGGGATGGGCCCCTCTTTCTTCTTATGCCCACTCCAAGAGGTTTGCATCCCTTAGACTTTCTAAAAGAAGGGAGGCATGCACCTCCTCTCCTCTTTCTAATTATTCCATGCCACAGAAGAAAATAATAAGGGAGAAAATAAGAAGATTTATTTTACCAACTAATTGGCTTGATCCAATCCTTTTAGACCCTCAAATAGGTGTCCCTCTAAATTTAAATCAAAATAAATCTAGCTAAGGTTCAAAGCTATAGACTTGATCTAATTCTTATCTAATAAGGAATCTAAGTCTAGAGAAGAATTGAGTTTAATCATATGCTAGCATGGTTCTCATAAATTCAATAAAATTTTATTAAATTTTTGTTAGATGTATGTTCTAAAAGCCAATATGGCTGATACATTGTAACAAATCTAGGACATAATTTTATATTTAATTCATTGATTTGATCAATAAAAGGGCAAGTTTATTTTCATTCAAGTGTGATATGTCTTTGAATCATCCATAAAATTAATATTTCGATACATATTCTCAAAGTATTGAGAATTAGAGACATGTATATAATTTCTAAATACTTCCAATCATAGTATCATCATAAGGATGGTAATCGATTCAAATAGACCGACGCACAGGTCACTTCCTTCGGGATAGATGAGTCTCTGATTTATAATATAGAGATACTGAGTAATGAGTATGGATAGTTGTTAGAGAACAACTAGTACTGAGCATGATCATATGAGAGATCACTTGAATTTCTACTCGATCATCAGTGATTGTCTCGATGCTGTAGTTGTATGAATGATCTTTTGACCTGTGATAGTATGATTACTTGCAGTGAGGTTGCTAAAGTTTGACTGACCCATAAATATAATTTCAATAAGTCTTTGTAGTGGATGTTGGCGACAGTTGGTCCACTATAGAAGTAGGGTACATATCTAGATAGAATCTATCAACTTTGATAGAGAGTAGTCATATGAGATTTGAGAGACTAAATCTGAAAGTTTGTATCCATAGCAGTGTGATTGATGGAAAAGAGTTTCTATGAGGATCACAATTGGCTTGAGCTGAATGAATCTATCATATGACTGATGATGAGGTTTGATGATTTATCTATGACTTTCATCTAGTCGGGACTCATGATAGAGGGACTGAATTACATGTTAACTACATCTTGAAGTTTTTTTTTGATTCTACTGGGTTGCCACTACATACTGTTAGGTGTTACTGATGGATGATGATAGCTCATTAGGATTGCTCAAGATCGACAATCCTTGATGAGTTAGAGTGAAACTATTTCGATCCATTAAAATAAATTTTAATGATACTATGATAAAGATTATTGTATATCTCACTACCAGATAGAATTAAATCTATGGGATCACACAACAAAAAGATTAGATCTGAAATAAGTAATTGGCATAAGAAGTCTTAATTGAGTTTAGAAAAATTCTATTGGGTTCAGGGTAACCTTGCTAGCATATGGTTGAACTCAATTTCTTCTTTGTATTTGAATTTCTTATTTGATAAGATTAATTCAAGTTTAATTACCTACTAATAACTTAAAAAATTAGATTCATTAGGCTTCAATTATTGGGTACCTAAGATTTTGGATCAAATGAATTAAGGGTTCAAACTCTTAATCAATTTTCTTGATAGTTTTGATTGGGTGCCACTTGATTTGATCAAGTTGGGTGTGCCCACCCATTAGAGGGCATGTGACCAGCATGGGGCATCCCCTAGGCCCCATGTAGCATGTGTATTTGTGGGTGCAAGAGCTCCAATAGTTGACACCAACAGGATCTCCTAAAGGAGGTCAAATAACTAAAGAAATAAAGATTCCTAATGCAAGTAGGACTTATATTAAGTGGTTGTTTGATTTTGAATAAGATTCAAACCTTATACATATTTAAAGGAGCCTTCCCTAAAATTTCTTAGCACTGAATTCCAGCACCCTATGCCTCCCTTAGAAGGTCCCCGCGCCTACTCCCTCTTCTACTTCTCTTCTCCCTTGAAGATCCAATGCCCAAGGAGTTTGGGTGTCCCACTTCTCCATGCCCAAAAGGTGTTTGGGTGCCCCTTTGCTTGCTGGTTTTCAGACTTTAATTATTTCATAATCAAGAAAAGAAAAGCAAGGGAAGCAGAGAAGAAGAAGATCAAAAAAAAGATCAAAGAGTTGATCGTGATCCAGATTTCGTTCAGATTCGCAGGCTGATTTTTTTTTAAAAAAAAATTAATACCAAAGAAGACTATTCCAGACTTATCCTGAGTGGATACCCATAGAGATCAGATACTTGTGTAGTTAAGAAAGAACCTACTCTCTTTTAGATTCATATTTGAAAAAAAGATTTACAAAATAGGTATGTGATCTGATCACATATTCAATTTCAGCATAAAATTCAGTATATGTTCAATTTCAGCATATGAAGTAGATCTTAGTATTTTATATTTTATATATGCATAATATAGATTAAAAGATATTTTAATCTTCTATTTCACTATGTTGTTTAGAATTTTTTTTTTTGAAACATACATGTATACTCCGACATGAAATTTCAACAGTGTTATCAGAGCCACGAGATTCATATACATGAAATTGACATACATATTTTGAAAAAAGTTTCAAAATCTAATTTTTTTTATATATAAAATGTATAGATGATTATTTTGAATCTAAAATTTATTTTAGATTTAATTTTTAGATCATACAGTTGATATATGAAAACATGTATAGATTTGAATTTTATTCTAGAACGATTTCTAGTTCATATTTATATGATATGAAGATGCATGCATAAATCTGAAAATTAATTTAACCTTATTTATGATTCATATATGAGATATGTGATTACATATTTAGGTCTGAAAATTATTATCAATATGATTCATAATTTATATATGAGATATATGACATCATATTATGATCTGAATTTTTATTTAGATCTAAATTTTACATATATATATATATATATATATATGAGATATATGCTTATATGTTAAATCTAAAAATTAGTTTCATGATTTAAAATTATTTTTCATGTAAAAAATTTAGGTCTGAAATTTAGTTTTAAAATCTAAAATTTATGTTTGTGCATGAGAGTTTCGGTTATAAAAGAAATTAAAAAATTAGGTCATATAATTAGATTATATCTAGAATTTTTGATTTGAACACTGTTGGGTATAAAATACCCCCCAGCCGAAGTTTGTGATAGGAGTGACCCTCCGGGGATCCTACCGACTTCCGACCTCCGACGACATCTCTCCGAGCCTCTCTGGCGGCCGAGCGTCCGCAACGCTCCCAAGTTTGGCCGACGGACAAGCCCCCGCCAGCATCGATCGGATTCTTCGCGACGTCCGGACTCCTACGGGAGATGGACTTCGTCCTCAACTCCGGCTGCAGGAACACTCCGCCCAGACTCCTACGGGAGCCGGACTTCGCCCCCAACTTCAATTGCAGGTAGACTTCGCTCGGACTCCTACGAGAGTCGGACTTCGCCCCGACTTCACCTACAGGTAGACTTCGTCCGGACTCCTACGGGAGTCGGACTTCGCCTCCAACTTCAATTGCAGGTAGACTTCGTCCGGACTCCTATGGGAACCGGATCTCATCTCCGACTCCGGCTGCAGGGAGACTTCACTCGGACTCCTACGGGAGCCAGATCTCACCCCGACTCTGGCTGCAGGGAGACTCCGCCTGAACTCCTACGGGAGCCGGACTTCGCCCTGACTTCACCTACAGGTAGACTTCGTCCGGACTCCTACGGGAGCCAGACTTCGCCCCCAACTTCAATTGCAGGTAGACTTCACCCGGACTCTTACGGGAGCCTGATCTCGTCCCCGACTCCGGCTGCAGAGAGACTTCTCCCGGACTCCTACGGGAGTCGGATCTCATCCCCGACTCTGGCTGCAGGGAGACTCCGCTTGGACTCCTACGGGAGCCGGACTTCGCCTCGACTTCACCTACAGGTAGACTTCGTCCGAACTCCTACGGGAGCCAGACTTCGCCCCCAACTTCAATTGCAGGTAGACTTCGCCCGGACTCCTACGGGAGCCGGATCTCGTCCCCGACTCCGGCTGCAGGGAGACTTCTCCCGGACTCCTATGGGAGCCAGACTTCACCCTGACTTCACCTACAGGTAGACTTTATCCGGGCTCCTACGGGAGCCGGACTTCGCCCCCAACTTCAATTGCAGGTAGACTTCGCCCGGACTCCTACGGGAGCCGGATCTCGTCCCCGACTCCGGTTGCAGGGAGACTTCGTCCGGACTCCTATGGGAGCCGGACTTCACCCCCAACTTCAATTGCAGGTAGACTTCGCCCGGACTCCTACGAAGCCGGATCTCGTCCCCGACTCCGGCTGCAGGGAGACTTCGCCCGGACTCCTACGGGAGCCGGACTTCACCTCGACTTCAATTACAGGTAGACTCCGCCCGGACTCCTACGGGAGCCGGACTCCGCCCCCAGCTTCAATTGCAGGTAGACTTCGCCCGGACTCCTACGGGAGCTGGATCTCGTCCCTGACTCTGGCTGCAGGGAGACTCCGCCCGGACTCCTACGGGAGCTGGACTTCGCCCCGACTTCACCTACAGGTAGACTTCATCCAGATTCCTACGGGAGCCTAACTTCGCCCCCAACTTCAATTGCAGGTAGACTTCGTCCGGACTCCTACGGGAGCTGGATCTCGTCCCCGACTCCGATTGCAGGGAGACTCCGTCCGGACTCCTACGGGAGCCAGACTTCGCCCCGACTTCACCTACAGGTAGACTTCGTCCGGAGTCCTACGGGAGCCGGACTTCGCCCCCAACTTCAATTGCAGGTAGACTTCGCCCAGACTCCTACGGGAGCCGGATCTCATCCCCAACTCCGGCTGTAGGGAGACTTCACCCGGACTCCTACGAGAGCCGGATCTCGTCCCTGACTCTGGCTGCAGGAAGACTCCACCCGGACTCCTACGGGAGTCGGACTTCGCCCCGACTTCACCTACAGGTAGACTTCGTCCGGACTCCTACGGGAGCCGGACTTCATCCCCAACTTCAATTGCAGGTAGACTTCGCCCGGACTCCTGCAGGAGTCGGATCTCATCTCCGACTCCGGCTGCAGAGAGACTTCATCCTGACTCCAACGGGAGCAGGACTTCGGCCCCAACTTCAATTGCAGGTAGACTTCACTCAGACTCCTGCGGGAGTCGGATCTCATCCCCAACTCCGACTGCAGGGAGACTTCTCCCGGATTCCTACGGGAGCCGAACTTCACCTCGACTTCAATTACAGGTAGACTCTGCCCGGACTCCTACGGGAGCCGGACTCCACCACCAGCTTCAATTGCAGGTAGACTTCGTCCGGACTCCTACGGGAGCCGGATCTCATCCCCGACTTCGACTATAGGAAGACTTCGTCTGGACTCCTACGGGAGCTGAACTCCGAGCTCCTACCGCAAGCGACCCACTCTAAGTTTTCACTGCAAATGATCTACTTCAAATTTCTACCACGAGCGGCCCGTGCCGGATTCCCACCGTAAGCTTCACCCAAGCTTCCATTATGGACGAATTCCGTTCGGATGTCCGTTGGAGACAGGCCTTGGTCGAGACTCCTCGACAAATAATCCCCATTCGGGCTTCTATGGAGACCAGACTCCGATCGAACTTCGGTCGACAGGCCTGGACCCCCTAGCAGGCCGCAGTAATGGCCACGACTCTGCTCCACTTCCTGCAATAGATTCCGCGCAGCTCCATCACTCCCTGGTAGGCTGCAGTAATGGCCACGACTCTGCTCCACTTCCTGTGATGGATTCCGTACGGCTCCATCACTCCCTAGCAGACCACAATAATGGCCACGATCCTGCTCCACTTCCTGCGATGAATACCGCACGATTCCTCCACCCTCTGGCAAGTTGCGACAACGGACGCCGCTCCACTCCCCCAATAGACTCCACGTGGCATGTCCCGGTGATGCCCATGATTCCGCTCCACTACTCTACGCTACAAACTCCTCCTGATCCTGGGCAGCCCACTGCCAAACGGTTATAAACATCGCTATCAGTCTGTTGCCCCCTCCGCCTATAAAAGGAGGACCCCAGATACATTATTCTCTAAGCTCTAATTTCTATCCCAAAACTCTGCTAAAATTTTTGTTCAAGCACTCCATTCTTGTTGAGGAAGAAAACTGACTTGAGCATCGGAGGGTCTTGTCGGAGCAACCCCAACTCGGTTTAGACTTCTTTTGCAGGTCCCAGCGGCGACCGCGACTCCCTCGACTCCAGCTTCTCCGACACAGGTGAATTTTTGCACCAATAGGATTGGTGCTAGAGGAAGGGCCCTGTGTCTTCGCAGCACCCTTGTTCTTAAAGGAGCGCTCAACGGGGCCACCTCCGGTCATCTTTTCCAACATTCACTCCTCCTTCCCCCGCTAGGTCTTTGCCCGATGCCTCCCCGCAAAGCATCCACGCGGTGATCCACGGCCTCTGCGGCCAGATCTCAGGCTCCGACCTCACCTCTAATTTTTCAGCCTCCCCCTCCTCCTCCGGTAATGGTGGTTGGCAGGATCAATTCGACCTACTGGTGCAGCAGGTCAGAGGCCTCACTGAAGCTGTGCAGGCCATGCAATAGCAGCAGCAGTCGCAGGCATCAGTGCGACTGGAAAGAGCATCATCGGAACCCCAAAATCCGACGATGGGATGGGCCACTTGGGCCAGCCAACCTGTCGTTCCCGAAAAGACGAATCCAAGGGTGGAGAGCCCTCAATCAGACCATGATTCCACCCTTGGAAGATCTCTACCTCCATTCTGCTAGAAGACCCTCGAGACCTGTAGTCGAGAGAATTTTCTAGATCGAAGGCTCCAGGAGATGAACAGGCGGATCGAAGAGCTCCGCCATGCTCCCCCTGCTTATGGTGAGGATATTTGCACTGACCCTCCCTTTTCTCAAATGATCATGCAGGAATCGATCGCGCCGAACTTCAAACTCCCTCAATTTGAAAGCTACAACAGGACTTCAGACCTAGTTGACCACCTGGAGGCCTTCCGGACAATGATGCTGCTTCATGGCGTGCCCGACGCCATTCTATGCCGAGCCTTCCCATCCACCTTGAAGGGAGCGGCGAGAAACTGGTACTCGGCGCTGAAGCCGGGTACCATCTTTTCCTTTGATCAGATGAGCCACCAGTTTGTGGCTCATTTTGTTAGCAGCCGACGTCCCCAGAAGGGTTTGGAGTCCCTCATCAACATCAAGCAGAGGGAGGGGGAGTCCATTCGGGCCTACATCAACTGTTTCAATGTCGCCGCATTGGAGGTCCGAAATTTGGACCAATCGGTAGCGATGGCCGCCCTGAAAGGCGGCCTTCAGAAGAATGACCTTTTATTCTCCCTGGAAAAGAAGTACCCCAGAGATTTTGCTGACCTGTTGGCTCGGGCCGAAGGGTACGCCCGAGTGGAAGAAGCCTTCAAAATGAAGGACGAAGAGACCGCGAGAGAGCGGCAGGCGGGAGACTCGAGTAAGCCCGCAGTTGAAAAAGGGCCGAGAGAAGCTCGGCCACGTTTCTGAACTCCCCCCGGGCACAAGTGCGTCCAGACTCCTCCTCGAGCATGCAGGTAGGGAAGCCCGGATCGTCGGGCTCGGCGGGGCTCTCCCCCTGGAAGATTTCGCAACTATGCCCCCCTCAACGCATCGAAAACCCAGGTGCTGATGGAGGTCAGAGAGTAGCTCCCAAGGCCAGAGAGGATGTGCATGCACCCCGGAAAGCACAATCCCAACAAGTTCTGCCTCTACCATCATGACCACAGCCACGACACGGAGGAATGCATCCAACTCCGAGACGAGATCGAGGAGCTCATCCGACGAGGTCGACTCGATAGGTTCATTCGGCGTCGACCTGAGGGTAGAGAAGATCGGCCAAGGGCTGTTGCTCCTAGATTGATTTTGATGATTACAAAGCAGATTGAAGGGATACAAATAATTTTAAAATGAAAAAATCCTTATGCTCTTCAAGGGTAAAATCATAATTTCACTAAAATCCTGATCTGATAGTATCATTTGATAAAACAAATGATTTGAAAACTATTGGTGAAAATTTCATTATTTTTGGACTTATATTTTTGAAGTTATGAAGGTTTGAAGTGCATGAGTCGACTCATGAGTCAACTCATGGCACTGTGAGCTGATTGGCACGCAAAAATTTCCTTGGCACGCTAGTTTTCTGGCTTGGCACGACCTGTGAGTCGACTCATGAGTCAACCCACAAGGCATGAGTTGACTCATGAGTCGACCCCTGCTGATTTGAGCCAAGAATTTTCAGAAACGCATTCTCTGGTAAATGCAACAGAAGTTGACTCATGAGTCGACTCCTGATGCATGAGTCGACTCATGAGTCGACCCCTGCGACGGAAAATGTCAGCAACGGCTATTTTTTTGCCCGTTTTAATTGCCTTTTATGCTTCCTAAAAATCCTCTAACGGCTCTTTATCTGCCTAAATTATTTTCTCTTGCTTCTAATGCAATAAAATGCTTCAAATGGTGAAAGAAATTGCAGATTAAATAGCAGATCAAACAGAAGAGAGAGGATCCGAAATCTGCATGAAAAAGCCTGAGATCAACGAGATATTTGAGAGAAAAAGAAAAGAGGATCCAAAATCCACACGAGAGATTGTGAAAGAGATTCAAGAGCTTTCAAAGAGAGGATCTTTCACGCCTATTGTTCAACCTTGATCTAGAGATCTTTCAAAGCTTTCAAGAGATCTTCAATCAACGATCATCCTCTTCTCAAGTGTTCATTCAAGCGTTCATCCACCTTGAGAAAATTCAAAAAGGGTTTCTTCATTTGAGTAAAATTTTTATTGTTATATTCGCTCATTTAAGGAGCTGTTATTGTATTAATCTGTGCTCTAAATTATCTTACTCTTGTAAGTAATTGTTCTTATTTTTGGAGGATTTTCAAAACAAGGAAAGGTTGATCCGAACCTGAAATCGGAGTGTTTTGGATTTACTTGTACCCTGGAAACAAGTGATCTAGCTTGAGATAGCTAGTGTCGGAGTTTCCGACGTTTTGTATTCAGGTTGAATACAAGCATAGTGGATTGAAATTCTCAAGTAGGAGCTTGGGGAGTGGATGTAGGTGCAAGGTTGGCACCGAACCACTATAAATCCTTGTGTTTGTGGTGTGCTTTATCACTTTACCTTATTTCTTTATTATATCCTTGCAATTCTGCTTCAGGTAATTAATATTGAATTAAAATTTTGTCTTGTTCATCATAAGTTATAAATTAAGTCTAAATTTTAGAAACCCAATTCACCCCCCCCTCTTGGGTTGCATAGCTGGGCAACAAGTGGTATCAGAGTGGTGCTCTAGCCCTTCTTTGATCTAACAATCAAAGAGCCAAAGATCTATGGCAACCCATGTCGGTACTTCTCTAGCCGAGGGGCAATCTACAAACCGACCTCCACTTTTCAATGGGTCTAATTACACCTATTGGAAAGCTCGGATGAAGATATTCATACAAGCACTAGACTATGATATGTGGAGTATCATAGTGAACGGTCCTCACACACCCACCAAGATTATAGATGGTGAGGAGTCAACCAAACCCGAAAAAGAATGGGATGAGGTTGACAAGAAATTGGCACAATTAAATGCCAAAGCCATGAATGTCCTTTATTGTGCACTAGATGCAAGTGAATTTAATCGCATTTCTACTTGTGCATCTGCTAAAGAAATATGGGATAGGTTAGAAGTAACCCATGAGGGAACAAATCAAGTAAAAGAGTCTAAAATAAACATGCTTGTACATAAATATGAATTATTCAAAATAGAGCATGATGAGTCCATAACTGCTATGTTTACTCGTTTTACTGATATAATCAATGGTTTAAAGAGTCTTGGCAAATCTTATACTAACAGTGAACTTGTAAGGAAGATTCTCAGGTCACTGCCAAGAACTTGGAAAGCCAAGGTGACTGCCATCCAAGAAGCAAAGGACTTGAACACTCTACCTCTAGAAGAGCTTCTTGGATCCTTGATGACTCATGAACTTAGCATGAAGCAACATCAAGAGGATGAAGTCAAAAAGAAAAGAACCATTGCCCTCAAATCCATAACTTCGCCTGATTATGAAACGGATGACTCTGAAGATGAAGAACAGGATGAAGAGATGGCACTCATCATCCGGAAATTTAAGAAGTTTCTAAGAAAAAGAAACAGGGGATGAGAAAGAAATTCACAAAAGGGGAACAAAGCAAAGAAAAAGAGAAAGATCAACCCCTTACATGCTACGAGTGCAAGAAGCCGGGACATTTCAGATCCGAATGTCCACAATTGAAGAAAGGTCCAAAGAAGTTCAAAAAGAAGGCAATGATGGCGACCTGGAGTGCGAGTGATGACTCAAGCTCCGACGAGGAAACCTCAACAGAACAAGCCAACCTGTGCCTGATGGCACACGAAAATGAGGTAACTTCTGAATCCACTAGTGAATTTACTTTTGAAGAATTGCATGAAGCATTCTATGATTCAATTGACGAATTAAAGAAACTAGGGAAGAAAAATAAAGAACTGAAATTGGAAAATCAGTCCTTAGTGAAACAAGCTGAAAATCTTTCAATTGAAAAATTCATCTTGATTCAAGAAAATCAAAACTTAAAGGATGAAATTAATAAGCTGAAATCTATAGTAGATAAGTTCACCTTAAGTTCAAACAAACTAAATATGATTCTTGATAATCAGAAAGCTATATATGATAAGGCTGGACTTGGCTATAAACCTTTGAAGAAACAAAAATTTCTGAAGGATATTTATGTAAATTATTCAAGTAACAAGTCTACAAATATTACTTGTTTCAACTGTGGTAGGATAGGACATAAATCATACACATGTCTTATTAACAAATATGCAAACATAAAAAAATATGGGTTCCAAAAGGAACCATTCTGACTAACCTGAAAGGACCCAAGAAAGCTTGGGTACCTAAGACAGAAACTTGACCTTTGCTTGCAGGTGTGTCTAGCATCCCAAGAAGGAAACAGGAAATGGTATCTTGACAGCGGATGCTCGAGACACATGACTGGTGATGAATCATAATTCATCACGCTTGATGCTAAGGATGGAGGGATGGTCACCTTTGGAGATAATGGCAAAGGAAAGATCATCGGGATAGGTAACATTGGTATCACTCCCTCCAAATACATTGAGAATGTTTTACTAGTTAAAGGTTTAAAGCATAACTTACTTAGCATTAGTCAATTCTGTGATAAAGGGTATAAAGTAGTTTTTGAATCATCTGTTTGCATTGTGACTAGTCCTATTAACGATGGCATTAAATTTATAGGACATAGGCATGGCAATGTTTATATGATAGATTTGAATGACTTAGCCAAATTAGACATGCAATGCCTAGTATCCTTGAATGCTAAAATCAATGAGACTAGTTGGCTGTGGCATCGTAGACTTGCACATATCAGCATGCATTCTCTTTCAAAATTAATTAAGAAAGATTTAGTTCTCGGTTTGCCAAAACTAAATTTTGAAAAGGATAGAATTTGTGATGCATGCCAATTAGGTAAACAAACTAGAGTATCATTTAAATCCAAAAATACTATTTCAACTTCTAGACCATTAGAGCTCTTACATATGGACTTATTTGGACCAACAAGAACCACTAGTCTAGGAGGAAAACGATATGGCTTTGTAATAATAGATGATTACTCTCGTTTTACTTGGGTTTTCTTTTTAGCACACAAAAATGAAACTCTTCATACTTTCACTAAATTTCATCGAAAAGTCTCTAATGAAAAAGGGTTTTCAATTCAAAATATTAGAAGTGATCATGGAACTGAATTTGAAAAT
The DNA here is from genome assembly GCF_000442705.2 of Elaeis guineensis. Taxonomy (NCBI): domain Eukaryota; kingdom Viridiplantae; phylum Streptophyta; class Magnoliopsida; order Arecales; family Arecaceae; genus Elaeis; species Elaeis guineensis. The sequence goes on along the minus strand of NC_026001.2, from coordinate 69,843,937 downwards.
CAAGATTTTGAAAATTTTTGTGATGAAAATGGAATTGGCCATAACTTCTCTGCTCCTAGGACACCCCAACAAAATGGGGTAGTTGAAAGGAAAAACAGAACCTTAGAAGAAATGGCCCGTACCATGTTGTGTGAAAGCAATCTTCCAAGATATTTTTGGGCGGAAGCAATTAACACAGCATGTTACATTTTAAATCATGCTTTAATTAGATAATTTTTAAAGAAAACCCCCTATGAACTTTGGAAAGAAAGAAAATCAAATATTGCATATTTTCATATTTTTGGTTGCCGATGTTTTGTATTAAATAATGGCAAAGAAAAACTTAGTAAATTTGATGCAAAATCAGATGAAGCAATCTTTCTAGGTTACTCCTCTACTAGTAAAGCATTTAGAGTTTTCAACAAAAGAACTTTAGTAGTTGAGGAGTCCATACATGTTATTTTTGATGAATCTAACGATCTTCCTTCAAGGAAGAATGAGGGTGTTGATGATGCAGATCCACTAATAGAAGGTATGAAGGAGATTACTCTGAAAGATTCAGCAACTCCAAAAGACAAGAATCAAGAAGACGAACAAAATGAAAGAGGTGAAGAAATTCAAGAACAACCTCAAGGTACAAATGACCTACCCAAGGAATGGAGGTATGTTCACAACCACCCTAAGGAGTTAATTATTGGTGACCCTATGCATGGGGTAAAAACCCGTTCTTCACTTAGAGATGTAGTTAATCATTGTGCTTTTGTATCTCATCTTGAACCTAAAACTTTTGAAGAAGCTGAAAATGATCAAAATTGGATTAATGCTATGCAAGAGGAACTTAATCAATTTGAAAGAAATAATGTTTGGACCTTAGTATCAAGACCTAAAGATTATTCAATAATTGGCACAAAATGGGTCTTTAGAAACAAATTAGACGAGGATGGAAATGTAATTAGAAATAAAGCAAGACTGGTTGCTAAGGGATATAATCAAGAAGAAGGAATTGATTTTGATGAAACCTTTGCACCTGTTGCTAGATTAGAAGCTATTAGACTTATACTTGCATATGCTTGCTTTATGAATTTCAAGTTATTTCAAATGGATGTTAAGAGTGCATTTTTAAATGGTTATATCTCTGAAGAAGTATATGTAGAACAACCCCCTGGATTTGAAAATCATGCTTTTCCTAATCATGTCTTTAGATTAAATAAAGCTTTATATGGATTAAAACAAGCACCTAGAGCATGGTATGAAAGGCTAAGCAAATTTCTACTAAATAATGGTTTTTCAAGAGGCAATGTAGATACAACCCTATTTATTAAAAGAAATCAAAATGATATGCTAGTTATACAAATTTATGTTGATGACATAATTTTTGGGTCTACTAATGAATCCCTTTGTCAAGACTTCGCTAAGCTTATGCAGGGGGAGTTCGAGATGAGCATGATGGGAGAACTCACCTTCTTCCTCGGACTCCAAATCAAACAATCAAAAGAGGGAATCTCCATCACCCAAACCAAGTACACCAAGGAACTACTCAAAAGATTTGGAATGGAGAACTGCAAACCAATTGGCACACCAATGAGTCCCTCAAGTAAGCTTGACAAGGATGATGAAGGTAAAAGCATAGACTTAAAATACTACAGAGGTATAATTGGCTCATTATTATATTTAACTGCAAGTAGGCCTGATATCATGTTTAGTGTTTGCTTATGTGCTAGATATCAATCTAATCCTAAAGAATCTTATTTGAATGCTGTTAAAAGAATCCTTAGATACTTAAATAGTACTCAAACTCTAGGGTTATGGTACTCTAAGGACTCACAAATTGATTTATTAGGATATTCAGATGCCGATTTTGCTGGATGTAAATTAGATAGAAAAAGCACAAGTGGAACTTGCCAATTTCTTAGAGTTAACCTAATCTCATGATTTAGCAAGAAACAAAATTCGGTGGCACTGTCTACGGCTGAGGCCGAATACATTGCAGCCGGAAGTTGTTGTGCTCAAATCTTATGGATTAAGCAACAACTCGAAGATTTTGAAATCAAACTTAATGAAACACCAATAAGATGTGACAATACAAGTGCCATAAATCTATCTAAAAATCCAATTCAACACTCAAGATCTAAACATATTGAAATAAGACATCATTTTATAAGAGAACATGATCAAAATAAAAATGTAATTCTTGAATATGTTTGCACTGAAAATCAATTAGCTGATATCTTTACAAAGGCCCTTAGTGAGGATAGATTCTGTGAAATTAGGAGAAATCTAGGAATTCTAGATCCATTTGCCTCAAATTTCTCAATTTCCAAAGAATTGATTAGAGCTCAATTTTCAACATCTATCTTGGTCCCAAAAGCTCAAATTTATCATTCTAAAAACTTATCTTTGAGCAAAATTCCTTCACTCAAAATTTCAAAATTTTCTGGAATTTATTCATATTTTTCCTGATTTTTTGAACTTCATGAGTCGACCCCCATGAGTCGACTCAATGGCAAACTTGTAAATCCCACCAACTTCCATCGGGTTTATTGTTTTTAAACGGGAAACCCTGTTCATGAGACGACTCATCTTCTCATCGTCCTCCTTCCAAAAGCCGTCTTCTCCAACTCTTCTTGCTCCAAATCCAAGGATTTATTTCGTGGCAATTCTCCCTCCTCCTCTCCACCAAAAATCGCCACCTTGATAAGGAATTTTTTTTTTTTTGCTTTCTCGCATTGCTTGGCACGGTTGGAACGTGCCCTAGCACTTCACCGATCTTCCAAAATCCGCTTCTTTTCTCCACTAGAATCCTTCTTCACTCTCTTGTGATCCCTCTTCACTCAATTCAAGTCTCCTTGCCTGCTACTATAGTGGATATGGCTCCAAAGATGAAGCTTCCCCAAAGAAGAAAGTCAATCCGTGAGCCTGAAGAAATTGTCAGAAAGAAAAGGCAAGCTGGTCAGTCTTCCAGTGCTCCCACTCCAGTTTCAGTACCTGCTCAAGGTCCCTCTCAATCCTCCATAAGCCCCAGTGTAAATCCTCTTTCTGATAGAAAAGTAGAAACCGGAAAGAATATAGATTTTCGGTTCTTTGAGAAAGAAGGCTTTACTTTTGCAAGTAAAATTAAAAACCAAGGATGGGAACTCTACTGCTCCCTTAAGAAAGTCACCTATGTTGACCTAGTTAGAGAATTCTACCAGAACCTACATTATGGAAATGGGTCAGTGACTTCAACAGTCAAGGAATTGATATCTGCTTGGATTCTAGGATATTGGGAGAAATACTTCAGTTGCCTAGTGAAGGATACTTATATATGGAACTCCCAATTAAAGAAGAGGGGATCAGAATTATTTTAGGAGAAACCTTTTCAGAAAGTTTAAACAAATTGGAAGCAAAGTTTTTGTCCATTGAGATGAGGGTGCTGCATCAGATAGTAACAAAGCTATTCTTTCCTAGGAGTGGTAGACATGACTTACTTTCCAGCAGATATGTATGTGTCATGTTTCATGTCATCACTCAGACCCCCCTGAACCTCCCTGCACTTATGATAGAGGCCATGAGAGAAACTTTGAACAGATCCAAGGCACACTTGCCTTATGGTATGGCCTTACTAGAGTATTTAGGAGGTTTGGAGTTAGCTGTGAGGGGGAGGCTGCTACTAAGCTCTCTCATATGGACACTTTCAACCAACACACCCTGCATCGAATGGGATTTATAAAGACTGATGGTGGTTGGATCAAGGGAACTGAAGAGAGAACTGATGACAGAACTGAAGGCAGAGTAGAAAAAGAAGGTCCATCATCTCCTGTCCATGATTTCAGGGCAGCATCACCACAGATCCAGTTCATTCCTGATACAGAGGCTGGCCCTTCTGAGTTTACTAGGATGCCCACTCCAGTGTATCAGCCAGAGAGCAGAGCACCTCATTCAGAGTTCAGACTGGCTGACGATCAGATCGAGCATATATCACAGCGTGTGGCTTCTCTGCTATTAGTCAGTGGAGTAGTACTTCTTTTGCACCTGGAGCACCTCTTCTGATCAGACCATTACTCCCATATCTCCACTGTATTTTAGATGATTTCGGATCAGTCCATCAGGATACAGCAGCTTGAAGACACAGTCTGGAGATTGACTGGCAGAGTTCTAGACTTGCAGGGGCAAGTCCTTGCTTTGGCCCATCCCAAGCCACAGGAGTCAACTATTGAGGTCACAGACCTCACTGCAGAGGCTGGAAGGCTCAGAGGAGCACTAGAGGGTGGATATGAATTACTGAGGAAAGAGATCTGAGGATCGAGTGAGCATGCTACCACTCAGTTCACTGCTCTACTTCAATCTGTTTCCAGAGCACTGAACGTACTTGATTCCATTAGACTCACCCTTTCTGTTCAGTCCTTAGCATCTCAGCGTTCTCAGCCACCCAGTTCATCTCGCTCCCCTGCTCGTGCCAGAGGCAGACGGGGTAGAGGACGCACTTCTGATCCATCAGTTTCTCATACCATATCTGATGACTCCGATCCATGATTTGTCTTGATCATTACTAGGTCTAGGAGTTAGTGTCTTGTTCTAGGATCTGTACCTTGGGGCCATGTATTGACAATTAGCTGGTTGATTTTTATGAACTATGTATTGAAACAATTATGATATTAATGGAATCATCTTTTACCTATATTTCTACCTTTTGTAATGATATTGATCATATTTTGGTTATATATATTCTCCTTATTGAAATATTGTCTTCTCTTTGTTGTTGTTTGCTGTTGATAATTTCTATATTAAGGGGGAGCAAACATCTGTGATATACTCTAAAAGGGGAGAAATTAAAGAATATTTTTGAAAAAGAAAAAGTTAACCATGTCTGATGATGTCAAAAAGGGGGAGAAAGTAAACAATTAAACAAAAAGCAAGCAACTCATTAAAAGCAAAACCCTAAATTATGAAAGAAAAAGGGGGAGAAATTAAACAAAAAGCAACTCATCAAAGGCAAAACCCCAAAAGCAAAATTACAAATTATGAGAAATTTGGCATCAAACAGTAATTTGGCATCAAACAGAAATTAAACAAAAAGCAATTCAATTATTGAGAAATTAAACAAAAAGCAACCCATCAAAAGCAAAATTACAAATTATGAGAAATTAATTGAAGAATTTAAAGAACAATACCAAAAGTACAATGCTAAGTACAATGCAATTATGTAACTTTTAAATTACTTCTTTACATATGCTCTGATTTACTTTAAAAATTTAAATATGCTCTGATATATTTCAAAATTCAAACTTGCTCTGATACATCTTTTGAAATTTACCTTGATACATCTTAAGAAATTTGATTTACTTTGATACACCTTAAAATTTCTTTTAACTTGCTCTGATACATGATAAAATTTAATCTGATACAGTGTGAAAGTTTCTCTGATATATTATCACATTTGCTCTGATACAGTGTGAAATTTTCTCTGATATATTATAACATTTACTCTGATACATTGTAAAATCTTTTCTGATAACATTGTAAAAATTATTGTTCTTGCTCTGATACATTGCAAAATTTATTTCTTTTCTCTTGCTCTGATATATCTTAAACTCAAAATGATCTAATACCCATTTTAAATCTTTAAGAAAATGGACAAACTATTTTTGCATAAATATGCCAAAAGAATCATACTCTTTTCAAGCATATACACCTATAATGCATTCTTTTGAAATTAGTGATTCACATAAATATTTTTTTTCAAATATTTTGTCATCATCAAAAAGGGGGAGATTGTTGCTCCTAGATTGATTTTGATGATTACAAAGCAGATTGAAGGGATACAAATAATTTTAAAATGAAAAAGTCCTTATGCTCTTCAAGGGCAAAATCATAATTTCACTAAAATCCTGATCTGATAGTATCATTTGATAAAACAAATGATTTGAAAACTATTGGTAAAAATTTCATTATTTTTGGACTTATATTTTTGAAGTTATGAAGGTTTGAAGTGCATGAGTCGACTCATGAGTCAACTCATGGCACTGTGAGCTGATTGGCACGCAAAAATTCTCCTTGGCACGCTAGTTTTCTGGCTTGGCACGACCTGTGAGTCGACTCATGAGTCGACCCACAAGGCATGAGTCGACTCATGAGTCGACCCCTGCTGATTTGAGCCAAGAATTTTCAGAAACGCATTCTCTAGTAAATGCAACAGAAGTCGACTCATGAGTCGACTCCTGATGCATGAGTCGACTCATGAGTCGACCCCTGCGATGGAAAATATCAGCAACGGCTATTTTTTTGCCCGTTTTAATTGCCTTTTATGCTTCCTAAAAATCCTCTAACGGCTCTTTATCTGCCTAAATTGTTTTCTCTTGCTTCTAATGCAATAAAATACTTCAAATGGTGAAAGAAATTGCAGATTAAATAGCAATCAAATGTGAGATCAAACAGAAGAGAGAGGATCCGAAATCTGCACGAAAAAGCCTGAGATCAACGAGATATTTGAGAGAAAAAGAAAAGAGGATCCAAAATCCACATGAGAGATTGTGAAAGAGATTCAAGAGCTTTCAAAGAGAGGATCTTTCACGCCTATTGTTCAATCTTGATCTAGAGATCTTTCAAAGCTTTCAAGAGATCTTCAATCAACGATCATCCTCTTCTCAAGTGTTCATTCAAGCGTTCATCCACCTTGAGAAAATTCAAAAAGGGTTTCTTCATTTGAGTAAAGTTTTTATTGTTATATTCGCTCATTTAAGGAGCTGTTATTGTATTAATCTGTGCTCTAAATTATCTTACTCTTGTAAGTAATTGTTCTTGTTTTTGGAGGATTTCCAAAACAAGGAAAGGTTGATCCGAACCTGAAATCGGAGTGTTTTGGGTTTACTTGTACCCGAGAAACAAGTGATCTAGTTTGGGATAGCTAGTGTCGGAGTTTTCGATATTTTGTATTCAGATTGAATACAAGCATAGTGGATTGAAATTCCCAAGTAGGAGCTTGGGGAGTGGATGTAGGTGCAAGGTTGGCACCGAACCACTATAAATCCTTGTGTTTGTGGTGTGCTTTATCGCTTTACCTTATTTCTTTATTATATCCTTGCAATTCTGCTTCAGGTAATTAATATTGAATTAAAATCTTTGTCTTGTTCATCATAAGTTATAAATTAAGTCTAAATTTTAGAAACCCAATTCACCCCCCCCTCTTGGGTTGCATAGCTGGGCAACAAGGGCCCTGCCGCAGCCTGAGCCACCAAAAGGGAAGAGCAGCCCGGGGATTGGCCCCCAATTGGGATCATCAACTCCGTCTCTGGAGGACCTTGACAGGAAGCAGACCTTCCACAGCCCTGGGATTTGAAAACTTGTAAATGTATAACGAACGACCCTACTTTAAATCAAGATTCCTTTTAGATCTGCACATCTTTTCCTTTCTACCATGGACTTGTAACGACAGGAGACGACCCCTTCGGACAATGAAAACAAACCCTAACATGGGCAAAGTCGAAGGCCCGATTACTCTTAGATCGGATGGGGTGAGAGGCCAAACAGCGCCCATATGCGCCCCCTCAGCCATGTTGGGACAGAAAGAGAACCTCGCCCTAATATGAGCAAAGTCGAAGGCCGGGTTCCTCTTAGACCGGATGGGGGGAGAGGCCAAACAGCGCCCACATGAGCCCCCACAGCCATGTTAGGGACAGGAGGAGAACCTCGCCCTAACATGAGCAAAGCCGAAGGCCCGATTCTCCTTAGACCGGATGGGGGGAGAGGCCCTACAATGCCCACATGTGCCCCCACAGCCATGTTAGGGACAAGAGGAGAACCTCGCCCTAACATGAGCAAAGTCGAAGGCCCGGTTACACTCAGACCGGATGGGGGGAGAGGCCCCGCAGCGCCATATGCGCCCCATAGCCCTGTTAGCGATAAGAGGAGGACCTCGTCCTAACCTGAGCTAAAATCGATTATGTCAGAAATAGGGGAGGAACCCATCCTAATGCCAGTCGAGATCTGGTCATTTAAGACCAGATAGGAAGAAGGGAACCTTCCCAGCGATCCCTTCGTGCTCCAGCGACCCCACCAAGAGCAGAGGAAAACCCTCACTCGAAAAAAAAAGGAAAGGAAAAAGGGGAGGGGAGTTAAAAAGGAAAGCGACGGACGGCATCGGCGATGAATGAAAAATAAATTGCATCAAAGATGCAAAGAACCTTGTCTCAGCAAAGGTTGGGGTTCTTATCAAAATCCCCGACCTTCAAGAAAGCTCTAAACACGAGCCAGAGATAAGGCGGCTTCCTTAGGGCGACGATAAGCCTGGACCTCCAAGCTTGAACTCCAAAAGGAGGCGTCAGACCTGAGTGGTCCCGGACAAACCAGCGGCCATAAACAGAAGGGCGGGTCAATGCGATGGTGATTGAGTACTTTCGAGCGGCATGATATCGGACAATGCAAAAGCCGAAGGAAGCTCGGCAAATGAAATTCAACACATGAGTAAAGGAGGTAACAGAAAATTTCTTTTGCATTAATTAAGTATATATTACAGAGCCCTTGAGGCTGAAGAAGAAAGATGACGAGACAAGCAAGCCGATGCGGTGACGACCAAGAACCTCTAGACGACATCGGCATCAAAAAGAAAAAAAAAAGAGAAGAAAAGAAAAAGAGAAAGAAAAAAAAAGAAGAAGAAGAAGAAGAAGAGCAGAAGAAAAGAAGAAAAGAAAAGGTGGGATACTCGCAGGATCCTGGGGACTCAAGTCGATGTTGAACAAAAACTGCTCCTTCAGAAGGTTGGGAAGGGAAGGAGCCGAATAACCAAGAAGCTTCCAGGCGGCCTGAAGGTCATCCTCCCCCAGGCTAGGAGCCCGGCAGACAGAGTCCCCAGAGAGCCCCAAGGGGGCAATCCCAGCCTCAAAGTCGGACAGTGGACGAAGAGGTACTTTCCCTTCCAGTTGTGGATTGAAGAGGGAACACCTTTCAGCAACCCCTTCTTGCCAAATTGGGGAAAGAAATACCACCAGTCCTTCACCGAGGGGTGGCGCTTGAAGGTGTAAAAATACCTAAACAAAGAAAGAGATGGCTGGACTTCGACTACGTGGCAAAGGGAGAGGAACCCTATCAAAAAACTAAAGGAATTCGACGCAACCAAAGCTAAAGAAATATCTAAGAAACGAAAAAGGGCGACGATGAAGGATGGAAGCAGAAGCTAGAGTCCGACACGAAAAGCCTCCTGATACAGGCAGAAACGATCGGGTGGGGGGGGTGCTAGTTCGGTCGGAGGGACCAGGAAGCTCCAGATCATACTCTGGAGGAACTCATACTAAACCCTTATCAGTAGAAGCTCGTCCGGAGTCAGAGAACAAGGAATGGCACCCGACGCAAAAATTGGGTGAGGCCCAGCCCTAGATGTGGGTTCGTCTATAGTGTGGGGGTCCTGGGGGGCTGAGGCGGACGAGATCCTGGAACCACTAGAGGCAGAGGTGCCGGAAGACATTTCAAACAAAAGCCCTAAAGATCCTGGAGAAATCAGGTGGGACAAGGGGCGAAAGGTTTGCGGGGGACCAAACCAGAGGAATGTGATAGAAGAAAAATAGAGGAGAAAAGGCCCTTAAATGGCAAGAAGAGGAACAAAAGTTTCGGGACTAACCTAGATCGCTCCGAAGGATGCAGAGGGGCGAGGACAGGGATGACTCGAAGAATGCCTAGGGCCAAGGTGGATGCCAAAGAGGGTCAGAGCTCTCGGAGGGAAGGCAGACATGGAACTCTCAGGCAGAATGAAACTTCTGAAGGCAGAAAAGCGGGTTTAAAGAAACCCTGGGATCCGGCGCTATAATGATCGTGGATCTCCCCAGGCCGACCCACGCTCTCCACGTGTCCCACTCGCCACCGCAGGCGGCTAAAAGCGGCTGATAGCTGACAGAGCCATTACTGCACCGTGCCTGGGCCAACGTACCAGTGAGAATTTCGAAAGGTCCCTTCGGATTGCCCCGATTTGAACAGACTCCAGCACGCGCTCATTTAATGCCAGAATATCTGAGGGTGATCATGCATAGGATTCAAGGGGACAACTTCGGCTGCGAAAACTTCTTTGTACTTCCTTCATTCAAAACTCGAACTCGGAAGTAGGGGGACTGGGATTGGGTATAAAATACCCCCCAGCCGAAGTTCATGACAGGAGTGACCCTCTGGGGATCCTACCGACTTCCGACCTCCGACGACATCTCTCTGAGCCTCTCTGACGGCCGAGCCTCCGCAACGCTCTCAAGTTTTGCCGACAGACAAGCCCCCGCCAGCGTCGATCGAATTCTTCACGACGTTCGGACTCCTATGGGAGCCAGACTTCGTCCTCAACTCCGACTACAGGAAGACTACACCCGAACTCCTACGGGAGCCGGACTTCGCCCCCAACTTCAATTGCAGGTAGACTTCGCCAGGACTTCTACGGGAGCCGGATCTCGTCCCCGACTTCGGCTGCAGGGAGACTCCGCCCGGACTCCTACGGGAGCCGGACTTCACCCCGACTTCACCTACAGGTAGACTTCGTCTGGACTCTTATGGGAGCCAAACTTCGCCCCCAACTTCAATTGCAGGTAGACTTCACCCGGACTCCTACGGGAGCCGGATCTCGTCCCCGACTCCAGCTGCAGGGAGACTTCGCCCGGACTCCTACAGGAGTCGGATCTCATCCCTGACTCCGACTGCAGGGAGACTCCATCCGGACTCCTACGGGAGCCGGACTTCGCCCCGACTTCACCTACAGGTAGACTTCGTTTGGACTCCTACAGGAGCCGGACTTCGCCCCCAACTTTAATTGCAGGTAGACTTCGCCCGGACTCCTACGGGTGTCGGATCTCGTCCTTGACTCCGACTGCAGGGAGACTTCGCTCGGACTCCTACGGGAATGGATCTCATCCCTGACTCTGGCTCCAGGGAGACTCCGCCCGGACTCCTACGGGAGCCAGACTTCGCCCCGACTTCACCTACAGGTAGACTTCGTCCGGACTCCTACGAGAGCCGGACTTCGCCTCCAACTTCAATTGCAGGTAGACTTCGCCTGGACTCCTATGGGAGCCGGATCTCATCCCCGACTCCAGCTGTAGGAAGACTTCGCCCGGACTCCAACGGGAGCCAGACTTCGCCCCGACTTCACCTACAGGTAGACTTCATCCGGGCTCCTACGGGAGTCGGACTTCGCCCCCAACTTCAATTGCAGGTAGACTTCGCCCGGACTCCTACGGGAGTCGGATCTCATCCCTGACTCTGACTGCAGGGAGACTTCATCCGGACTCCTACGGGAGCCGGACTTCACCCGCAGCTTCAATTGCAGGTAGACTTCGCCCGGACTCCTACGGGAGTCGGATTTCATCCCCGACTCCGGCTGCAGGGAGACTTCGCCCGGACTCCTACAGGAGCCGGACTTCACCTCGACTTTAATTACAGGTAGACTCCGCCCGGACTCCTACGGGAGCCAGACTCCTCCCCCAGCTTCAATTGCAGGTAGACTTCGCCCGGACTCCTACGGGAGCCGGATCTCGTCCCCGACTCCGGCTGCAGGGAGACTCTGCCCAGACTTCTACGGGAGCCGGACTTCGCCCCGACTTCACCTACAGGTAGACTTCGTCCGGACTCCTACGGGAGCCAGACTTCGCCCCCAACTTCAATTGCAGGTAGACTTCGCCCGGACTCCTACGGGAGCTAGATCTCATCCCCGACTCGACTGCAGGGAGACTCCGCCCGGACTCCTATGGGAGCCGGACTTCGCCCCGACTTCACCTACAGGTAGACTTCGTCCGGACTCCTACGGGAGCCGAACTTCGCCTCCAACTTCAATTACAGGTAGACTTCGCCCGGACTCCTATGGGAGCCGGATCTCGTCTCTGACTCCGGCTGCAGGGAGACTTCGCTCGAACTCCTACGGGAGCCGGATCTCGTCTCCGACTCTGACTGCAGGAAGACTCTGCCCGGACTCCTACGGGAGCCGGACTTCACCCCGACTTCACCTACAGGTAGACTTCGTCCGGACTCCTACGGGAGTCGGACTTCGCCCCCAACTTCAATTGCAGGTAGACTTCGCCCGGACTCCTACGGGAGCCAGATCTTGTCCCCGACTCTGGCTGCAGGGAGACTTCGCCCGGACTCCTATGGGAGCCGAATCTCGTCCCCGACTCCAGCTGCAGGGAGACTTCGTTCGAACTCCTACGGGAGCCGGACTTCGCCCCCAACTTCAATTGCAGGTAGACTTCGCCCGGACTCCTATGGGAGCCGGATCTCGTCCCCGACTCTGGCTGCAGGGAGACTTCGCCCGGACTCCTACGGGAGCCGGACTTCGCCTCGACTTTAATTACAGGTAGACTCCGCCCGGACTCCTACGGGAGCCAGACTCCGCCACCAGCTTTAATTGCAGGTAGACTTCGCCCGGACTCCTACGGGAGCCGGATCTCGTCCCCGACTTCGACTGCAGGAAGACTTCGTCCGGACTCCTACGGGAGCCAGACTCCGAGCTCCTACCGCAAGCGACCCACTCTGAGTTTTCGCTGCAAATGATCTACTTCAAATTTCTACCACGAGCGGCCCGTGCCAGATTCCCATCGTAAGCCTTCACCCAAGCTTCCATTATGGATGAATTTCATTCGAATGTTTGTTGTAGATAGGCCTTGGCCGAGACTCCTCGACAAATGATCCCCATCTGGGCTTCTATGGAGATCGAACTCCGACCGAACTTCGACTGACAGGCCTGGACCCCCTAGCAGGACACAGTAACGGCCATGACTCTGCTCCACTTCCTGTAATAGATTCGTGCGGCTCCATCACTCCCTGGCAGGCCGTAGTAACGGCCACAACTCTGCTCTACTTTCTGTGATGGATTTCATGCGGCTCCATCACTCCCTGGCAGACCACAATAATGGCCACGATCCTGCTCCACTTTCTGCGATGAATACCGTACGGTTCCTCCACCCTCTGACAAGTCGCGACAACGGACGCCGCTCCACTCCCCGCAACAGACTCCACATGGCATGTCCCGGTGATGCCCACGATTTCGCTTCACTACTCTGCACCACAAACTCCTCCTGACCCTGGGCAGCCCACTGCCAGACGGTTATAAACATTGCTATCAGTCTGTTGCCCCCTTCGCCTATAAAAGGGGGACCCCAGATACGTTATTCTCTAAGCTCTAATTTCTATCTCAAAACTCTGCTAAAATTTTCGTTCGAACACTCCATTCTTGTTGAGGCAGAGAACTGTCTTGAGCATTGGAGGATCTTGCCGGAGCAACCCCAACTCTGGTTTAGACTTCTTTTGCAGGTCCCGATGGCGACCGCGACTCCCTCGACTCTAGCTTCTCCGACGCAGGTGGATTTTTGCACCAACAAACACAATGGGTCTAATTTGATTAAGTAATTGATCAAACCAAATCAAGTGTTACTAGGGTTAGGTCAATTAAGTTATAAGATCATACAATTATTGTTGATCAAATCAATTAGACCCCATGTATAGAATCAATTAACCAAAGACCTAATTCAGCTCGATGGCTTGAGCCTGATTCACTTAAGCTAACCTATTTGGACCAATTGATCGATTGGTGTCTAAGATAAGTAATTGAAAGATAGTTATTTAATTAGTTCTGTTCGCTGATCTAGTCAATTTATTGATGTCTAACGAAAGCAATGGGAGGATTCCCACTGATCTCCACTTATCTGATCAATTTGGAAGATTGAGTCTTGAATAAGGTTGCTTGGTGGTTTGGTTTTGCCCATGTCAATTAGATTGATCGTATAATGACTGATTAGATGAGACCTAAACCTAAACTTTTCATAAATATTAAGTCATAGGTCTTCTACCATTATAGATGTATGGATGTGTTACTGGTATTGATTGTTCTTAGCTGATCACAGTGGTTCAGTTGCATCAAGAACAGGCAACCACTCTATTAGCAAAGAGTTGCTCTAGGGTAAGGATAGGATTGGATCAAATAACTGTTAGGTGAGAGATCCAATGATAGCCTTGCACTTGCTTGTGAACGATGGATCGGTCTTAACTAAGAAGTATAGTCAATAACTATAGGTGACCCCACATGACTTAAAGAAGCATCTGGATAAAGAGTTGTCCATGCATTGGTATGCATGTTATTAATAACTGTTAGGTGAGATACATGATATCGATGGGACCGCAGCACCCATTAGGAATCCAGTTATCATGTCAGGATTTTCATTTTTCACCCAAAGAGTGGAGGGATCCAAAAAATTAGTGGGAGGCATTATTTGCATCTTAAAATTCTTAGAGCAAATATAAATTTAAAGTATAAAAGTTTAACTTGAATCTCTACTCTTGCAGTTAAATAATGTCAACCTTGAACCCTCTATCCCACATCCTTGAATCCAATCATTTGATCGGAACAAACTATAAAGACTGGCTAAAAAATCTTAGGATTGTCCTAACTTCTAAAACACTAGATCATGTACTTGATCAAAAATCCTTAGTGCTACCAAACCGTCCTACTGTAGAGTAAAGAACTGCTTATGAAAAATGGATGGATGAAAATAGTCGGATCAAGTGCTATGTACTGACATCCATAGCAAATGAGTTACAGAGCCAGTATGAGCATATGTCCACTGTCAGGGCTATAATCACTCATCTAGAAGAGTTGTATGGTGAGCAAAGCCATAGAGTGTATTTCAAAGTATCCAAAAGACTTTTCAATCTGAAGATGCATGAAGGATAGTCAGTTCATGAGCACTGTATGATAGTGATCAAGGACATTGAAGAGCTTGAGAAGCTCGAGCTTGATATGCAAAAAAAATTACAGATGAATTTGATCCTTCAATCCCTTACTAGTTTATATAGTCAATTTATTATAAATTTTCATATGAACAAACTTGATTGCACTATATCCGATCTGGTCAATATGTTGGTGACTACGGAGAGAATCTTGAAGAGTTCAAGGGGCACTGTTTTCGCTGTGAAGCAGACTTCTTCGATAAAAAAATGTCTAGTTGGAAGAAAAAGAATAAATTCACTAAGAAGTAGAAGAAAGAAAGCAAGCCAAAGAAGGATGTTCTAAAGAATGTTGAAGCAAGGAAAAGTATTTCTACTGTGATACTGACGGCCATTAGAGGAGGAACTATCCATTTTACCTGGAGAGCCTAAAGACTAAGAAACATGATAAATCTTCAGAAGGTATACTCATAATTGAATCTAACCTTACGGTTTCTTCCACTTCTAGTTGGGTATTGGACTCTGATTCGAGTGCTCATATATGTACCTCAATTAGGATCTCATAGAAAGTAGAATGTTGAGGGAAGGTGACATAATCCTTCGATCGATAATGGAGCAAAAGTTGCTCAGAAGCCATTGGCACTTATCATCTTCGATTATCGTTGGAATTTAGATTAGATTTAAAAGACTTTTATTTTATTTCTGTAGCTAGTTGAAATTTGATTTTCATGTCTGTGCTAGCACAGGATGGTTTTGAATTTAATTTTAATAAAGATTTTTGTTATATTTGTTTATGAAATAAATTGATAGCACGTGATCTTTTAATTAACAGTCTATATCACTTGCATATTGATGCGAATGTGAATTTGAATGAGCAAGTAGTGAGTGCCATAGGTCAAAAGAGATCTAGAGATGAAATTAACCAGAAGTACTTGTGGCATCACAAACAAGCCATATTGGAGAGGACAGGATAAATAAATTAGAAAAAGATGAGATTCTTGGCTCTCTTGATCCAGAGTCGTACACAGTTTATGAATTTTATCTTCGAAGAAAAATGACCACGTTACCCTTTATAGGACATGGGGAAAGGGCCATCAAGTTACTTGCTCTGGTACACATCGATATGTGTGAGCCATTTGATGTACAGATCAATGATGGTTATAGCTGCTTCATCATCTTTATCAATGATCTATCATGGTATAGGTATGTATATCTGATGAAATACAAGTCTGAAGCCTTTGAAAGGTTCAAAAAATTCAAAAATAAAATAAAAAAATAAACAGGCAAACCCATTAAGGTTCTTCAATCTAATCGAGGAGGTGAATACCTTAGTCAAAAATTTTTGAGATATCTTAAAGACAATGGCATAGTCTCTCAATGGAATCTTTCCGGAACACCTCAACTCAATGGGGTATCCGAAAGTAGAAATAGGATCTTATTAGATATGGTCAGATCTATGATGAGCTTCACTAATTTATCCTTATATCTTTGGAGACATATCTTGTTAACAGTAATTCACCTATTGAATAGGGTTCTGTCAAAATCTATTCCTACCACACTATATGAGATATGGCATGGTAAGAAGTCAAGTCTAGATTATCTAAAGATTTGAAGATGTCTGGTCTATGTCAAGAGACAGATGGCTGATAAATTAGAAGATAGATCTGTATTAGCTCATTTTATAGGGTATCCAAAAGAATCAATAGGATACTACTTCTATTTTCCACAAGATCACAATATGATTGTGAGTCGGAATGACATATTTTTAAAAAAATAATTTATCCAAGATGGTGGCAGTGGGAGGTTAGTTGAGCTCGAAGAGAAGATCTCTGAAGAGCCAAGAACTATGGATCCTTAGAAATCCATTATTCATGAGCCAGTAGTTGATATTCCTCTACCACCTCATAGATCAAGTAGAATCTTCCATCCTTTTGAAAGATACATGGGTATGCTGAAAGAGGATGTAAAGAAAGCATTCCTTGTGGGAGATGGGGGTCATGGTGATGATTCTAGTACTTTTGACAAAGCAATGACTGACATCAATTTCGAAAAATGATTAGATGCAATGAAGTCAGAGATTGACTCGATGCACCAGAATCAAGTATAGACGTTAGTGGATCCATCTGAGGGTATAGTACCCATTGGGTATAAATAGATCTATAAAAGAAAAATAAGTACCGATGGTAAGGTAGAGACCTATAAAGCTAGGCTCATGGCAAAAGATTATAGTCAGTGTGAGAGAATTGACTATCAAAAAATTTTTTCATCCGTAGCCATGCTAAAATCCATCCGCACTCTTCTTGCTATTACAGCTTATTATGATTATGAAATCTAACAGATGGATGTAAAAACTAGTTTCCTAAATAGATATCTTGAGAAAGATATCTATATGGAATAGCCTTTGGATTTCACATATGGTAATGGTATTTACAGTCTGTAGGCCGTAAAAGTCCATATACGGATTAAAGTAAGCTTCTTGGAGTTGAAATCTTCATTTTAATGTGCGATCAAATCATTTAGTTTCATCAAAAATGAAGAGAAATTTTGTGTATACAAAAAGATTAGTGGGAGCGTAATAACATTCCTTGTATTGTACGTGGATGATATTCTTCTTATTGAGAATGATGTTTTCATACTGACCATGGTCAAAAGATGGTTATCCAAAAAATTCTCTATAAAAGACCTAGGAGAAGCATCCTATATTTTTGGAATAAAGGTCTATAGGGATAGATCTAAAAGAATACTAGGCATGTCATAGAAACTGTACATAGAGAAAATACTGAAGAGGTTCATTATAGAAATCTCTAAAAGAGGACTTCTACCTCTTAGGCATTGGAGTATGCCATGCTGTATACTCGATCTGATATTATCCTTGCTGTTAGTGTCACGAGCAGATATCAGTCGAATCCAGACTAAAAGTACTGGATTGCTGTGAAAAATATCTTTAAGTACTTGAGAAGTACTAAAAATTTATTCTTGATCTTTGGAGAATAGACAGAGTTAGAAGTGGGAGGATACATAGATGCTGATGATAGAATGACTACATCAGGGTGTATTCTTATGCAATGTTGGTTCGGTATGTTGAAAAGGTTTCAAACAACCGACCAATGGAAGCTGAGTATGCAATAGATGTATTGGATGACATCTGATTTTAATATTAGTTATAGAATTGAATGTCATATCATTAGATGCTATGACAATGTACTGTAAAGACAACGGTGCCATAGCCTTTGCTAAAGAGCCTAGGTCTCACCAAAAATCCAATCACATAGAGTAGCGGTATATGCGACTACCTCAAAAAAAAATATATCGAGGTACGAAGCATAGACTCCACAGATAACATGGTAGATCCATTGACAAAGAAATTGAGCCAGCCAAAGATGGAAGTCCATCTTCAGAAGATGGGACTTAGATTAGTAACCAATTGACTTTAGTCCAAGTGGAAGATTGTTAGATGAATGTCCTAGAAGCCAATATGACTGACATATTGTAATAAATCTAAGACATAATTTTATACTTAATTCATTGATTTGGTCAATAAAAGGGCAAGTTTGTTTTTATTTAAGTGTGATGTGTCCTTGAATCGTCCATGAAATTAACATTTCGATACATATTCTCAAAGTATTGATAATTAGAGATATGTATATAATTCTTAAATACTCTCAGTCATAGTATCATCATGAGGATGGTGATCGATTTGGATAGATTGACGCACAGATCGCTTCCTTCAAGATAAATGAATCTTTGATTTACAGCATAAAGACACTAAGTGACGAATGTGATAGTTGTTAAAGAACAACTAGTACTGAGCATGACCATATAAGAGATCATTTGGATTTTTACTTGTTCGTTAGTGATTATCTCGATACTGTAGTTATGTGAATAGTCTTTTGATCTATGATGGTATGACTGCTCGTACTGAGATAGTTGGAGTTTGACTAACACATAAACATGATCTCAATGAGTCTTTATATGGATGTTAGCAATAGTTGATCCACTATAAGAGTAGGATATACATCTAGAAAGAATCTATCGATCTTGATAGAGAGGAGTAGTCCTATAGGATTTGAGAGGCTAAGTCCAAGGGTCTGTGGCTACAGCAGTGTGATTGATAGAAAAGAGTTTCTATAAGGATCACAATTGAACTTGAGCTGATCGAATCTATCATATGACTGATGATGAGATTTGACGATTTATCTATGACCTGCCATTTAGTCAAAACTCATGATAGAGGAACTGAATCACATGTTAACTACACTTCGAGATTTTTTTTTTGATTCTATTGGGTTGCCACTATATACTGCTAAGTATCATTAATGGATGGTGAGAACTCATTAGGATTGCTCAGGATTAACAATCCTTGATGAGTTAGAGTGAAGATATTCCGACCCATTGAAAGGAGTTTCAATGATACTATGATAAAGATCATTATATATCTCACTATTAGATAGATTTAAACCTATAGGGTCACACAATAAAGGAATTAGATCTGGAATAAGCAATTGGGCTTAAGAAGTCTCAATTGGATTTAGAGAAATCCTATTGAGTTTAAGGTAATCTTGCTAACACATGGTTGAACTCAATTTTCTTTTTATGTTTGAATTTTTTATTTGATAAGATTAATTTAAGTTTAATTATTTACTAATAATTTAAATAAATTAGATTCATTGGGCTCCAATTGTTGGATGCCTAAGATTTTAGATCAAATGAATTAAGGGTTCAAACCCTTAATTAATTTTTTTGATAATTTTAGTTAGGCGCCACTTGATTTGATCAAGTTGGATGTGCCCATCCATTAGAGGGCATGTGGGACCAGCATGGGGCATCCCCTAGGCCCCATGTGGCATGTGTATTTGTGGGTGCAAAGGCTCCAATAGTTGGCGCCAACAGGATCTCCTAAAGGAGGTCAAATAACTAAAGGAATAAAGATTCCTAATGCAAGTCGGACTTATATTAAGTGGTTGTTTGATTTTAAATAGAATTCAAACCTTATACCTATTTAAAAGAGCTTTTCCTAAGATTTTTTAGTACTAAATTTCAGCACCCCACACCTCCCTTAGAAGGTCCCCACGCCTTCTCTATCCTCTTCTTCTCTTCTCCCTTGAAGATCCAACGCCCAAGGAGTTTGGGCGTCCCACTTCTCTACGCCCAAAAGGTGTTTGGGTGCCCCTTTGCTTGCTGGTTTTCAAATTTTGCTTACTTCATAATCAAGAGAAGAAAAGAAAGAGAAGAAAAGAAGAAGAAGATCAAGGAAAGGATGAAAGAGTGGATCACGATCTAGGCTTCATTCAAATTCGTAGGTTGATTTTTTTTAGAGAAAAAAAATTAATACCAAAGAGGACTATTTAGACTGATCCTGAGTGGATACCCATTGTAGTCAGACACTTACACAGCTAAGAAAGTATCTATTCTCTTCTAGATTCAGATTTGAAGAAAGAATTTGCGAAACAGGTATGTGATTCGATCACATATTCAATTTCAGCATAAAATTTAACATGTATTCAATTTCAGCATATGAAGTAGATCCTAGTATTTTATATTCTATACATGTATTATGTAGATTAAAAGATATTTTAATCTTCTATTTCATGATGTTGTTAAGAAAAAAAAAATTTGAAACATACATGCATGCCCTGACACAAAATTCCAACAATCCTAACCCAATTAGAACTTCATAAGCCCAATTGGTTAATTCAAGATTAAATCTCTTAATGTGTAACCCTATAGGTTCCATTCTATCTGGTAGTGAGATATATTATGATCTCCATCATAATATCATCGAAACTCTTTTCGATATGTTAGAATAATTTTAACTCGTTCTTCGAGGGTCATCGATCATTAAGATGATCCCCGATGAGCCCCACAATCTACCAATGATATCTAGCAGTATGTAGTGGTAATCTAGTAGAATGAAAGTATAAACTCTTAGGTACAGTTATCATGTGATTCAGTCCTTCTATCATGAGTCCCAACTTGATGGAGGTCATGGAGAACTGGTCAGACCCCATCGTCAATCATATGCCAAATTGGCTC
This sequence comes from Elaeis guineensis, assembly GCF_000442705.2. Taxonomy (NCBI): domain Eukaryota; kingdom Viridiplantae; phylum Streptophyta; class Magnoliopsida; order Arecales; family Arecaceae; genus Elaeis; species Elaeis guineensis. Next base: position 69,823,270 of record NC_026001.2, on the reverse strand, counting down.
GACTCGAGTTCACATGTGAATCTTGTGGAAACTCTTTTTTAGCATTCATACTTGCTTTGCCCAAAGACTTTCTGAACTCAGTCTCATAAATTGCATATGACTTCTTCTTTTCTATCAAGATCGATGGATTCCATCTACGTATATCCTACTCCTAATAGCGAACCTGAACCTACTGTAGCCAACATACACAGCAAGGATCTGAATGGCTAGGGACTAAAGAAACATGCAGTCAAACTCAGTAGCCTTGCTGTGAATAGCTAATGACACCTCAGGTCAAAGGACTACTCATACCACTACAGCATCAAGACAATTATTGATGAGTGAGTAGATATCCAAGTGGTTTCTCGTATTGGTCACACTAAATGCAAGTTATTCTCTAACAACCACCTACACTCTCACCTCAATGTTCCTACACTGTAGACCCGAGATTTATCTATCCAGAAGAGGTGAACTATGCATCAATCTTTAAATGGATTGATCACTATCCTTCATGATGATCTTTTGATCGGGAGCATTTAGAAACTAATCACTAATAATGTATGTCTCAAACTCTCAATATCTTGAGAATATATAAAAATCATCTTTATTAATTTGTAGGACAAATCATGGACACATAAATATGATTGGAATAAAAAAATATCTTTTATTAATAATAAAAGTGTTACAAGTATAAAGTTAAGTTCTGAAATTATAAAATGTGTTAGCCAATAATTGACTTCTAGGACACTCATCTAATGCTTTCTATCCTCCGATCAAGTCAGAGGTGCCGTGAGCCGGGTAGGTCCTTGACCATGGCACTGTGTCTGAGAGCCGACGATCGCTGCTACATGCGATTATGACTCCTATCCTCCGAACTTGAGTGTAAAACATCTAATACAAAGTATTTTATATTAGTTAATAAATGACAAAATAACATAAATGAGAATATATAAAGAGTTAGAGCTTACCATCCAATGTGAGAAGTGCAGAACTATGTAAGCTGGCTGAGTGATCGCTCTCTGCTCGAGAGCTCTGTCCTTGGCTGGCGCAGCTCCGGCCTCTGGAAGACATGATGTATACTCTCTGAAAATAAAAATAAATAGATTTCCAAATTAATTATACAATTATGGATGGTAAAGCAAGATTTAAAATGATGCAAGACAAGTAATTAAAATGATCCAAGAATTATTTACTTAGCACTACTCATCGGTCTCTTCAGATGTTTGGTATCCTTAAGAATCTTCTTTCGATTCTTCCTCTTCTTCCATCCCTTCCTCTTTTTTCCCTTCTTGGAAAGGATTTTCCTTTGAAACAATCTCAGTTGGATCTACCTCCTCATGTTGCCATCTTCAGGTAGGAGAATTTTTGGAGCATCTAATTCTATATCATTGAAGGATTGATGAACTCCTACTATCTCATCCTCTTAAAAGCATTCAGATAATTGAGGCTCTTCTTCTTCTTCAAGCACTAAATGAATGGCTCGAGACTTAATTTTGCATACAGTCCATCAATCTTTCTTTCCTCTTTTTGTTGATAAAAAAGGAGTATAATATACTTGAGCAACTTGTGCAGCTAGTACAAATAGCTCATTGACATAAGCTTTCGATCCATGTTCGATGTCAATAAGCCTATGCAGTGGATCAATCTTCATACCATTATAGGTATCGAACCATTGGGACTTAAATAGAATGGCATTATTACCTCCAATGTAGCTCATCTTAATCACTAATTCGAGGATTCCATAATACTCTCCGCCTTATCTTCCCACCAGCTACTTTTTATGCACATACCATTGTTCATTGTGCTATTATAATTTTCATATTATTAGGTGTGAAATTTGAAACCATTTATGTTATAGCTATTATAGCATGTCACATACTTTTCAGGCCCGTAACCTAATGGTCTCAGCTTTGTTGGTATAGACTCACTCCCTTGAACGACCTACATATTATAAAAAGAATAAATTAAAAAAATTAAAACATATAATGGCAATGGATGCTTACTAATTGACAGAATCAACATGCAAAGTTCTCTGAGTGCTGTGTTGATATTTCTTCATCATTTATGCTCTGATTTTCTCCTTTAGTATCTCATCATATTGCCTAAATATGTATAAGATAAGTATACTGAAATAAGTGATTAAAGAGTTGAGATTGTAAAGGATAGTTATAAGATATATAAGTTGAACTTCGCATAGTTTAGCAAAACATATATTTCTGCCTGTTGAAGTTTAGTATCGGAGAAAATTCGGCAGACCTCGTGCCCAAATTCTCGAGTAGGATAGGCAAATATTGAGATCTCCCACTCTGATCCCTCAGCACTACCATCATCATTTCGACCTACTTGAGTCAACTTGATCTGTATGTTGGGATCAAAGTAGCATTGGCTAAAATTTGAAATCTCTTCTATTATATAAGCCTCCACAATAGAACCTTTGACTCAGACTTTATTTTTCACTTTCTTCTTGAGACTGTGCATGTATCTTTCAAATGGATACATCCACTTGTACTGCACTAGATCCCCTATCCTAGCTTCATATGCCAAATGAATCATGGGGTGCTCCATGGAGTTAAAGAAGTTGGGAGGGAATATTTTCTCCAACTTGCATATGATCTCTACACTGCTAGCCTCAAGACTGGAGATGTAGTCGGTAGATAGTTTGGTAGCACAAATGTCTCTGAAGAGAAGGCTAAGCTTGGTCAAAGAACTCCATATAGAGTTGAAAAGGAGATCATGCCAAGCTAATGGGAGTAATCATTGCATGAATACATGGCAGTCATTGCTCTTGAGCCCATATAACCTACAATCTTTGACATTGACGCACTAAGCTAGATTACTTGCATAACCATCTAAAAATTTAAGGCTCTTACACCATTCACAGACATCCTTCAACTGCTCCCTTGTTAAGGTATAAGATGCTTTTAGCTTTAGAAATTTCTCAAGTGACACCTCAACCAGCTCTAATAGAGGATGCTTGTATATGTTCTTCATATTTGCTCGAGTCTTGGGATTGTCCTTCATCTTGCCCTTGACATCCATAATAGTATAGCAAATATTATCGAATATATTCTTCTCAATATGCATGATGTCAAGGTTATGACAGATCAAATTGATAGACCAGTATGGCAATTCTCAGAAGATGCTTTGTTTCACCCAGTTATGAGTTATACCGAACCCCCGAGGCTTCTGCTTGTCAAATTCAATGCCAAACGGGATTTCATCTAATTAAGATATCTTCTGAAATACTTCCATACCATTGAGGTGTTGGGGTGCATGGTTCTTCTCTATCTTATTTCTCCTAAAACTATCCCATTGATTTCAAAAAAGATGATGCTCAGGGAGAAATTGACGATGACCATCAAACCAGCAGGGCTTACCACCATGCTCAAGCTGAAATGATTTTATATTTTCCACGCAATAGAGACATACTAGCTTCCCATGAGTGCTCCATTCTAACAGCATTTCATAAGTAGAAAAATTGCTAATGGTCCACATCAATGCAGCCTTCATTACAAAATTCTACTTCTTCGATGCATCAAAAGTATAAATACCATTGGATCATAACAATTTTAGCTCATTAGTAAGAGGCCCTAGATATACATCAATATTTCTACCAAGATGTCATGGTCCAGGAATAACTAATGTAAGAAAGATGTTATGTTCTTTTATGCACATCCCAGACAGTAGATTGTATGAAGTAATAAAGATTGGTCAATATGAATAAAGAGCTACTGCATGATTAAATGGTGTAAAGCCATCTGTAGATAGATCTAATCGGACATTATGTGATTCCTAAGAAAATAAAAGGTGGCAAGCATCAAATTGCTTCCATGCCTCTCTATTCGACAGATGACACATCATATTGGAGTGCTTGCATGGTCCTTCTTTGTGCCATCTCATCTGCTCAGTAGTACTCTTGAAAAAGTAGATCCTCTGAAGTCTAGGAGTGAGGGAAAGGTATCAAAGAACCTTGTATGGTATGTCTTTCTGATTTCTATGCTCTTGCCTCGGCTTAAATCGGTTTGCACCGCATACACCGCATGAGCTCTTCTATTGGTCCTCTTTATAGAAAAGCATGCAACTATTATGGCATGCATTTATCTTCTCATATCCCATGCCTAACCCTTTCACCATTTTCTTCGAAGCATAGAAGCTCCCAACAAGTTTTTCATCCTTCAGTAGCATTTTTTTTATTATTACTACCATCCTATCATAATAATTGATCGTGATATTAAACTTGACCTTCAAGTTCAATAACTCTGACATAGCTGATAGTACAGTATGTATTTTATATCCCGACCATAGTGGTTCATCAGTATTTTTCAGCATATGGTAGAAATTGCCGCTGTCAGCTTCTGGATTATCTTTTACATCCTAGTTAAATTCATGACCAGCCACATCCATAACTATGTCCATCATTCTATGTATGTCCATATCCTACTTGGTTCTAACCCTTGCAACTTTCTCTCACGTCTCTCCATGTAGGTACCAATGTTTGTAGTTGGGCATAAATCCACTCTTATACAAATAGACAGTAATTATATTCTTATCAAATATTTCTCTATTACCACATCTGTTACCAAAGTAATGAGTCCATCCTTGATGTAAGAGTGCTGCATTCCCAAAAGCAAAATCACAGAAGTACTCGACCCCCCTGTATTCAGCAGAAATCTCCCCGTCGACTACTCGACGGTCCATCCAACTATGGTCCATAGCAAACTATCTAAGAATTCTATAAATACATAAATATAAGGCAATTGCTAAATACTATTTTATCATTCAAAATGGCTTACATAGTAAATACATCCTATCATCAATTAATAGATAAAGATAGGTCCTATCCCATTCAGAAAATGCATTAATTTTATAGGTCTATTACAGTAATTAAACGATATGCAACAGGGACTAAAAGAAATTTTGATAGTATTTCTTTTTAGTTCTCCCATGTAGGGAGAATAAAAGAAAAATACTGTTCGAAATTTTTTTTGAACTCTCAGTGTATCGTTTGATTACTGTAATGACTTATAGAATTACTTATATTTTTCAAACTATCCATAGTTGACAATCAATTGATCAATGTACATAATTCTTCCATCCATATAAAAATAAATAAATATATAAATATATTAAAATATATACATCAATCAATTGATAGATCTATCGCTCCATGCAATGTAATTTTTATTAAAATTAACACATAATTAATGCTATCGGAGACCTTCTATCGGCCTGGCGCATAAGGCGTGTGAGGGCTAGATGCCTTGGATGCCAGTTGTGACCCAAGGCCTGGGCACGTAGGGCATGCCTCGATCCTGTGTTTGCAGTGCTGCCCAGTATCTTTCCTTGGCCCGAGCACTTTACATGTTGAGACCCAAGTCCCATACATCTAATTAATTAATTAATTAATTATCTAATTAATTAATTTAATTAATATTTAATTAAATTTTAGTGATGGCACTAGCATCACTAATGCTGTCACTAATATTAGACAATACTAGCCATCACTAATGCCATCGCTAATACTCATAAAAGTAGACATGCTGGCATGGGGATGGAGCTGTGGGTCTGGGGCCGCAGGATCAAGGCTGCGGACTGGGGGCAGTGGGGTAGGAGCCGCACGGTCAGGCCATTGGGGATGAGGCCATGAGGAGGCCGATGGGGTCGGGGCGACCTCAAGCGAGGCGAGGCTGGGGTGGCTGGCTCAGGGCTGCAGTGTAGGAGTCACCGACGGGGTCCGGGTGATCGCAAGCGAGGCGAGGTCTGGGCGGCAGGCTCGAGGCCATAGCGTAGGAGGTGCTGGCAGGGTCGGGGCAATCACAGGTGAGGTAGGGCTGGGATGGTGGGCTTGAAGCCATGGTGTAGGAGGCACCGATGGGGTCGAGACGTCAAGAAGGAGGATGTGTAGGGAGTGAAAAATGTCGGGAAGGATGCACCGGGGAGGGGGGTCACCACTGGTCAGGAGGAGGCACCGACAAGGTGGGAAAAATCCAAGAAAGAGAAGAATGAGAGGAGATTCATGGGAAGGAAGAGAATGAGCATGAAATTTTTTTTTCCTCCGATGGACAGAGGGTATATTTTGGCAGACTATTACCGACGATAATGAGGCCATCGGTAATATGGTCGGTAAAACTCCATTTTATATGTCAAGATATTAGCGATGATAGTTTTCATCACTAATATCCATCCACCATTGCTAATACTATTAATTTTTTTTTAAAATATTAAATTTTAATATTAATTTTTTTAAAATTTTTAAAATAATATTTTTTTAAATTATTAGCGATAGCAAGTTATTTTGTTGCTAATGCTATCGCTAATGCTATTAAATTTTTTTAATATTAAATTTTAATATTAATTTTTTTCTCCCTGATCATTTTTTGGATGGTTAAAAATTATTATTGAATTTTATTAAATTTTTAAGATTAATTAATTTATGGATAAGTCCTAATTGATTTAAATTAGATTTAGTTTAAGTAGATTTGACTTAATTTGAAGCTAATTAGATTTTAATATTTTAAGTAAAATTTGGATTCAAAGTCTAATTAAATTAGATTTGATAGGTTTTGAATTGGATTCAAATCGGATTTGAATTGGATTCAAATTGAATCATGGATCAAGTTCTAATTGATTTAAATTAGATTTAACTTAATTAGTCTTGACATAATTTGAGACTAATTAGATTTTATAATCTAAGTAGGACTTAAATTTAAAGTCTAATTGAATTAAGTTTGATAAAATTTTGAATTGGATTCGAATCAAATTTAAATTGAATTTGCATCGGATTCGAATTGAATTTGAATTGAATCATGCATGGATCAAGTTCTAATTGATTTAAATTAGATTTAATTTAATTTAAGATTAATTAAATTTTATAATTCAAGTAAAACTTAGATTCAGAGCCTAATTGAATGAGGTTTGATAAGATTTTGAATTAGATTCGAATTGAGTTCGAATTGGATTCAAATTGAGTTCGAATAGGATTCGAATTGAATCATGGATCAAATCTTAATTAATTTAAATCAGATTTAATTTAATTAGGTTTGACTTAATTTAAGATTAATTAGATTTTATAATCTAAGTAGGATTAAGATTCAAAGCCTAATTAAATTAGATTTGATAGAATTTTGAATTAGATTCAAATCGGATTCGAATTGGATTTGAATTGAATCATGGATCAAGTTCTAATTGATTTAAATTAGATTTAATTTAAGTAGGCTTTATTTAATTTAATATTAATTAGATTTTATAATTCAAGTATAATTTAGATTCAAAGCTTAATTGAATTAGATTTGACATGATTTTGAATTAGATTCGAATCAGATTCGAATTAGATTCGAATCAAATTCGAATCAAATTTGAATTGGATTTGAATTGAATCTAAATTAAAAATTATTTTTTCTTAATTAATTTAAATTAGATTATATTTAATTAAGTTTGATTTAATTTGAGGATAATTAGATTTTATAATGTAATTAGGACTTAGATTCAAGGTCTAATTGAATTAGATTTGATAGGATATCGAATTGGATTCGAATCAAATTTGAATTGGATTTGAATTGAATTTAAATTAAAAATTATTTTTTCTTAATTAACTTAAATTAAATTAAATTAAATTAAATTTAACTTAATTTATAGATTATTAGATTTTACAATCTAAGTATGACTTGGATTCAAAGCTTAATTAAATTAAGTTTGACAGGATTTCAAATTGGACTCAAATTGGATTCAAATTAGATTTGAATTAAATTTAAATTATTTTTTAGATTATTATCAATGAAAAAGTATCACCATCACTAATTCCATCAGTAATAAAATTTTCAAAAAAAATAAAATTTCAAATTATTATTCAATTTTTTTAAAAAAATTATTAGCGACGGTAAAATTTTTATCGCTAATAACCTCAATTCGCCATTGCTAATAATTATTTTATATTTAAATATTATAAAAAAAATTGAAAAATTTAAATACTATTATGATGGTTTTTGTCATCACTAATAATTAAATTTTCATCGCTAATAGTATTAGCGACGATAAGATTTTTTGTCAGTTTTGTGGTAGCTAAAAGGTGTTATTAGTGATGAATTTTTTTTCCATCACTAATATCGTCGCTAATATTCAATATTCTTGTAGTGACTTCTGAGTTGGGGTAAATTAAATCATTGCTATAAACATGAGGTGCATTTCTGATAATAAATCATTTAGACTAAAATAATTTATGGATGATAATAATGACAAATGTATGTTGATATGGTGCGAGGAACTAGGCATGGGCATGCTAGGAGGTCTACCTTATTTGCTGATGGCTTCACTGTGTAGGAGCCCTCCAAATAGCAAGCAAGTGCTCCAACCTCACGGGCAAGAACACCCTAAGAACCCCATTGGTAATACTCCGGATATAGAAACTCTAGAGATAGGAGCTTCGGGAGAATTTTAAGCTCAACCTAGTAATAAAGTTAACACCTCCAAGCTACTGCAAGTACTAATGCAATAGCAAGCTGCTACTAAAATTGATATGATGAGGACGGTAGAGGCATAGCAGCAACAACAACAGTAATTTATGCAACTGCAATAATAATTCATGCAACAACTAAGTAACAGTGGATTCCTCAACAATAGTAGAAAGTCAGGACTCAACAAGAGCATCGAGTCAATTTGATGAACTTCAAGAAGTATGCCCACCAACATTTAAGGGGACTTCTAATCCCATTGAGGCTTCAAGTTCATTATAAGAGATAGAGAAATGTTCCAATCTCTGAGATGTCCTATCAGAAGAAAGTCATTTTTGCCACCTTCATGTTGTAAGAGCAGGCAGCTAATTGGTGGGAGATAGAGAAAGGAAAGAGAGGTCCAGATGATGCACTCTTTACTTGGAAAGAATTCAGAGAGGTCTTTTATGAGAAGTGCATTCCTTGAAGTATTTATTTCAAGTATTTTAAAGAGTTCGACTGACTAAAGTAGGGCAATATGATAGTTGCACAATATGTAGTAAAATTTGAAAAAATACTAGGATATGCTCCAATATTAATATCAATGGAGAGCAACCAGGCTACAAAATTTGAGAATGGACTTAGAGGTTGGATCTAGTAGTGGATGATTGCATTCAAGTTGCCCACTTTGCTAATAAATCTTTGGTGGTAGAGTCGGGACTTAACATTGCTCAAGCTATAATGAAGAAAAATTCAAAGAGAAGGGCCCCATCAAATGATTCTTAGAAGATCTAAAGAACAAACCAAGCTACTATTGGAGGTAAAGAACAATTCTAGGATGATATCAAATGCTACAAATATGGTGGGCCTCACTATGAGTGAGACTGCATGTGCCCAAGAGGGAAGTGCTACAATTGTGGTCTAGTGGGAAGGTGCCACAAAAGTTGTAGTGTGTCCTAGTGGGAAGGTGCCACAAATGCATCAAGCATCTCAGTCTTCTCAACAAGCCCCTACAAATTGAACATCTCAAGATGGACAAGTGTAGTGGGGAGGATAGGAAAAATCTAGAATTCAAGGGAAGATTTACACACTCATGCAACAAGATGCCAATGCTTCTAACTCTACAGTGGTGGGTAATAAATTGGTTCCTTACACTCGTTCCCTTTATCATAAATGCATAAAACTATTATATAGGATATATGTGTAGCTTAATTAAAGGTAGACTATAGCTAAAGAATATGAACTTTTGACGGGTATGATCAAGATATCATCTAGTTATGTTTATGTCTTATTTGATCTGCTACACATTTTTCATGTCAGCTAGTTTTGTTAGGAGAAACAATGAAGTATCACTTGTGCCATTGGAGACTGATCTCTATCTCTTCCCCAAGTGGTGATGTCATGATAGTTGACTCTATCTTTAGGGAGTGTATCTTAAGTATTAGAGATAAAGATATGATAGCAAATTTATTGATTCTAGATATGAAAGATTTCGACATATGATTCTTGGGATGCACTGGTTAACAGCATATCATGCCTCTATAGACTATTTTGAGAAAAAGGTGAGCTTTCAAATTTTGGCCAAACAATATAACTTCGTGAGTTGCAAGTTATCCCCTCCATTGAAAGTGTTCTCAAACATTGGGGTGAAGCAACTTCTTAGAAAGAGTTGTGAAGGATTCATAGCCACAGTAATAGGCATCCAATAGAAGGAGACCATTTTACAGAATATTCCTATTGCGAAGGAATGTTTTGATATTTTTTCAAAGGATTTGCTAGGACAAACTCCTGATAGGGAGATTGAGTTCTCCATTTGACTAGCCTAGTTTATAATGAACTCATTGGCCAAATGTTGTGCTTGCTTCACATGTGAGATGGGAAGAGGAATCATGGAATTAGTCATCTTCTTCCCTGATTCCATCAATTGAAGGAGTCTGGAGAGTCCACGATTTTTCTTTGCTCAGCTATGATTTCATCTAAAAGAGACTCCTTCCCTCTCATCTAGTATCTACCTTGAAGTCCCTCAAATGGAAAGTGATTTTGAGCCTTTTCTATGAGGATTGCATGGAGATTCCACCAACGAGACCTTGTGGGAGTCGATGTGAGCAACTGCCTGGGCAAGACATTGTTGAGGAGAACACTTTGTTCACCAAGTTCGTAGACCAAGAAGCATGTCAATGCTCGCTATACATAAGTCTACCACTAGTAGAGAGTCACAAGATGCATAGTCTCACGAGTTGGATAAGTTGGACCAACATGAATCTCGGTGGTAGAAAACACAATATTAGGTCAGCCCTTGGTGTCCTGTTTAAGCTATTATGTGTTGGAGTACACATCACATTTTTCTTGATCTAGAGAGATATAGGTGACAAAAGCTTGATATACAATGGTTTATGACAAATCATATATTTATACATATATTTTATGTATTTTAAGTAGTTAGTGGTGCTAATATCTTCAAAAAATCCTAATTTCATACTTAAGTTGGACTTTCTTGCAAAATTAAGTAGTTTCGAAAATAGTTTTAAAAATATGAAATTAGTATATATTCATAAAAAATAGATATCAAGTTGATTGATTAATCTAAGTACCAAAAATCAAGTTTCACACCCATTAAAAAAGTTATGAGAAGTTTGATTTAAGTTTCTTGCTGATTTGGCAGGTATGTGCATGCTACAGGCAAAATTTCGAAACCCTGAAAGCACCAAACCCTAGCCGGCCACCTAGGGCATAAAATCCTAACCTTGGCACAAGAGAGAGAGCCCTAAGTGGCAGCAAGTTGGATGGCACTAGGGAGCTTGGGTGGCAAAAGCAAATAACTCAATTCTTCATGTGACTGCTGTTGCTCTTTGAATTGATTTTGATGATTACAAAGCATTTGAGGGGGTTACTAATAATTTTGGCTTAGAAAAAGATTTATTATTTATCAGGGGTAAAATCATAATTTCATCAAGTCCTAACTCGAAAGCCTCAAGAGCAAGAACAGAAGATTTGTGATCTTTTGGAGGCAATTTCAAAATTTTTGAATGTATATTTTGAAAAAAAATCATGTTTATAAAATTGAGTCGACCCCATGAGTCGACTCATGTCAAAAGGGACTAAATGGTACGTTAATTTTTTGACTGGCACACCCAGTTGAGTCGACCCCATGAGTCGACCCCTATGCATGAGTCAACCCTATGAGTCGACTTCTATTGCTGTGTATGCCAAAATTACAGAATAGTCATTTTCTATTCTGTGCCACAGAAGTCAACCCCATGAGTTGACTCATGTGCATGAGTCGACCCCTGTGATGGAAAAACTCTACAATGGCTAGTTTTCAGCTCGTTTTGGCTGCATTCAATGCTCATTTAATGATCTCCAACGGCTCTAAATCTATCCAGATTACTCTCTACCATTATTTGAAGTTATAAAAGGTATTTAAAGGAAGGAATAAAGAAGGTTCTTCAAGCATTCATTTTAGCCCTAAACAAAGAACCCTCTTGAAATTAAAGAAGCTTTTATTTCAAGTTCACCAACCCCTCAAGTGTTCATTCAAGTCTTCAACCACCTTGAAAAAAATTAGAAAAGCTTTCTTCTTATTGTGTAAAGTATATTTAAAGTTTTATTTGCTCATTAAAGGAGCTAAATTTATATTTTCATGTGATTAACTCACATACTCTGTTTTGTCTTGATCTTTAGTTTTGGAAAGATTCCAAAACTTAAAAAGGTTGGTCCAAACCTTGAATCGAATTATATTGGATTGGCTTGTACCCGAGAAATAAGTGTTCTAGCTTGGGATAGCTAGAGTCAGAGGTACTGATGTTATATTCTTGTTGAATACGGTTTAGTGGATTTGAATTCTCAAGTAGGAGCTTAGGGAGTGGATGTAGGTGCAAGGTTGGCACTGAACCACTATAAATCTTGTTTGTTTGTATTGTGCTTACTTGCTCTCTTTCTAAATTTCTTTATCTACTTGCATTCTTGCATCTAATTTTTACACCTTGCTTAAATCACTCTCTACATATATCCTGCTCATTGTTATTTAATCCTCGTAGTTAAAAATTAACGTTAAATTTTTTAAAAATCCAATTCAGCCCCCCCCCTCTTGGGTTGCATAGTTGGACAACAAGTGGTATCAGAACTCGATGCTCTAGCCCTACTTTGATTTAACCATCAAAGAGCTAAAGATCTATGGTAACTCAAGTTGATACTCCACTAGCCGAGGGGCATCCACAAACCGACCTCCACTTTTCAATGGATCAAACTACACCTACATGGACTTGACCAACTACAACTATTGAGAATTGATCAAAAAAGAATTGATCCAATTAGAATTATCTATTAATTAGATTTGATCAATTACTAACATAGTCCATTACCAATAATTTTTAACCCTAGGTCTAACCCAATTAAATGGACTTGACTCGAGCTAATCTATAAACTCATGAATTATGAAATTTATACCTTAGATCTTTGATTCTCAAATCTAGATTATTTAATTCATAATTAAGTTTTGGGCTACTATGCGTTGGGGTTCGGTGTTTAAAAATAGTTTCAAGTTTTATAAAATATTTTCACAAACTATCATACAATCAAATAAACTTCAATTTAGATCTAACATATAATATATCAGATCTAAAATAATTTTTTTTTAACTCTTTTCATTATTTATTTTCATGAAAAAGACCATACAGCACCTCTATACACCATAGGAGAACCCCATCAAATGAGAGGAGAGGGCTATAAAATCCTACTTTCTTCTATGATCGGATGGCTATGAAGATCTATCCTGTTCGATAACTACACCACTCAAATTTTAGATTAATTATTTAGATCTAATCTAAATAATTAAAATTAGATTAAAATCAAATCATATGCAAAACATTCATGTCAAGAGTAATGAAGCTCTGATACCATTTGAAGGAAAAACAGGCAGATCAAAGCATGCATTTTTAAAATATTTATAGTGAAAGATAATAAATTAAATATTTTAATCTCCTACACATTATTTAGATCAAATCTAAACTATCTTTAAGGATCTATGACATAAAATTTTATATACTAAAATATGATATAAATAGAAAACTATATTGATCACATCGATGTTCGAAATCAGATCTAACTGTTAGATCTTATCGATTGAGTTCAGAACTCATTACCTTTATATAGGTCGATGATCTCCATTATTGATAGGTATGGTATGAGGCTATTCCTGATGTCGATCAACTGCATAGATTGTACGACCTCTATAGGTCATCCACTCTAAGCTCTGATCGGATCGTCCTTCTCGAGAGTGCTAGCTCGTGTTGAAGTCTCTGGATGGCTGATTCAAACTTTTTTTTTTGGATCACTCTAACTCTTCTAGATCAGAAGATGGAGCTTTATGAGGAGATAGTGGTATGGGAGATTGGAATGAGACACTCTTGTGGTTTTCTCTTACAAAAAACTTAGAGCCGAAACTCTAGAACCCACCCTAGATCTCACGCCCAAGAGAAGATCACTTCCTCTGTTTCTCATGCACAGAACCCCACCCCCTCTCTGTTTCATGCCCTCTCTATCTCAGAAGATTATTTCCATGATAAAACTCCTTCTTTTTGTCACACAAAATGAGAAGGATTCAAAGTGTGGCATGGAGAAGGGATAGGATAAGGATTAAGTGGTTTGATCTAGATTGAATTCAAACCAATTTGAATTCAAAACACAACCACCTGGTCCTTATCCAATTGGGATGTCAAAAGGGCTGAGGTGTGAGACATTTCTCACACCATTTCCTTCACAAATCATCACACAAAAATCAGCCTTCCAAAGGGTGTAGGCGACAACCAAAGGATAAGGATAAGAGTAAGGTTGTTTCAAGTCAAATTCAAACCATTTGAATTCAAAAGATGGAACAAACTTATCCTAATCCTTTAAGGACCAGAGAAAAGCCATCAAGGTACTCTAGGCATGAAAAAAATTTAAGCATAGACACTTCTCACGTGATGAAAAAAATGGCACAGAGAAAAGAGGTGCAGGGACTTGATAAGTTTGAATTCGAATTTGATTTCTCATCCAATTGGGTTCTTAACCCAACTAAATTAGGTTAGATCTAATTAAACTATTGAACCTAAACTAATTAGATAGCAAATATTTTTGATTAAATCTTAATCAAATTAAAAATTAATCGAGCTCAAATTTCGATCAAATCAGAAATCAAACATCCTTAGCGATTCGATCATCTTATAACCTAATCGGATCAAACCAAATTAAATCCAATTCAATCAGACTTGATCTGAACCTTAATGATCAATCAAATTGAAGTAATTAATAATTTAATTGCTAATCAATTCTCTTATAATTTATCAATAATTAGTAAATTAATTTATTACAACTCTTGCACAAGGTTAATCATCAATCGAATTGACTATTATATCCTAGAATGATTCTTAATCATCGATCAGCCACATGATCAGTCAAAATTTTTTTTGAGTCTGACCCCATAAGTTTGAACCTAAGTCGATTGTATAGAAATAATCTTCCTATATCAATCAAAGTGATCATCTAGTAATGGTATCAGACATCCAGATAGATCGAAAGATTATAAAGCAATATTCAAGAACTGATTGGCATATGGTTATCATATAATTCATCCCTTTGACCCAAATGCTCAAGGTGACCTAGGGTTTAACTATCAACCCTGATATGGTCATCCACATAGTATTTTAATTTTTTAAATTTATCTCATGGATTATGTCGGTCGAGATTTTACTGAATTGAAATACACTAATACATTAATTCCTACTTATTCGGAGGGGTCAATTCTATCTTGACTCACATACTGACTAAACAAGTACTTGACTATGTTCAAAAATCTTTCATCATTAAACTAAAAATTCAGATAATCCAGCATCAAAGTACAGTGAGTTGCTTGCAAGTCATCATGGTGATCTCTGATCGGAGGGAGACTTATATCCATATCCTTCGCAAGCTACTCTTGACAGTAGAGTGCTCAATAGTTGGTCATGTTTAATGAGATATATATCTCACTTGCATGCCATGCTAGTGTCTCCACACTCTTTGGTTAAGAGGACAACCAACGTATATGGCACACAACAACCTATACTTGATATAGCTATCATTTGTCATGAACAATGTTTAAGAACTAAATGATATATCATCTTATATCGATTCAAATAGTTCTAAGGACTTCATCACAAAACAGAAGTTCACATAAGATGTACATAGAGTGATGAGAAAATCAAATAATATTTCTTAATTCAATAGTTCATATACAATTACAATGATTAGCATAACTGTCAATAGACCGATGATTAACTTTGAGACATAATTTTCAACATAACTGATACTAAAGCTGGTTTCAATTTAAGTGAGAAACATAAAGAGAAGAAGAGAACATATGAGTTATTTGAGAAATATAAACCTAGAGTCCCATTTCCTTCGGTCCTAGAATTCGGTTCTTCCCATAAAAAGCAAGGTGCACGCAATGAGGAGCTAATGAAATTATTTAAATAAATACATATTAATTTATCCCTCCTCGATATGATTTAGCACATTCTGACTTATGTGAAATTTCTTAAGAAACTTTGCACACAAAAGTGTGAGTCGAGAAAATAGAGAGAATATGCTATCTGAGGATGTGAGTGCAGTCTTATTAAATCTATTGCCTCAGAAAATAAAAAATCTTGATGCTCCTTTGATTTCATATATTATAGGAGGTATCACCTTTGATCGAGCTCTATTAGATTTAGGAGCTAGAGTGAACTTACTTCTGATCTCGATCTATGAAAAATTTAAAATTGAAGAACTGAAACCCACGTCAACCATTCTACAATTAGTCGATAGATCAGTAAAAATGCCATGTGGTTTGATTGAGGATGTCTTAGTTAGAGTAAATCAATGTTATTTCTCAATAGATTTTCTCATACTTGATATAGAACCATTCCAGAAGCTAAATCAAAATCTCATAATTTTAGGTCGTCCATTCTTGGCCACTGTCCATGCCAATATCAATTGTAAAATAAGAGCCATGGATATTTTTTTTTGAAGATCAAAAGGTGAGAATTAATATTTTTAATGCCTCAAAGTATACTTAGAAGGAGAAAAACTGTTCGGTAGTTAAACTAATAGATGAAATAGTTGAATTCAATTTCTTCTTAAAATTAATAAAAGATGATTTTCTGAATGAGTCCATTGAAAAAACTCAAGTCCAAGAGGTGAATGTCCTGTTTGATTCACGTCACCCACCTCACCCTCTAGAATTTTTCTATCCAGTATTTGATTCTAGGTAGGTGAGAGAATCATCATAGTCTGACTGAAGACTTAAAATTTAGTGCTTGTTCGAGTGTAACCCAATATATAAAATAAAATAAAAAATATATACAATAAATATTAAAAAAATAAAATAATAAAAAATAATAAAAAAATTTGCTGCCTTTATATTGATGATGATCTCCTCCTCTTAAGTTGTTTCCCTCTTTATACATTTCTTTTTGTTCTTATGGTTTAAATTTAATTCTTTGACTTGTTTATACAATTAGGGACAATGGTATTTAAGTTGGGGGGTCGAAAAAAATCTTTTGATCTTTTTGAAAAAAAATTGAAAAATATATCTTTTGAAAACTTTTGAAATTTCTAAGTTGGGGGGTAGGAAATCTTTTGAAATTTATTATAAATTTTTGAAAATATTTTGGATATTGAAAAAAAAAATTTGAAAACATTGTAAAAATTTTTGAATTTTTTTTTGAAAAATCTTTTGGAATTATTGAATAAACCATGTGTCGGAAAGAAAATCTTAAGCAAAATAGATTAGGAAAGAAATAATAGAGTTAGAAAGTATTTGTTAATGATGGTAGCAAGTCAAGGAGTAGACTAGTTGGTCAGACTTTCAGCGGTCCACTTCGATCACCTAAAGGTTATTAGCACTTTTTATTACACATGCACACGGATGAGGCAAAGTAGGTGTTGGTTGTAAGGCCAACTAAAGATTCGATTATTACTTAAATTGGTAATGGATATACATGCCAATTAAAGGAACTTGAGTTTTAAGAAAGAGCTACCTACCTGAAATAAAAGTGTACAGAGTATATGTGAATTGCCCTAAGCTTAGTAACCAGATCTCTACACCTAAACCAAGCATGGAGATTCACATCAAACGATAGAGGAATGGTCAGGATGTTCAGCACATAAAAAAAAGGAGAGTAAAGTAAAAACAGGCAGTGTGAAAGCTACCTTAATCATGAGCTTAATTAAAGGGGTGTATAGAAAATTAACCAGAATAGGTGATAAGAGAAAAAATATTAATCCTTTACAAGCTAGCACCAAAATGCTAAGTTAGTCATCATGAACATAAGTACTTAGATCTTTAGATGTACTTTAAGAAAGTTTCTAATTGTACTGACTATGAAATTTACTTCTGAAACTCAATACCTAGTTAGTGATACTTGAAAACTTCTTGACTTTCAATCTTAGGCCTATTTTTTTAAGGGAGGATCTTGATGAAACATGGTAAATAAATACTTGTACTATTTTTTGCATTGCTAAGGAACTAGCAAAGAGTAAGTTGGAGAGTATGATAAATCATATATGTGTACATATATATTATGTATTTTAAGTAGTTAGTGGTGCTAACATCTTCAATAAATCATAATTTCATACTTAAGTTGGACTTTCTTGCAAAATTAAGTATTTTTTAAAATAATTTTAAAAAATATGAAATTAGTATATATTCATGAAAAAAAGATGTCTAGTTGATTGATTAATTGTAGTACCAAAAATCAAGTTTCACACCTAGTAGAAAAATTATGAGAAGTTTAATTTAAGTTTCTTCCTGATTTGGCAGGTATGCGCATGCTATAGGTGAAATTTTGAAACCCTGAAAGTACCAAACCCTAGCTGGCCACCTAGGGCATAAAACCCTAACCCTGGTGCAAGAGAGAGAGCCCTAGGTGGCAGCAAGTTAGATGGCACTAGGGAGCTTGGGCGGCAAAAGCAAATAAGGCAATTCTTCATGTGACTGCTTCCCAAATTGAGGAGATATAGCCTTCCAAATCAAGAGGGATTTACATGGAATAAATTCAAGAAAAAAATATCAAAAAATCACCAAACCCTAGGCCTTTTTAAAGGAGTCCATGCCCTAGGTTTTAGCATCTAGAGAATCATTGGGTGGCACAAAGAGAGGGAATGGCAAGAGGCTTTGGGAGATTGAGAGGGCCTCTAGGAAGGAGGAGCCTAGAGGAGAGTCTATTGTTGCTTCCACTTTCTTCACCATGCCTCCACTTTTTCTTAGATCAGATTCAAAGAAGAAGAAGATCGGGTTGTGAGCATGCTCTGAGGAGTATAAAGGAAGAGGAGTTCTACCAACTATGTTTTTGATGAGGCTGCGTGAAGCACTTCTACCTTTTTGTTACTGTTTTCTTTTATATCATCTTTACTAGTTTATTTTGCTTTATTATCCTAAATTGATGCACTCAAATTCAGATTTTAGTTAATACAAAAGTAAATTTTATTATTTTTAATTTGTTAAATTTTATTTTTATTGCAAGTAGATGCTAGGATTTAGTTAGTAGATCCTAGTATCAATTTCTTTTGATTGCACATTTACTTCTTAGTATCTGACTCTATTCAATCTTTATTTTTTTTCTTTCAAAAATTAAAGATTTCAAAACATCAACCCATAGCCTTCTCCATAAATTCAACCCAACTTGTTGCTATTTATAAAAAATTTTAGGAGTTGGAATTAACTTGATTGTCACGGTATCCTAACGACAACATCGCGTACATCAATTTACCATGAACAAACCAAGAAGGTGGGGCTTGAAAGTGATCAAGGAAATGAAGCTTGGTGGAGCTTCTATTACATTAACAATATATATGAAAATGATACTCAATATAGTTTACAATTTTGCCCTCCTATAAGTGTTGTAGTTAGGAAGGAGGACTTGTTCCCATTGACTTCCTGTTCTACTTCTAGATTGGTTCATCAGCAAGATAACAAGCTGACAATTTGATTCATCAGTCAATGAATCTATCCCACATAACCTAGCAAAGGAAAAAAAATGGCAAGCACCATATAGAAGAGGGAGGAGGTAAACCTATGGAAAAAAAGAGGTAAATAAGTAAAGAAACTCTAGAGAGGTAAACCTATCATAAGGTTAAAATGAAAGGTATTAGATAGAGTCTAGAAATAAGCTCTATTGCTTTCTAATCTGGAGTGAGAAAACTTGAGGCAACTAGGAGATTCAAGTATGGTGCTAGACTTAGCAAATCATAGTCAGGGTCTCTTATTGTTCTTTTTACTCTAATGGAAAAGGCAATGCTTGGACATGCACTCAAACCAAGAGTGAAGAAAAGGTAAGATATAAAGACCATCTGTTTTATTTACTCAATAGAAAAGGTTCTTTCATTTCCTTTCTATTTTCTCAACTCTAATATTTTGTTGTCTCAAGGCCAGAAAATGAGCCTTGGCATAAAGGTAGGGTTGCTCCATAATGATGTTAGAAATATAGAAATAGCCCCTCAATTCTCATAATATGAGATTTTTCTATTATAAATGAAAGCATGCTCAAGAATAAGATTATTTATTTCAAAAATATTTTATACATCAAATCAAAAGATAAAATTTCTAAATCAACCTATTTAAACTACCACATACTCTCTCCTAGTCTTTATGAGCATGGCCACAATAGGCTCATGGCAAGCCCCAAAAGAGAATAGATATTGTCTACAACATGCTATCCATCACCATATATCAATGATCATCCTACTAGAGGCCCAAGTGGAAGCTAGCACTGAAATCGGATGAAAAACATGCCTTCGGCAACATGTACTAGTGATCACCCTAAGAGCATGGCTTAAAAGGAAACTAGTTTTTGATTACAATATGTTGTCAACTAGCATGCACCATGATCACTCCATTGGAGGCCCAAAGGGAGACTAGATCCAAAATCCATATAATCATAGTTACGTTAGAGAGCAAAAAATCATAATTTGTAAAATCAATAAATGTCCTAATGCAGAATAATGCAGTTCATATCCCAATAAATCATTTTATGCTTAGTCCAATATTTTACAAATTCAATAGTTGGATTAATTTTTAAATGTAGATATTGAATTAAGTATTATAAAGCAAATCACGCATATGAGAAGACATTAGAGTGGAGGTACTACAGCTCAACTCACAAGGCATAGCAAAACTCTCCAATTGGATTAGACACAATCTATACAAAAAGTATTTTCTAGTAGTTAGAGTTCCTTTTAAACTAAAATAGATGACATTTAAACTCTTAAACGTATGAAGGGTCCCTAGGTTTGTTTGGCCCACCAGAGGTTCCATAATTTAGAACTATTCCAAATCAGGGGTCGTAACCCTAGATCTACCAACAAGTGGCTAGGATTCAAGTGCATACCCAAAACATAAATCTAATCCTTAGGGTCCCATTAGTCCCTTGATCTATGTGTAATGGGAACAAAAGGGTTGCAATTACCTTGATGGTGGGATTTATCCCCAAGATCTGGTGCTCTGATCTATCCTAGATCTCAAGAATCATAAATTGGGCTAGTGAGATAGGATAAGAGAGAGAGGGAGAGAGAGGAGAGGAAATGGAGTGTGGGGGGAAGAAGAAGGATTGTTTGTATATCCCATCTCATCCTATAGCATGGCTATGAAGGAAATCATAGGCAGTTTCATGTATGCATTTCAAAAATTTTTCAAAATTTAAGACAGCAAAAGGTATTTAGATTAATCATATTAACCTAGTATTTATTAGATCTGATCTAAAACTATCTAAGAAAGGATCTTATGACACTACATAACATGCATAATCTGAAATCAAAACATAAATCGTATCTATGATGTAGATCATATCTACAAGAAATTTAGATCAGATCTCAATACCTGAGCATGGATCGATATTCATCACAACTGATTATTATAAATATGCTGGTTCTTTTTGTCACACAGCAGCCGAATAGACATCCTCCTTTATAGATATCCACACGAAGCTCCTGATCCGATCAGAGGTTCAACAATCGATGATCTCCCTGGGGTGCTAGCTCCCTTGCGAAGATCTCCTTGGGGTGCTAGCTCCCTTGTGAAGATCTACTCCTGATGGCTGATCTGGATCCTTCTTTGGATCTTTCAAACTCTTTCAGAGGAGAAAAAGACTTAGGAGAAAGAAAAGATGGAGGAAGAAGGCAAAGGGAGAAACCCTTTCTTCCTTTCTTTTCTCTCTTCCAAAACCCCCACGCCTAGGAACTAAACCCATGCCCAAGAGCCTCATGGTAAAGCTCTTTCTTTCTCTCGATGAAAATAGATTTTCATCTACCTCACATGCCAAAAACAAACTCATTTTATTATGGCATGCAAGGGGGATAGGATTAGGTTAAATTCAAATCGAATTTGAACTTAAATTCAAATCAAGATAAGGATCGGTTCAAATTTGAATTCAAACTTGGTTTGAATTCAATTTTAAACCAAGCATTTCCCATCCATATGGGCATTGAGAAGGGGTGAGAAACATCTTTTGGCATGGAAAAAACATCACACAAAATCTGAATTTGCATGAGAACAAGGCATTGGGATAAGGTGGTTGGTGCAAGGAGTTAGTCCAATCCAATTGGACTCTTGGTTCCTTCAATTTGGTGCCCATTCAAATCCCATTTGAATAACCCACAGAGATAAGTGAACCTAATCTAATTAGGCACATAATCTTTTTAATTAAATTCTAATCCAATTAAAAATTAATTGAGCCCAAGTCCTGATCAAATCAAAAATTAATCTTCTTTAGCAATTAGGTTATCTTATAAATTAATCAGATCAAATCTAATTGAATCTAATTCAATTAGACTTGATCCAAACTTTATTGCTCAATCAAATTGAATCATATTGCAATTTTTGCATATGGTTAATCATCAATCATATTGACAATTATATCCTTTAATGATTTATAATCATTGATCAGCCATCTGATCAGATAGAAATTTTTAGTGTGTGTGACCCTATTGGTTCGAATACTAAGCTGGTTCTAGCATAGGAATAACTTTTTATACCAATTGAAGTGACTATCTAGTAATGATATCTAATGTCCGGATAGGTCGAAGTATTGCAAAGCAACATTCAAGAATCTTTGGCATATAGTTATCATATAATTCATCCCTTTGACCTAATGCTCAAGATAACTTCAGAGTTAAACTATCAACTCTTAATCAGTACATCCATATTATATTTCAACTTTATAAATTTTGTAACTCATTATATGGATTATCCTGACTAAGATTTTACTTAATTGAAACATAGTGAAGCATTATCTCTTCAATCCCAGAGCGGTCAATCCCATCTTGACTCACACAAAGACTTCGTAAGTATTTGACTGTACCCAAAAACTTCCATCATTATATTAGAAATATAAGTAGTCTGATATCAAAATACAGTAAGTTGCTTGTAAGTACCGTGATAATCTCAGTTCAGAGGGACACTTATACCCATATCCTTCGCAAGCTACTCTTGACAGCAGAGTTCTTCGCAGTTGGGTCATGTTCAGTGTAAATGTACTCCTACATTTCACCTGCATGTCATACTAGTATCTCCATACTTCTTGGTTACGAGGACAACCAATCCATATGGCACACAATGATCTGTACTTGATAAACGTTATCGTCCAATTAATAATATATCATTTGGTTACAAATAAATTTAAGAACTATTCGATAAATCCTCCTTTTTTGATTAAAAATAGTTCTAAAGACTTCATTATAATATAAGAGTTCTAGAAAAAAAGATGCACAGATTATGATGAACTACCAAATAACTTTTATTATATACTTTCATTTATAAAAAGCATAATCATCTACAGTTAGACAATTGACTTTAGGATATAATTCTCAACAACTCCCACTTGGACTAAAGTCAATCAGAAAAGAATCTAATACCCATCTTCCACTTGTGATCAACAAACTCCTTGATTCCAAGGGCTTTAATAAATGGATCGGATAATTTTTTTTTTCCATCGATCTTCTGAAGCTTGATGTCATCTCGATCAACAATCTCTCGAACAAGATGATAGCGACGTAGAATGTGTTTGGTTCTCTAATGAAACTTTGATTCTTTAGTTTGAGCTATGGCTCTAGTACTATCACAGTATAGTAGAATAAGATCATCAATAGAGAGTCCCACTCCAAGCTCGTTGATGAACTTTCTTAACCAAATAACTTCCTTGACAGCATCGGATACTGCAATATACTCCACCTCGCATACAGAATCATCTACAGTATGCTGCTTGAAACTTTTCCAGTATATCGCCCCACTATTCAGGATAAATATATAATCTAACACATATTTGTTGTCATCATGGTTTGAATGAAAATTGAAATCTATATATCTTATAAGTTTTAAGTCAGTATCTCCATAATGAGCCATTGGTCCTTAGTATTTCTCAAATACTTAGAATTATCTTTACGACTTTTCAATGGTTCTCATCCAGATGAGACTAATATCTACTTGCTATTCCTAGTGAGTAGAGCATATCCAATCTTATATATGTCATGGGGTACATGATAGATCTCACTATCGAAATATATGAGATTCTACTCATACGCTCTCTCTCTTATAGAGTTGTCGGACATTTTTTTTTAGAGAGAGAAATTTTTTGGCCATCAGTAGATAGCCCTTCTTGAAATTCATCATGTTGAACTGTTTCAGCATGGTATCAATGTTCATGGATTGAGACAATCTAAGCAGCCTTTTAGATCTATCTCTATAAATCTTCATCCCTAGGATGTAGAATATTTTTCTTAAATTCTTCATGGAGAACTGAGATGATATCATAGCTTTACACTTTGTAAAGCAAGGATGTCATTCTCAATTTAGAGAATGTCATCCACATAAAGTACAAGAAAAATAACTATAGAATCATTAGCCCATTTATAGATACAAGACTCCTCTTCATTCTTAACGAAACCATACATTTTGATCATTTTATCAAAACACATTTCTTACTTTGAGATATCTGCTTCAATACATAAATGGATCATTGAAGCTTGCATATCTTTAATTCATCTGTGGATATGAACCCTTCAGACTATATCCGTTGGGTTCCGGTCACGCAATGAAAAGTGATTTTCAAAATTTTTTACATACTTTTAACTTTTGAAAATAAGTTTTAACACTTAAAATAAGATGACTGAAATATAAATCCTAGGACTACCTTGTTGATTACAATCAAACAAATCAAACATACATCTAAGATAGAATTTATACCTGTTGTGCTCTAATACCACTTGTTGAGGTAGGAAGAAAAAAAAAGAGAAAGAAAGATATCATAAATAAATCAAGATAATATGGATTGGCCTCAAGCCAACCTCCAGGAGAGTGCAAGTTTCACTATGAGAGAAAAAAAATCAAATAAATATAAGAGAAACTCACCACTCAATCTTTTTACAAAGATCTCTCAATAAGAAGCCTCAAAACCCTCATAAAAGCTCTCTAAAATCTCTCTTAAACCTCTCTATATGATCAGCACATCACTAGCTATCCAATGTTGTTGGGTTTCAGTCATGCAGTAGAAAGTGAGTTTTAAAATTTTTTAAAATAAATAAGTCAATAGCTTTAATAGTTAAAACTATCGAGCCAAAATCCAAACCCTAGAATCACCTTGTCGATGTCAATCAAAATAAAACAAGCATGCAAAGGGATAGAATTTTTACTTTCACCAAAAAGATAATGTGGCATGTTGTTGATCTCCATGAGACTCCAAAGTAGAAGTCCTCAAATGGTGATCCACACAAAAGTTGTCCAAGGTCCTTCCTAATTGGTACGCTACCGCAGCTTTATCTTCTTAAAAATACTGTCAGCTTCAAACTCGAAGAACGATCACATCAAAGTCCAGTTGCTTTTGATCTTGCCATCAAAATACACCAAGAAGATACTCTTCAAATGTCTCACAATCTAGGATTTGATTTTGAGCTTCAACACATGAAAAAATCAAACCTTAGGGCACACTAGCAACACTTGCTAATTCTCTCACCACCCTTCTTACAAATTTTGCCACTCAAATTTTTCTTGCTTTTTTCTTAGATTTTTTATAGAATTTTTCCCCTAATTTATAAGCCACTTATCTCTAGTTTCCATCCAAAAACCCAGCACTTGGGCCATATGGGACATCCCATTTAAATAAGGGACAAAGGGACGTGAGAAGGACCAAGGGGCGCCAACCTTTGGTGCTCCACTTTCTCATGTAGTGAATAAATTCATCATGTAAATTTTTAGTGTAGGAGAGCATTCACATAGAAGGACTCCTCTTCTTCTATATCTCATAAAAATCTCATTAAAAATTAGCATTAAATCATAAGAGATTTGGTTGAGTATTTAAGGCAATGCGTTAAGATAAGATCCTTCATGAAGAAGGACTCTTCATCTTTACATGCTAAAGAGAGGTGGGCGGCATTATTATTTTGGCATGGCATCTGGTGGGCATAGAGGAGTCCTTCTCTACTTAAAACTATTTTAAGTTAGATAAGAATCCAATCAAAATTGATCCAATCTCATTAAGTCAAAGACAACTGGTCTAAGTTAGCTCAAACACTTTGATCTAAACCAATTTAGGAACTTGGGTTAATACAATGTGCTAGCATATCAAATTAATCTTTAAAATTTATATTAAATTCTAATTAAATGAGACAAAGATTAAATTTCAAAGTATGTGACCCATTGAATTTCAAATCTAGCCAGCAGTGGACCCAGACTTTCGACGTAATCCTAATCCGATCAAATTAGGTCACCCGAACAGTCTCAATCAACTAGGACTCTTCTTAATTGATACTTGAATTAAACTATTTTAATTTTGATGAGTCACAAGTCAAGATTGATATCTAGCAATGTGTCATGACTATTCAAAAGATTTAAAATTTTGATAAAAAATTATCAAAATATCTTTCAGTGGTAAGTTGCCGTGTAATTCAATCCTTCAGTTAAACAATATCCCAGATGAGCTATGGTCATGAGAAATATCAAACCTAATTACTTATCTATATGTATTTTGATCAAAAGGTAATGATTCAGTTGATAATATATTAAAATTTTTTTTCTAATTATCATCCTGCTTTGGCCAAAGACTTCCAAGATCATCATCGACCTATGAGATCACATGGGATGTTCGCTCTCTTTATTAGGAGTGACTGATCTCTTATTGATCACACACAATCTCCATGCACACATCACCATATCCAGAACACCCTATACAAGGATCAAAGAACTAAGTTAGGTAGTGATCCAAAATATAGATCCATGTATACAAAGTATCATGACGATCTCAGGTCAAAAGATCACTTACACAACTCTTACTAAAAAATTATCAGCTGACATATAAATAAGATTCCATCTGATGTTCTCTCGCAGATCTATTCAATAAACTTATTCTCTAATGAGCACCTATATCCTTATATTAGTGTCACTACACAAGTGGTTATGAGATCAACCACTCTAATTTTTGAGCATACATAGGACATGCCAGTCTTACCAGTATTATTGATCTCCGACTCAATGAACCAACGATTGAAAATATTCTAAGTCATGGCTATCAAGGATTTAGGTCTCACTAGTGTTGAAAAATATGTCTCAAAGCCAATCGTCAACCTATTGACGGTTGTGCTATTTGATGTAATTGTATATGACTTAATTAATAAAATATTTATTTAGTTTCATCATAAGCTTGTACATCTTCTATATCGAATGTTTATGTTATGATGAAAGTCTTTAAGACTATTTTAAATCGATAAAGGAGGACTTATCGTTGAATCCTTAAATGAGTTTGTGACCAAATGATATACTATTACTAGGATGATAGACATATCAAGTGTAGGTCATTGTGTGCCATATATCATTGGTCATCCTCTTAACCACAGAGCATGGAAATGCTAGTATGGCATACAGGTAAAATATAGGAGTACATTTCATGGACATAATCAACTCTGAAGCACTCTACTATCAAGAGTCACTCTGAAAGGATATGGGTATAATTGTCCCTCCGATCTGAGATCACCACGATGACTTGCAAGTAACTCACTGTGCTTTGGTGCTGGACTACCTAAATTTTTAATTCAGGATTGAAAGATTTTTGAGCATAGTCAAGTACTTGTGAAGTCGGTGCATGAGTTAAGATGGAATTGACTACTCCAAGAGATTTGAGAGAATGCTTTGTGTTTCAATTTAGTAAGACCTTGGCCAGGGCAATCCTTATGAGGAGTTACAGGATTTATTAGGTTGAGACACATAATGGATGTATTATTAAAAGTTGATAGTTTAAACTCTAAATCATCCTAGCATCAAGGGTCAAAGGGATGAATTATATGGTAACTATATCCAAATATGTTCTTGAGTGTTGCTTTGCATACATTTGGCCTATCCGGACATCGGGCACTATTGCTAGATGGTTACCTCGATTGGTACAGGAATCAGTTTCTATGCTACTGGATTAGGTTCGAACCTATGGGGTCACACATATTAAAAATTTTTCTCTGATCACATGGCTAATCTGAAGAGTCCCACTGGACAGAGACTCTGGTGAAGAGTACCACCGGACGGAGACTCTAGAGAAGAGTCCCACTAGACTTGAACTCTATCATTAATAAAAAATTAATTAGTGATTAAATCATTAATTAGCTCAATTTGATTGAGCATTAAAGTCTGAATCAAGTTTGATTGAATTAGATTCAATCAGGTCAAGTCTGATTAGGTTATGAGATGACCTAATTAGTAAGAGAGAAATGATCCTGATTTGATAGGATCTATGACTCAATTAATTTATTAATTTGATTAAATTTAATTAAAATTATAGAAGTTTAATTAGATTAGATTCATCATATTTTATTTGGATCTAGTTGGATTAGGTTTGAAAGAAATTTAATTGGTTAAACCTTAAGAGTCCCAAATGAGTAGGACTCTCTCCCTTGTGCCACCCAAATTATCTCACACTTTTTCTCACCACATAAAATCAATTTGTACATTAGAAAACTAAAAATTATCCTTCCTTTGTCACCTATTAGGGATAGAAATTGATTGATTTTGATTTGAATTCAAAATAGTTTAAATTTCAACTTAAAACCTTATCCATATCCTTCCACACGTTGACTGTTTTTGGAGGGGCTCATTGTGTGTGAGAAAAGGAAGTCTTCTCAATGGCTTTTTATATCCAATTTTTTTTGATAAGTTTCTCTTTAAGTTAGATAAGGGTGAGAAAAAGTTAGAGTTAAATTGATATTCAAAATAATTTAAATTGCAACAAACTCCAGCCCTTATCCTGTCTTATCTGGTTTGTATGACAATCATTAAAAAGCCATAATTTTATGTACCAAACTAAGAGATATTTTCACTATGAGATACCAAAGAGAAAGAGGGTCAAAAATACTTCTTTGGGGCATGAGGTTTGGGTGGGTTTCCTTCTTCTTTGGTGTGAACAAAAGAGGAGACTGATCTCCTCTCGGGTGAGCGACCTGGAACTGCTCTAAGATTTTGGGTGAGAGAAAAATCAAAGAGAAGAGAGTCTTCATCAGATTTTTCTCCACCATCCAGTATTTTTTCTAATCCATCTTAATATCAAAAAGGTCTGAGATGATCGAAAGAAGAGATCAAATCAGATCTACCATCAAAAGCGACTGCACGAGCTAGCACTCCTGTGGAGGGCTGATCGATCTGAAGACTTCGTGTGGACCATCCGTAGAAGTCGGATGCTTGTGCGGCTATGAACATTCAGAGAAGACTTCTAGATCTACATTCTCAATTATAGAGATTGACTATCCACACTCAGGTATTGGGTTTGAAATCCTAGAAGTGGTGGATTAGATCTATCACTAATTATTGTTCTTGTTCAAATGCTTGTAATATTAGATTCAAATTTTTATGCATATAAATTTATGTTATGAATCTATTTATAGAAGTTTTAAGATTAGATCTTATGCATGTATTTATAGATTAAATAGTTTAATCTAATATTATTCCACTAAAAATTTTAAAATGCATGCATGAAACCCCTGCACGATCCTACAGTGATATCAGAGCCAGGTTGCTTATAACATAAATTTATTCTTGCATATAATTTGATATTATATTTATTTAGATTTATAATTTAATTTAGATTAGATCTGATATATGATATTTAAATCTAAAATTAATTATAGATCTGATCGCACAAACTGATATAAGGTTGTCCTACTGTAAGGTTTATCCCTTACGGTGCAAAGGTTGTCCTAGTTTGTACTGATCTTTATATAATTTGATTTAAGTTATTTAGATTAGATCTAA
The DNA here is from genome assembly GCF_000442705.2 of Elaeis guineensis. Lineage (NCBI taxonomy): Eukaryota > Viridiplantae > Streptophyta > Magnoliopsida > Arecales > Arecaceae > Elaeis > Elaeis guineensis. The sequence goes on along the minus strand of NC_026001.2, from coordinate 69,793,594 downwards.
ATAATTAATTTAGTATTGGAGTAATGCAGTAATCTGATTGGATAGATCCTCATAGCCTTCCGATCATAGGAGAAATCAGGGTATCACAACTCTATTTGCCCATTCGATGGGATCTTCTATGGCATGTAGGGGTACTATATGATCTTTTCGATGATGATGAACAATGAAAAAAATTTTAAAATTTTATTTTAGATTTAAAATAATTTATATTATATCTAAAATTAGTGTTTTGATTATTAGATGATTGATTATGAAAATATTTTATAAAATTAAAAATATTTTTAAATACTGAATCGAACCCATGTCAGTCCAAAACTTAATTGAGAATTAAGTGATCTAAATTTGAGAATAAAAAATCTAAGGTATTAATTTCATAATTCATGGGTTAATGGGTTAGCTCGAGTCAAGTCTATTTAACTGGATTAGACCTAGGGTTAGAAATCATTGATAATGGATCATGTTAGTAATTGATCAAATCTAATTAAAAGTTAATTCTGATTGGATCAATTTTTTCTCTTGATCAATTTCAATAGTTGTAGTTGGTTAAGTCCATATCTTTGATTAGACCAATATAGACTTTGATCATGGCTCCGTGGTCAAACCCAAGTCTATAAGTTGATCAAATTGAAAATGACTAACCAGTTGATGTCTAAGATAAGTATGGCAGCTTTGATCGGTGGTCATTAATTGAGAGCTATTCACATAGATTGAATCTACATCGAGTTAATGGCATATCTCTCCCATTGATCTCACTTATCTGACCAACATGATGAATCATATTTTGATTAGATCACTTAATGATTAGGGTTGACCCATGCTAACTAGAAAATCAGTATGACTGATTTAGGTGTCCCTAATTCAATTTGTCTTCAGTCCTCTTTATGACTTGGTGAAATTAATGGGAGGATTCATGACTGGTTGGCTAGACCAGCTTATGCCTGATCTTCTTTAATCTGATTTGATAAAGTCAGTGGAAGGATTAAGATTAACTGATCAAATTTCTTCTCATCTCTCAATTCAACCAATTAAATCTTTTAAAATTATTAGGTCCCTAAAATAAAATAGTTATGGTAATAACTAGATCATAACCTTCCATTAAGTTGGATGATAATGAGTCCAATAGTTTAGATGATCATTGGAGGTGCCACATGCTTGGCGCTCATCTGGCTGTCGAAATTATCATTCATAATATGTGGATTTAGTTGTATCTTTTTGATGATGGTCAGGTTGGTCGAGCCACACTCGAGCCTGATTATTCGTTTGTCAAATGCACTAAATTTTGGTATATTAATGGTTGGACCTAACCAAAATTTTCAGTGGAGGCGCCACACGCCTGCTGAAGAGGTGTATGGGGCAAAATTGAATGCTAGAAATTATTTGATGAAATAATTGGTTAAGAACCTATCCATGGATGCACAAAGGTTGATCGAGCCACACTCAAGCCCATGTGCAGTTCATGTAGATTCTAGTACCCACTAAGGAATTAGTGTAATTCTTCGAATTGAAGGTAGATGCTATCAATTCGAATAAAATAGTGAAAAAATTTTAGACTAAAAATCATATCTTTTGGCTTAATCAATTCATATACTAATTATGTTTTGATTTTCTTTTTGTAGTTATGGCACCACCTTATTGTAGGAAATAGATCTAGGGTTTCAGGGTTAGATCTTGAAACTTTTCAAGATCAGGCAGCGAAAGACTAAAATAAATCAAAAAATTATCTTATAGAATCAGAGAGTCCCTAGATCTATAATCCTATTGTATGATTATTACATGATATTAAATCAAAAATTAAAATATAAAAAGTAAGAACTACATGTTGATCATATCAACATGTTTCTATACTATATCTGATGTATGTAAAATATAATAGATCAGATCTATTACCTTGCAAGTTAGATGTTTTAACTTTGCTGATCCGAGCTTGAGAATGATGTTGCAAGCCATACACATGTCCGGCCTCTAGGAGTCATCCACACGAGCCCACGAATCACGATCAGAAGTCCTGATCCAGAAAATCAGCACAGTATGCTAGTACTGCGCTGATCCTTCTTCGATGGTCGATCAAATGCCTCCTTCTTCTTGATTTGGACTTTTCCAAAGATGAAAAGTAGGAGAAGAAGTTTTAGATGAGGCACTCTCAGAAAACTTACAGATGGAGGAAGGAAAGAGATGAACCCAGCAACTCTAGAAGAAGACCCTCTTCTTCTTCTCTTTGCTCTAACCCAGACACCTAATTTTGTGTCTATTAGATCTCCACACCCCAAGACTTTTTCTATTTGATTATTGAACACCCCAAAGGCCTCTCAATGCTTTATGTTTCACAAAAAATTTATGAAAAAATTTATTTTAAATAGAGAGATATGAAGAGTCCTTTTCTAGGTCAAATATCTAGTCAAGGATTATCCAAACAAGGCAAGACAAGGGGTGCCCAACTCTTGGGCATCCCCTCCTTCTTTTTTCTGTCGTGGACCACTAGAAAAGGGCACATATTATGTGCCATAAAATCCATGAAAATCTCAAAAAAAATTTGAGTAAAATCAGTGCCATAAGGAAAGAGTTTTGATTTCCTAAAACTCTATCTCATAGAATTTGAAATCCAAACTAATTCCTACTTTGACTTGATCCACAACCACATTCCATGTAAGAGAGAAAGAGAGGAGAGTTTTGGGCATGCATGAAGACCTGGGAGAGAGGGTTTTGTCACACAAAATAAGAGAGTGTGGGCATGGGATAAGAGAGAGTGGGCGTGGGGGGCTAAGGTGGTGCAAGATGGAATCCTAGTATTACTAGGATTCAATCTATGACTTATTCGAATTTGGTTTCTCAAACCAAATCAAACCAAAATCAAATCAATCTAATTAAAATAAATCTTAACCTAATTCAAAATCTAATTTAATCAGATTAAATTAGATTTAAATCTAATTTAATTTTTTAATCAAATTAAAAATTAGGTTGACCAAAGTCTTATTTGAACTAGGATCAGTTTTTCCTTGCACTTGGCTTATCCAATAAGCCAATTGAACTTGATCCAATCAAGCCCAAACCAAATCTAATTAAATCATATTCAATTAGACTTAATCTCAATCCATTGGCTTAATCAAATTAAGCCAATTAGCAATCAAATTACTAATCGATCCTCCTACAATACTTGCACTAGGTTAAATGTCAATCGTATTGATCATTTAACCCTAGAATGATTCTTAATCGTTGATCAACCATCCGATCGGATCATAAAATCTAATGTGTATGACCTTATAGGTCCGAACCTAAGTTGGTAGTATAGAAATAAATTTCTGTACCAATCAAAGTGATCATCTAGCAATGGTACCCGACGGTCGGATAGGTCGAATGTGTAGAATAACATTCTTAGAACCCATGCGAATATAGTTTCCATATAATTCATCTCCTTGACCAAAATGCTCATAGGACACCTCAGAGTTCAACTATCAACTCTGATCAGGTTGTCTACATTATATTTTAAAATATCAAATCTATCTGATGGATTATCCTGGCCAAGGTTTTGCTAAATTGAAATACAGTGACTCATTCTTCTCCAACTCTTGGAGTGGTCAATTCCATCTTGATCACACTCTGACTTCTCAAGTACTTGACTGTGTCCAAAAGCCTTTCATCACTAAATTAAAAATTCAGTTAGTCCAGTTCCAAATCATAGTGAGTTGCTTGCAAGTCACTGAGGCGATCTCAGGTCTAAGGGACACTTATATCTATATCCCATCAGAGACATTCTCGACAGCAGAATGCTTTGGAGTTGGTCATGTTCAATGATGATGTACCCTTACATCTCACCTGTAAGTCATACCAGTGTCTCCACACTCTTTGGTTAAGAGGACAACCAACCCATATGGCCTATAGCGACCTATGCTCGATAGAGGCTATCGTCCTTATTAACAATCTATCATTTGGTCGTGAATGGTTTTATGGACTAATCGATAAATTTTCTCTTTATCGAACCTAAATGGTCCTAAGGACTTCATTATAACAATGGAGTTCATTAGAAGATGAAAACTTATGATGAAAATACTAAAAATATATTTTATTTATTAACAAATCAATTACAATACAAGGTTGCTCAACCGTCAACAGGTTGATGATTGACTTTTGGGACATATTTTTCAAGAACTCCCACTTGTCCTAAAGCCACTTGGCACATTATCTAATACCCATCTTTGACTTGTGATTGTCGAATTCCTTTATCGCCAGGGCTTTAGTGAAGGGGTTGGCCAGGTTCTTCTTTCCATCGATCTTTTAAAGATCGATGTCACCTCGATCCACGATCTCTCAGATCAGGTAGAAGCGACACAAAATGTTCTTCATCTGCTAGTGTGCTTTGGGTTTTTTTGCCTAAGCTATGATATCAGTGCTGTCGCAGTAGAGCAGGATCGGACCATCGAGGGAGGGTGTTACTCCAAGCTCGATGGTGAATTTTTTTAATCACACAGCTTCCTTCGCGGCACCGATGCTGCGATGTACTCCACCTCACAAACAAAGTCTGCCATAGTATGCTGCTTAGAACTCTTTCAATAGATGGCTCCACCATTCAGAATAAAGATATAACCCGATACGCTTCTACTATCATCATGGTCAGATTGAAAGCTGGAGCCTGTGAACCCCACAAGTTTCAGATTTGACTCATCATAAACCAACCATTGGTCCTTAGTATTTTTCAAATACTTAAGGATGGTTTTAACCACCTTCTAGTGATTTTCTCCGGGATCAGATTGGTATCTACTCACTACTCCTAGTGAGTATGCCACATCTGGCCTTGTACATATCATGATGTACATGATAGATCCCACAATCGAAGCATATGGGACTCTACTCATACGTTCTCTCTCTTCAGGAGTTGTCGGACAATCCTTCTTAGAGAAAAAAATTCTATGGTCTATTAGTAGATAGCCCTTCTTAGAATTCTCCATGCTGAATCTCTTCAGCATAGTGTCTATGTAGGTGGACTGGGATAACCCAAGCATCTTTTTAGATCTATCCCTATAGATCTTCATCCCTAGGATGTAGGATGTTTCGCCCAAATCCTTCATGGAGAACTGCGATGACAACCAAACTTTTATTCCCTGTAGTGTGGGAATGTCATTTTTAATTAAGAGAATATCATCCATGTACAAGATAAGGAATACCATAACTAGACCATTTGCCTATTTATAGATGCAGGGCTCTTCTCCATTCTTAACGAAGCCATACGTTTTGATCACCTTATCAAAATGTATGTTCCAACTCCGAGAAGCTTGCTTCAATCCATAAATGGATCTCTGAAGCTTACACACCTTGGACTCATCTGTGGATGTAAACCCCTCAGGTTGTATCATATACACCTCTTCGGTTAGCTTTCCATTCAGAAAAGCTATCTTTACATCCATCTGCCAGATCTCATAATCCAGATGAGCAGCTATTGCAAGCATTATCCGAATGGATTTGAGCATTGCCACAGGGAAGAACATCTCGTTATAGTCAATACTATAATGTTGACGATACCCCTTGACAACCAAACGGGCTTTATAGATCTCCACCTTTCCGTCTGCGCCTCTCTTCCTTTTGAAGATCCATTTACATCCAATGGGTTTAACCCCTTCAGGTGGGTCAACCAATATCCATACATTATTGACCTTCATGGACTCCATTTTGGATTGCATGACTTCAAGCCATTTTTCGGAATCAGATCTCTGCATTGCATCCATATAGATGATCGGATCCTCATCATTCTCATCGAGTTCGATGGGATCACCATCCCGGATCAAGAAACTATAGTACCTATCCGGCTGATGCGGTACTCTATCGGATCGCCTTAATGGTGCAGGTACATTGGGCTCTGGATCTGATCTAATCAAATTTGACTCAGGTTCAGCTATTGGTGTCGGTCTTTCTACCTGTTGAACTTCATCAAGTTCAACCTTAGAGGCAACGGTTCTTTCACCAAGAAACTTCTTTTCTAAAAGGTTGCCTTAAGGCTGACGAACACTTTTTGTTCATCAGCATAGTAGAAAAAATATCTTTTGATCTCTTTGGGGTACCCTATGAATGTGCATTTGTCAGACCTAGGTCCAAGTTTATCTGTAATTAATCGTTTGACATAGGTCGGACACCCCCAGACCCTAAGGTGTGAAAGTGCTGGCTTACCTCCTATCCATATCTCATATGGAGTCTTAATTACATACTTACTTAGAACTCTATTTAACAAATAACAGGCCGATTCGAGTGCATATCCCCAGAAAGATATCGGCAAGCTAGCAAAATCCATCATGGATCGGACCATGTCTAATAGAGTCCGATTTCTCCTTTCAGACACACCATTATGCTGTGGTATTTCTGGAGGAGTTCATTGGGAGAGAATCCCATTCTCTCCTAGATATGTGAGAAACTCACCAGAAAGATATTCCCCTCCTCGATCAGATTGAAGAGTTTTAATACTCTTCCCAGTTTGTTTTTCTAATTCACTTCGGAATAGTTTGAACATTTTAAATGAATCCGACTTATGTTTCATCAGATAGACATATCCATATCTGGATAGATCATCCGTGAAAGTGATAAAGTAGAAATATCCACCTCCAGCATTTGGGCTCATGGGCCCGCATACCTCAGTATGTACTAGGCCCAAGAGCTCAGTAGCTCTCTCACTTTTTTCAGTAAAAAGTGACTTGATCATTTTACCAAGAATACAGGACTCACAGGTTGAAAATGATTCACAATCACTGACTTCGAGGATTTCCTCTTGAGTCAATCTGTTTATCCTGTTCTTATTTATATGACCTAGCCTACAGTGTCATAAGTAGATATCTGATACACTATCTAACCTAGGGTGCTTGCCAGTAGAATAGACTACGTTAACAGGTTGTGATAACATATACACACCATTGTTCAAATGTCCATAAAAAATAGTAACACCATTCATAATGATATTACAAACTTGTTTCTTTATTAAAATTTCATAATCATTTTTGGCCAGAAGGCCTATAGAAATAATATTTAAAAAAAAACTAGGACAGAAATGGCAATCATTAAGAACAATGGTATGGGACTCAAATATAAGTTTCAAGATTTTTAATGCTAGAACTAAAACTGGTCTTCCATCTCCAACATTCGGAACCTCTCGCCTTGCTCAAATCTTCTACTGATCTACAACCCCTGCAATGAATTGCAAATATGGTAAGGGCTATCGGTATCCAATATCCAGTCAGTTATATGAAAAATAAAGAAATTGCAAAAAGTTATCATATAAATACCTTGCCCAGCAACAGCTTGCTTCTTTCTCTGCCTGTTCGAGTCTAGGGAGGTAATGTACTGAGGACAGTTTCTCTTTCAGTACCCCCGCTTTTTATAAAAAAAGTATTCAGCTTGACTCTTATCGGGCTTGATCTTTCTGGTCTGGTCTTGTGATAAGTGATATATTTTTATATTTATTATAAATATTTTTGATAATTTATGGTATTAACATCTTCTTAAAAATCTAATTTTATGAATTTATTAATTTTTTTTGAAAAATAAATAATTTTAAAAAAATATATAAATTAGATATATTTATAAGAAATAAGATATTAATTTAATTAAGTGATTTAAGAACCAAAATAAAGAGAAATTTTTGAAAAAATATAATACATATTTTTTTTCAATTTTTTAGGTGAAAATCGGAGCAAAAACAGAGCCAAAATATCCTAAAAAATTTTAAAAATAGCCTCCGGTGCATGGTGGACCAATCGGTCGGTCCACAAAGCCAGGGCGCGGTCCACAGAAAACTTCATGCGGTCCACAGGTATGGTTCACAACGAGAGAAAGATCTTGGATGCGATCCAATAGCTAAGATTCAATCCAACTTAGATCCAACAATTACTGTTCATTGTCAGTTTATAAGAGGACTCTTTTGTGCGATTCGACGATCCAGAAGCGATCCATCACGTGATCCAACGACTGAGGATGCTCCCGACTTTGAATAGAAGATCAGAAGTGCTGATCGATGGCGTAGATCTCATCTGAAGTACGATCGAAGGGCTGTGGTTGAATCCAACTCTGATAAGGAGTAAAAGGCTGATTTTTGGGCTGATCTAGGCGGTCCAAGCTTGATCTGATGGCCAAGAATATTCCTAGGAGATCAATACATTTTCTAAAGGTTTTAAGACTCCTTTTCCTACTAAAAAATTATAAAAAATTTATCTATAAATAGGGGATCCGGAATAAGCTTGAGGAGGAGAAAAAATTAAAGAAAAAGCAAGGAAAAAATAGAGAAAAAATTCAAAGAGCTTTAGGGATCAATTATTAGGAGATTATGGAGCTAGAGAACTTGATGCATGGCTAAATTCTTTCAATCCAGGAATATGATGAAATCTGTAAATGGATTTTTATTTTTATTTTTTTGTATTTAATTTTTATGCAATAAAATTATACTTTTATTTCATATCTTTTTATTTTCTTTTGAGGTATTGATCTAGCCTACACAGTCTATACTCTCTATTGACGTGCCATGATCCTGGATACGGTACGTGCTTTGAAGAGATAGATCGTGATATGTTAGATTGAATCTTAGATCTTGTAATTAAATTTAGATAGTTTATACTCTAATAGAATGAGCTGTGATCTATTGATACAGTTCGTATTTCTTAGAGATAACTATACTAATATCATAATTATAAAATTAAATATTATAATATAAAAAAATAAATCTCTTTGCATGGTGGATTCAGTATTCCTGAGTTATTTTTTTAAATTATTTTTTCATAATTTAATTTATATTTTTGATTTTTTTACTATTCTATTTCTTATTAATCCTTCTACAATCAATTCTCTTTTTATTTCTTCTTAAAAGAAAAAGATAATCGTCCTAGATCCCCATGGAAACGATCTCTACTCACCCTATCTATATAGTTTGAGTTGGTTTTTATTCTTGACCACCTACGACAACGATCAAAATTTTGGCACCGTTACCAAAGATCTAGCCACGATTATTTAAAAAAAAAATTTAGTTTCTTTCTAACTTACTTAGTTCCTTAGTCAAACTTATTTTCTTTTAAAAAAAAAATCTCTATATTGACACCTCATAATCTACTTAGGAAATTAGATACTTAATCACAAAATCTAAAAAGTGAAATAAATTAATTTACTCTTGACTAACTACCAAATCTGATCACTTTTTCTTCTTGCATTGCATAATTTCATAAAACATGTTAAGGGCACAAACCCTAAACAAGATAAGATGGGGATTTCATCACCCTTCTTTGGCTCACAAACCATCATCTTGCTTATTGCATTGACCTAAATCTTAACTTAAAATCAATTAGACGTTGGCCCCTAAGGACTTTCGAGCTCAATAGGAAAGGGATCCTAAGAGTAAGATCGGGTTAGGGTTAGTCAGTTTGACTGGTGTCTAGAAAAGTGGTTCAAGGACTACATCTTGAAGGAAGATGGTTATTTAATTGATTCCATTCGCTTACTTGGCCAACTTAGTTGGTGTCTAAGGAAAGCAACGAGGGAACCCCCACCGACCTTATACTTGGCCAGTTGAGTGGCTAGTCTTTTGCCTGGAGTGCTCAAAGGCAACCTTAACAAGTTAGGAGCTGTCTAGATCTAGGGTTACCCTTAGCTAAGATTGATTGTATAACGTGACTACTAACCTACAAACTTTAATCCTAATTAAAATACTCTTCTCTAACGTCATTAGATTTAGGACTCCTTAGGACTCTCATCTCTAGAACTCTTCTTCTTCTCATCTTTTTCTCTCATATATTAAAATTTAAAAAAAATTAAAAAAATAAAAAAATTTAAAAAATAATTTTACTGGGACAAAATGATGATTGCCAGACATAATCTAAAGCCTACAAGCCTATAAGTTCACTGAGGAAGAAATAGATTTCAATAGACAATCTAGAACCCTGCTGGACCTATGTTATTCGATTAGCTCTATTCAACTATCTAGAATTAGATCCTCAACTAACAATTTTATAATTGGTTCTCAAATGATTAACATGCATCCTACATTCACAGAAATTAAAAATGTGTACCTTTATTCAAGAGAGTTTGAAGATACTAGAGTTGCAACTTTGACCAATAGAATTGAAGTCTTAGAATTCAAAAGACATATCCAATTTAATCAAGTGCTAGCACCCATGTGTCAGGGACTTATCCGCAGGCATGTCGCAGGGGGTGCCGGCATGGGCGTGGCACGGTGCTGCGAAGGATTTGGCTTGGCAAAAATTTGCAATGCTACTCGATCATTTGGAACCCCCAGGGTGAGATTTAGGGGGATGTCTTGCTGGGGTAGTGAGGGAGCATTGGTTCGCCAAGGAGCGGCATGGCCGTGGCATGATATCGGGGGGCTCGGGATGCATGATATTTGGAATGGTGGTGGTCTGCTATGATATATGTGGATACTCAAAAGCAGTCGAGTTGGGGATCGCAGGAAACAGCATGGGCAAATGGTTCTGTAGAGACAGACAACTGGTGCTCGGAGTGAAGACTGGATTGTCTAGGCACTTGAGCAAAGTGGAAAGTGGCTTTGATCGGATATCAAGATCTCGCTTGGAAACAGCCATGGATCTGTGTTGGTATGGGACAGCACAAAGTTATGGAGACAACTTGTGAGTACTTGGCATCGGTGCAGTGTGGTACGGTCTGAAGTCTTGGTGTTGAATGGAAAAGGTCAGAATTACCACAAGACTGCAAGGTGGGTATATTGCAAGACCAGGCGTTTGGAGGTGAGTTGCCAGAGGGGACTCATGTGAGGGGCCACTTCGAGACTGGTGGGTAGGAGGTAAGCCTTGGACACAGTTCAAGGAGTGACATTTTGTGTTTCTGACAATGGATCTTTGCATTGATGGAGGCAATGGCAGCTCTTAGATTGAGAAAGTCGAGAGTAAAGCCTTGGAAGAGTTCGAGGAGTGCCATAAAGTTTTCAGTTATGTTGATGGTCAGAGGACTGCAGCAAGCTTAGAGAATGCAGTGGCCGCTCTCAGATTGGGGCAATCGAGAGTTAAACCTTGGAAGAGTTCGAGGAATGCTATGTAATTGAAGGTTAAAAGACCATTGGAGGAGGACAAAGGCAAAGGTTGGTGTTGGATTTTGTAGCAGTTTGGTTCTGTGGAGGAGTCAGTGTGGTGTGGATGATGGATTCTCAGTGGTGGAGAAAGGATCAAGGACATCAAGATCGTGGGTCTCTGACTTGAGGAACCGTATCTTCAGTTACTGTAGTGGAAATTTGGCTGTGGTGACTAATGTTCAAGTAGTGGCTTGGACGTCGATGAGGATGTCGACAGCTTGAGTGGGGGAGAATTGTCAGGAACTTATCTGCAGGCATGTCGCAAGGGGTGCCGGCATGGGCGTGGCATGGTGCTACGAAGGATTTGGCTTGGCAAAAATTTGCAATGCTACTCGATCATTTGGAACCCCCAGGGTGAGATTTAGGGGGATGTCTTGCTAGGGTAGTGAGGGAGCATTGGTTCGCCAAGGAGCGGCATGGCCGTGGCATGATATCGGGGGGCTCGGGAGCGTGATATTTGGAATGGTGGTGGTCCACCATGATATATGTGGATACTCAAGGATTCCTCTTGGTTTGAGGAGGGGTGCGGAGCTTTGGCCGCATACCCGACTCCCCCCCAGACCCGTAGGAGATGGGTCCGCCGTGGCACAGTTGTGTGGGCAATGGTGGTGCCACGCTCGAATGATCTCATGTGGAGGTATTCGGGGCAATGTTGGTTGGATGAGCTACCCACATTGTGTGGGAAGGGGATATCTTGAGGTTTTATCCTTGAGGGGTTTGTCTAGACTACTCTATGCGTTCTTGATCTCTGTAGTGGAGCGAAGAGGCGATAGAGGGCTAGTCGGGCAAGGGTGTGGCCTACCCAAACAGGCAAGTCTTGTGAGCATCGCAAGGTGATGTCTCACAGGGATCCATGGGAATTGGTCAGTCGTGGAGAACAAGGAAGGCTTATGGTATATCGATCGGTATATGTGCCTTGGAGCTGGGCCAAGGATCAAGGATGGCCAAGAGGATCATGCCAAGGAGAGGACGGCTTGATGCATTTATCATCCGGTCGAAGATATTTACTTGATGGGGCAGACTTGGATGCCGATATCGTGGCAGTGCCCAATGTGTGAGTAGGCTGTGGACCGAAGATATTGGGTGGTGCGGTCATGCATTCCCAGGATCATGGTAATGCACAGTGATGGGCGAGCAGGCCATGAATATTGTCAAGCGATATGATCAGGGATGGAAAGGCATATCAAGGATGCAAGACGGGATCGTGGCATAAGAGTTTGTGGGGGAAGCTTGGATAGTCGAACCTCAGAGGACTCGGATGTGTACGATCATCTGTAGCTTGGGGGAGCTGCAGGTCATGTCAGCTTGGTAGTTTAGCTGGGCTGCATTAAAGATGGGTTTGCCTGGGCCTCATGCATAGTGGTGGCGTTGCATGGTCGTGCTATGTGGATTTGATATGTGTAGTACTGAATGGCAGCTTGGTGGGTTGCAGATCAGTGACACAGTGGTTATGTCTTGGCATGAGGGTATGTTGAGGATCAAGACATCTGGGATGAGCAGTGCTTGGCTTGAAGGGCAAAGCCTTAGAGTTGACACAGAGGTGTTGAGCTGCGGAGCACTCTTGAAAAAAGTCTGTGTTATGGCACGGAGGTGCGCATGAGTATTGCAGTTGATTCGAGGATCGGATTGCTTATGGGCACTTGAGGGTGTCATCTGTATTCAGTACAACAGTGTTGCCAGGCAGGGGCATAGAGGAGCAAGCTTGGTTATGTGGCTGGACTGCTGCGTGCTTATTGGTATGTCCGAGGAAAGGACTCGAGAGGGCTGGCCTTGGTGTGTGGCATGCTGGGGCGCCGCACGGGTGTTTGGGTAAGAAAACACTCACCCCGTGACACATGTGCATTGGATGTGATGCACCATATCATATTATGGAGGAGTGTCCTTATTTGATGAACCCAACCTAAACTGAGCTCATACAGGAGAGTGCATTCAATGAAAGCTACATAAATGAACCTTATGCATCAATCTATAACCCAGGGTCTGAAAGTCATCCCAATTTTATATGGTCACAAGATGCAACATTAGGAGCCCATAATTTTTATCAATCCTATCTATGGCCTAACCAAACACTGAATGATCAACTAGGTTTAGATCCTGAGAAAGAGTCAATAGATTAGAAAAGATTCTAGATGTCTTAGTGCAATCAACCTCAGACATTAAAAATACTCTTAATAATTTCATGCAAACTACTGATCAGTTTTTTAAACAATTGGGCCAATCAACTATAACGGTTAGTAAACTAGAAGAGGATAAATTATCAAGCCAAATAGAGGTTGACCTTAGAGCTCAGAATGATCTAGAACTTAAAGGCCAGTTCAATCAGTTGAGAACATTCAGGTCTGAAGAACTGGAGGAGATACTTGAAGTTGATAATAATGAGGTATCCACACTTAGTGACCATTATACTCAGCTAAACCAAAAATTAATTGTTGAACCCCTCATGACACTGATTGAACCTCTACTTAAAAAGAAAGAGGCAACAATAAGAGATCCAGAAACACTTTCTCAGCACATCGAGTATATAGATCTAGATCTCTTAAAACCTCGACTAGTACATAAGTTATACCTAGATCTAATTATAAAGGAAGAATTGCTAGTTATCAGGGAATGAGTCATATAATGGTCCCAAGTAGGAAATACCTTAAGGAAGAGCCTGAATCATGTAGAGAATTATAGACTCATGTTAAGATTCGAGTAGGAATAGGATAGACACTCTTTTAGCATCTGACTGAAGATGTTAAACTTAGCGCTTTTTAAGAGGCAATCCAAATTTTTTTACTTTATTTTAACTAATTTTTATTTTTTTTTTAAAATAAAGGACCGCTCTGTATGGAAGAGCCTGTCAATAATCTGATCTGACTGAAGACTTAAAACTTAGCACTTTCTGGGAGGCAACCCAGTTTTCAGTTTTTGCTTTTACTTTCTTTTGCATTATGTTCAGGTTAATCAAGGCTTGCTTTGTATGGATTTGAAGGCAATATTGGCAAGATAGGGTAAGCACCAATTTTGAAAAAAGCTTCTGGATCTGGTAACATCTCTCTTTTTTCTTTCTCTTTTTTATGTACCCTTCATTTTTCCTACTTCATTGAGGATAATATCGATTAAGTTGGGAGGGAAGAATATTTAAAAAAAAATTTAAAAGTCCTCAAGTAAGTTAGTATTTAGCATTTAAGCACCAAATTATATTTAAAAATTAAGTTAAACCAAGCATACTTTAAAAGAAAATTGATGTACAGACTAGAGAGTTTGTGAGATATCGAGGAATCAAGTATAAAGAAAACTCAATAAGGAGTTAAATTTAAAACTTAAATAGTTTTCTTTGAGTATTTTTAAATTTTTTTACTAGCATCAAAGAAGAGTTTACTTCTTATGGACTTGTGTAGGATAATTATACGTTTCTTCATATATTTAAAAAAAAATTTCAAGTACTTCATACTGAGTAACCGGGCCTCTTTGCCTAAGCAAGCATTGAGTTTCGCATCAAAAGGTATGAAGGGCAAAGAAGCTTTGTTGTAAACTTAGTTTTAACTCGTAGTCTGTTTGATTCGAGCAAGTAGGTCCGAGGAGTATTCTATACCTAGTGCCCTAAAGCCATCTGGTTTGGGAGTCATTGGTTGAAAACTTGCTATATGGGTCAAACAGAAAGCATAAGGGGTTAAGACACTCAAAAATGGTACAATGTTAAAAAAAAAAGAAAAAAAAAGAGTTCAATAAATGAAGGATGGAAGTAACAATATACTTGTCCATAAGAAGGTTAATAATTTAGAAATAAAGATAAAAAAAAATTCAAAAAAATTCAAAAAAGTTTAGTATTATTAACTTAACTCCCACATTGATTAGTATTAATACTCGAATGACATACCTCACTCACGCTCTACTATATATCAGTGGCCTTTTTAAAATTATTTGGTAAAATTTGAGACTTTAAGTTAAATGGTACATAAATCTAAATTCTTTCTTTACTCGAGGATGAGCAAAGTTTAAGTTGGAGGGTATGATAAGTGATATATTTTTATATTTATTATAGATATTTTTGATAATTTATAGTGACATCTTCTTAAAAACTTAATTTCATGAATTTATTATTTTTTTGAAAAATAAATAATTTTAAAAAAATATATAAAATTAGATATATTTATGAAAAATAAGATGTTAATTTAATTGAACAATTTAAGTACCAAAATAAAGAAAAAATTTTAAAAAATTTAATGCATATTTTTTTCAATTTTTCAGATGAAAATCAGAGCAAAAATAGAGCCAAAATACCCTAAAAAATCTTAAAAATAGCCTTCGATGCATGGTGGACCGGCTGGTCGGTCCACAAAGTCAGGGCACGATCCACAGGAAACTTCACACGATCCACAGGCACGGTTCATAGTGAGAGAAAGATCCTGGGTGCGATCCAACAGCTAAGATTCAATCCGATTTAGATCCAATGATTGCTGTTCATTATCGATTTATAAGAGAACTCTTTTGCATGATCTGATGATCCAAAAGTGATCCATCATGCGATCTAACAGCTGAGGATGCTTTCGACTTTGAATAAGAGATCAGAAGTGCTGAACAATGGCTTAGATCTTATCTGAAGTGCGATCGGATAGCTGTGGTTGAATCCGACCCTAATAAGGAGTAAAAGGCTGATTTTTGGATTGATCTGGGCGGTCCAAGCTTGATCCGATGGCCAAGAATATTCTTAGGAGATTAATACATTTTCTAAGGGTTTTAGGACTTCTTTCCTACCAAAAAATTATGAAAAATTCATTTATATATAGAGGGTCTGGGAGTAAGCTTGAGGAGGAGAAAAAATCAGAGAAAAAGCAAGGAAAAAATAGAAAAAAAATTCAAAGAGCTTTAGGGATCAATTATTGGGAGATTATAGAGCTAGAGAGCTTGATGCGTGACTAAATCCCTTCAATCTAGGAATATGATGAAGCCTATAAATGAGTTTTTATTTTTTATTTTTTTGTATTTAATTTTTATGCAATAAAATTATGCTTTTATTTCATATCTTTTTATTTTTTTTTGAGGTATTGATCCAGCCTACACGGTCTATACCCTCTATTGACGTACCGTGATCTCTGGATACGGTATGTACTTTAAAAAGATAGATCATGATATGTTAGATTGAATCTTAGATCTTATAATTGAATTTAGATAGTTTATACTCCAATAGGACGAGCTGTGATCTACTGATATAGTTCGTATCCTTTAGAGATAAACTATACTAATACCATAATTATAAGAATTAAATATTATAATATAAAAAAAGAAAGAAAATAAATCTCTTTACATGGTGGATTCAGAATTCCTGGGTTATTTTTTTGAATTATTTTCTTTCATAATTTAATTTATACTTTTGATTTTTTTGCTATTCTATTTCTTGTTAATCCTTCTACAATCAATTCTCTTTTTATTTCTTCTTAAAAGAAAAAGATAATCACCTTAGATCCCCATGAAAATGATCCTTACTCACCCTATCTATATAGTTTGAGTTATTTTTTATTCTTGACCGTCTACGATAGCTATCACCCTGCACTGATGTCCCAGTTTGAACTTGCACCTTCTTCACTTTCCTCTTCTTGATCTTCTTCCCTTTCTTAAAGGGTCGAGAACCAGAAGATGAACCTCCCACTAAGTTCACCGACTCCTTGTGGAGTTGGTGATCCTTTTCAAAGTTCTAAAGCAACCCCAGTAACCCATGGTAGTTTACTTCAGGCTTTGTCATTCTATAATGAGTGAGGAATGGGAGTAAGACTTGAGCAGTGAGTTCAGTATTGCATCTTTCTCAAGATGCTCATGCAAGGAAAAGTCGAGCTTGCTCAAATGCTCTATCAGCTCGATCATGTACAATACATGATCAATGACAGAGGCACCATCCTGTATTTTGTCATTGAAGATGGCATAACTAGTCTAGTACCTCTCCACATCGTCGGGTGTGCCAAAGGTATCCTCCAATACTTGAAGCATGTCCTTTGACTGAGTCATCTCAAATCTGTGACTGAACTCGTCGCTTATGGCAGCCAGCATGATGCAGCGCACCATGGTCCAATCACTGAGCCACTTCTGATAGGTGTCTCTGACTGTTCCACGTGCATTGATAGCTGGCTCCTCAGGTGCAGGATCTGTTATCACATATAAGATCCATTAATGCTCCAGGACTATCTTCAACTTTCGGTATCAGCTATTGAAGTTGGGTCCCACTAACTTATCATTATCCAACAATGATCGGAGTGATAGGAAAGTGACCATATCTGCAAAAAAAAATCATAACCTAATTAGTTATTAATTCATTAAACCTAAAGATTTGGACTTTAATCAAAAGGTTTCTTCCACTATTTTATTCGAATTGGTAGCCTCCACCTCTAATTCGAAGAATTATCCTAATTTCTTAGTGGGTACTAGAATCCACTTAGACTGCACACAAGCCCAAATTTGGTTGGCCAACCAATGTACATCTAAGGATAGGTTCATAACCAATTATTTCTCTAAACAATTTCTAGTAATTTTAATTTTGCCCCAGTCCCTAATTAGTAGGCTTTGGCCTCCACTGGAAAGGTCTGGTTAGGTCCAACCATTAACATGACCATACTTGGCCCATCTAGCCAATGAATAATTAGGCCTAACTTTGGTTGACTAACCTAATCACTATTTAGAAAGATGTAGTCAAGAAATCATATTATGAATGACAATTCTATCAGCCGATAAGCACCAGGCCTTTGGGCCTCCAATGATTATCCAACTGATGGACCCATTATCATCCACTTAATGGGAGGCTATGATCTAGTTATCACCATAACTATTTTATTTTAAGGATCTAATAATTTTAGAGAATTTAATTGATTTAGAGGACGAGGTTAGATGAACCAGCTTATCATGATCCTCCCACTGGCTTCACCAAGTCAGCTTAAGGGAGACCATTAAAAGGGCTGGTCTAGGAGCACCTAAATCAGTCACACTGATTTACCTAGCTGACATGGGTCAGCTCGAATAGTCAAGTGATCCAATCAAAACATAATTTTATCAAGAGGCCAGATAAGTTTAATCGGTGGGAGGATCTGCCAAAGCTTGCCTTAGACACCATCAAAAATTGCCAGATAAGCAGGCTGCCAATTAAAAACTACCAGTCTGGTTTACCTTAGACACCAACTGATTTAATTAGTTTCAATTAGATCAACCTAACAGTTCATGCTAGACCGCTTAGCCAAGAATCAAGTCCATTTGGTTCTTGTTAAAGACATGGACTTGACCAACTACAACTATTGTAATTGATCTAGAGAATCCTTGACCTAATCTAAGACAACAATTGATTAGATTTAGTCAATTCTCTAATTAAGTCTATCTTTAATCTAACCTTAGGTCTAACCTAATTAATGGATCTAATTCCCACTAACCCATTAACCCAATGTGTTATGGTGTGTCTTAGGTTCTTCAATTCATAATTCTAGAACCTAATCAAACAACTTCTTAATTCTCAATTAAGTTTTGGGCTGAGGGTTGGGGTTCGGCTTTTCAAAAATAATTTTCATATTTGTAAAATATTTTTATAACATAGTTCTATCAACCAAATTGCATGTTAGATTCATAATCAAAATACAAGTGAAATAAGTATGAAAGTACTTTAGATCTAATCTAAATAGGTTCATGTAATTGAAATAATTTCAACTTTAAACTGCATAAATTTTTCAGACAAATATATGATGGTTCTTTGCACAGAAATTATTAACAAAGAGAGTTTATTTTAGATTTAAATATCTTTTAAATTTAATAAATCATAAATTTAATCTAGATCATATCTAACAAATTTATGATTAAAGATATATCTACACAAACTAGGACAACCTGTGCACTGTAAGGGGTAAACCTTACAGCAGGACAATCTACAGTTCGTGATTGATCTAAAAATTTTAATTTTAGATTTAACAATCAGATTATAAATTAAATCTAATCTAAAAAATAATCTAAATATGTATAAATAATCATGTAATAAACAATCTAGGCTCTGATACCAATTGTAGGAAACAGATCTAGGGTTTCAGGGTTAGATCTTGAAACTTTTTGAAGATCAGGTAGCGGAAGACTAAAATAAATCAAAAATTTATCTTATAGAATCAGAGAGTTTCTACATCTAAGATCCTATTATATGATTATTACATAGTATTAAATCAAAAATTAAAATATAAAAAGTAAGAACTATATGTTGATCATATCAACATGTTTCTATACTACATCTAATGTATGTAAAATATAATAGATCAGATCTATTACCTTGCAAGTTAGATGTTCTAACTTTGCTGATTCGGGCTTGAGGATGATGTTGCAAGCCGCACACACATCCAGCATCTAGGAGTCATCTACATGAGCCCATGAATCATGATCAGAAGTCCTGATCCAGAAAATCAACACAGTATGTTAGTACTGTGCTTATCCTTCTTCGATGGTCGATCAGATGCCTCCTTCTTCTTGATTTGGACTCTTTCAAAGATGAAAAGTAGGAGAAGAAGTTTTAGATGATACACTCTCAGAAAACTTACAGATGGAGGAAGGGAAGAGATGAACCCAGCAACTCTAGAAGAAGACCCTCTTCTTCTTCTCTTTGCTCTAACCCAGACACCTAGTTTTGTGTCCATTAGATCTCCATGCCCAAGATCTTTCTCCTTGATTTTTTGACACCCCAAAGGTCTCTTAATGCTCTATATTTAAAAAAAAATTATGAAAAAATTTATTTTAAATCAAGAGATATGAAGAGTCCTTATCTAGGTCAAATACCTAGTCAAGGATTATCCAAACAAGGCAAGACAAGGGGCACCCAACTTTTGGGCATCCCCTCCTTCTTTTTTCTACTATAGATGACCCGCAAAGGGTGCATATTATGTGCCATAAAAGTCATAAAAATTTTAAAAAAAATTTAGATAAAATCAGTGCCATAAAGAAAGAGTTTTGGTTTCTTAAAACTCTATCTCATAGAATTTGAAATCCAAACTAATTCCTATTTTGACTTGATCCACACCACATTCCATGTAAGAGAAAAAGAGAGGAGAGTTTTGGGCATGCATGAAGACCTAGGAGAGAGGGTTTTGTCACACAAAATAAGAGAGAGTGGGCGTGGGCTAAGAGAGAGTGGGTGTGGGGGGCTAAGGTGGCGCAAGGTGGAATCCTAGTCTTACTATGATTCAATCTATAACTTGTTCGAATTTGGTTTCTCAAATCAAATCAAATCAAAACCAAATTAACTTAATTAAAATAGATCTTAACTCAATTAAAAATCTAATTTAATCAGATTAAACTAGATTTAAATCTGATTTAATTTTTTAATCAAATTAGAAATTAGGTTGATCCAAGTCCTATTTGAACTAGGATCAATTTTTTCTTGCACTTGGCTTATCCAATAAACCAATTGGACTTGATGCAATCAAGTCCAAACTAAATCTATTTAAATTATATTCAATTAGACTTAATCTCAGTCCATTGGTTTAATCAAATTAAGTCAATTAGTAATCGAATTATTAATCGATCCTCCTGCAACACTTGCACCAGGTTAAATGTCAATCGTATTGATCGTTTAACCCTAGAACGATTCTTAATCGTTGATCAGCCATCCGATCGGATCATGAACTCTAATGTGTGTGACCTCATAGGTTCAAACCTAAGTTGGTAGTACAAAAATAAATTTTTGCACCAATCGAAGTGACTATCTAGCAATGGTACCCGACGGTTGGTTAGGTCAAATGTGTAGAACAACATCTTTAGAACCCATACGGATATAGTTTTCGTATAATTCATCTCCTTGACCAAAATGCTCATAGGACACCTCAGAGTTCAACTGTCAACTCTGATCAGGTTGTCCACATTGTATTTCAAAATATCAAATCTATCTGATGGATTACCCTGGCCAAGATTTTACTAAATTGAAATACAGCGACTCATTCTTCTCCAACTCTTGGAGTGGTCAATCCCATCTTGATCACATTCTGACTTCACAAGTACTTGACTGTGCCCAAAAGCCTTCCGTCACTGAATTAAAAATTCAGTTAGTCCAGTACCAAAGCACAGTGAGTTGCTTGCAAGTCACTGAGGCAATCTCAGGTCTAAGGAACACTTATACCTATATCCCATCAGAGACATTCTCAATAGTAGAATGCTCTGGAGTTGGTCACGTTCAATGATGATGTATTCTTATATCTCACCCGTAAGCCATACCAGTATCTCTACACTTCTTGGTTAAGAGGACAACCAACCCATATGGCCTACAGCGACCTATGCTCGTTAGAGGCTGTCGTCTTTATTAACAGCATATCATTTGGTCATGAACAGTTTTAAGAACTAATCGATAAATCTTCTCTTTATCGAACCTAAATAGTCTTAAGGACTTCATTATAACAACGAAATTCATTAGAAGATGAAAACTTATGATGAAAATACCAAAAATATATTTTATTTATTAACAAATCAATTATAATACAAGATTGCTCAACCGTCAACAGATTGATGATTGGCTTTTGGGACATATTTTTCAACATTTGTTGCTCTGATCACTATTAGATAGTGATAAATTGATGGATCAAATTTCAATAGCTGGTATAGAAAGCTCAAAATAGTCCTGGAGCTTGAACAATCTTGTATGTATTAACAGATCCGACACCCAAGGAGCCAGCTCCAAATGCGTGTAGTGTGGTCAGAGACACTTATTAGAAGTGGCTCAATGATTGAACTACAGTTTGTTGCATTATGCTGGCGGCAATGAATGATGAGTTCAGTCATCATTTTGAAAATGCTCAGCCATAAGATATGTTACAAATATTGAACGTGTCTTTTGGTACACCCGATGATGTTGAGAGGTACAAGACTAGTTGTGCCATCTTCAATGCTCGAATGAGGGAAGGAGCATCAGTCACCGATCATGTACTATACATGATCGAAATGATTGGGCATTTAAGTAAGCTTGGTTTTTCCCTGCATGAGTAGTTGGAAAAAGATGTCATTTTGAACTCTCTACCCAAGTCCTACCTTCCTTTTCTTACTTATTTTCGAATGACAAAGCCTGCAGTCAATTATCATAATTTGCTGAGATTGCTGCAGAACTTTGAGAAGGATCACCAGCTCCAAAAGGAGTTGGTAAATATAGTGGGAGGGTCTTCTTCTGGACGTCGATCCTTTAAGAAAGAGAAGAAGAATAAGAAAAGGATGCAAAGTATTGGGGTGCTCAAACCTAGTCAGATCAAAAAATTTAAGTCCAATCAGAGTCAGACGGAATGCTTCTATTGCAAGAAGAAGGAGTACTGAAAGAGGAATTGTCCTTAGTATATTGCCTCCTTGGATCCAAACAGGCTAAGAAAGAAGCAAGTTGTTGCTGCAAAAGGTAATTATATGATAATATCTTATAATTTCTCAATTTATGATTCTACTATCTGGGTATTAGATATTGAAAGTTCTTTTAATATTTGTAATTTGTTGTAGGGTCTGCAGGTCAGTAGGAGATTTGAAGAAGATGAAAAATTTTTAATGTTGGAGATGGAAGACCAGTTTCAGTTCTAGTGTTAGGAATTATTAAGCTTGTATTCCAGTCAAATATAATTATTCTCAGTGAATATCACTTTTGTCTTTTTTATTAAACATTATTTTTGTAAGCCTCTTGACCTTGAATGGTTATGAAATTTTAATAAAAAGAAATAATTTTAATATTATTATGAATGATATTAATGTAATGAATGGACAGCTGAACAATAGTATTTACATATTATCACAACCTGTTAGTGTAATGTACATATCCAGTACATGTCCTAGAATTAGTGATGTCTTCGATATTTTTTTTTAGCACTGTAGGTTATATCATGTTAACAAGAACAGAATAAATAGGTTGACACAAGAGAGAATCCTCGAAGTCAGTAATTGTGAATTACTTCCAACCTGTGAGTCGTGTCTTCTTGAGAAAATGACCAAGTCACCTTTTATTGAAAAAGATGAGTGAGCTAGTGAAGTTCTAAGTCTTATACATACTGATGTATGTAGATCGATGAACACTAGTACTAAAGGTGGATATTATTATTTCATTACTTTTACAGACGATCTATCGAGATATGGGCACGTCTACTTAATGATGCATAAGTCAGAATTATTTGAAATATTCAAACGATTTCATAATGAAGTAGAAAAATAAATTGAAAAGAGTATTAAAACTCTTCAATCTGATTGAGGAGTAGAATACCTCTTCAGTGAGTTTCTGACATACTTAGAAGAGAATGAAATTCTCTCGTAATAGATCTCTCCTAGAACACCACAGCATAATAGTGTATCGAAAAGGAGGAATCGAATCCTGTTAGATATGGTTCGATCTATGATGGGCGTTGCAAGTCTGTCGATCTCTTTTTGAAGATATGCACTCGAGCCAGCTTATCTTTTAAATAAAGTTTTTCTTTTAAGTCTGTAAGTAAAACTGTTGGAAAATATGTCCCAAAGCCAATCATTAGACGATGTGCTCATCTTGTAAACTATATATGAATTTTCATTAACAAAAGTTATTTGGCATTTTCATTATAAATTGACCATCTTTGAACTCCTGTGTTATAATGAAGTTCTTAGGATTATATATATTAATTGACAAAAGAAATTTATCATTAAGTCCTTAAAATTGTTCGCAATCAAATGATACGCTATTACTAGGACGATAGCGATATCAAGTGTAGGTCATTGTGTGCCATATGAGTTGGTTGTCTTTTTATCCAAGGAGTGTGAAGGCACTATTAGGGCATGTAGATAGAATGTAGGAGTACATTCACATCGAATGTGACCATATATCGAGCACTCTGCTGTCAAGCGTAGCTTATGAAGGGTATGGGTATAAGTGTCCCTCCAATCTGAGACCACCACAGTGACTTGTAAGAAACTCATTGTACTTAAGTACTAGACTATTTGAGTTTCTAACTTAGTGACAGAAGGATACTAGGTGCAGTCAAGTACTTATCAAGTCGGTGTGTGAGTCAAGATGGAATTGACCCCTCTGAATTGGTAGGAGATATGCAACAGTGTATTTCAATTTAGCAAAATCTTGATCAGGATAATCCATGAGCTAGATTTGAAAGGTTGAAATACAATGTGATCGATTTAATTAGGATTGACAGTTAAACCCTAGGTCACCTTGAGCATTTGGATCAAAGGGATGAATTATACAATAACCATACGCCAGTAGGTTCCAGAAGGTTGTTTTGCAACACTTCGATCCATTCAATTATCGGGTCATCATTGCTAGATGGTTACATCGATTGGTATAGAAAGTTATTCTTATGCTACTGACTTAGGTTCGAACTTATGAGGCCACACGTATTAGAAGATTTGGTCAGATCTGATGGCTGAAGAGTCCAATTAGATTATGACTCTGATGAAGAGTCCTACTTGGACTAGGACTCTGTGGGAGAGTCTCATTATGACTGAAACTCTATCATTTATGGAGAATTAATTAGTAATTAGATTACTAATTGACTCAATTTGATTGAGTAAAGAGCTTTGGAATAAGTCTAATTGAATTAGATTCAGTTTGACTCAGATTGGGATTCATATGATCAAACCCGATTATAAGAGAAATTTGATCCTAATTTGATCAGGGTTTAGACTCGGCTAATTCCTAATTGAGTTAAAAATTTGATAAGATATTTGGATTTTTAATTGGATTAGGTTCATTTCTATCAGTGGTTTCAATCTAAATTTAATTTGGATTAGAATTGAATTATAAATGAAGAGTCCAAGTCAGACTAGGACTCTATCCTTATCTTTTGTGCCACATTTAGATATTGGGTTTTAGTGGTGCAACAGAAGGGTTAGGTGTTTAAAATTTTTATTCAAAACATCCGATGCACCGGAAATCCCAATGCCCAAAAACTCTTGACTATAATATTCAAAGTACAATAAATATAAATTAAGATAAGAAGAATACCTGTAGCGCTAATCCCAATTTTCATAAGGCGTCCAAGTTTTTACTCTTCAATGGTGATCCACACGAAAATTGAAGTAAGGATAGTGCTCCTTCTTCACCTTGCTTCAAAAGTTCTAGTCATTAGAACTCGACTAGCCTCATACCGGTCCGATTTCTCCAAAAAAACTAACTCCACCCTCTCAGAACCTCCTCTGATCTTCTGATCCTTTTTCTTTAGGACCCTCACAACCCTTATTAGGACCAAATAAAGTTTTGTCTTAAATCCCAAAGCTTTGTCCTAAAACTAAGATAGATTGTAAGAAAGAAAGGAAAGCAATGGAGATAAAATTGAAAACTCTTTCTGAATGCCTCAGACACCTAGTGCCTCGACCAATTTATAGCCACTAGAGGGATATCAAAAGAGAGAGATGCACATCATCTAAGAGGCCTATCTGATCTGATTATCAGAGATAAGAGTTCCTTAAAATAGAAAGACTCTTATCAATGATACGTCGATCAGCACCCTGCTCTGTGCGTGCGATCAGAGAAGGGATGTTTTTGCATCTCTTCTCAAATCAAAAATATCCTCAAAAATTCACATGAATAGAAGATTCAGTCTTAATTCTAGAACATATAATAAGTGGATAAAAATTCCCACAAATGGGTGTGTTCTCACATCCTTTTACGCAAAGTCTGATCACCGCATGTGCAGGCATGAGGAAAAACTTATGGCATCCAGATACATCTAGAAAAATTCTAAAAAAATTTTAAAAAAATTATCAAAAATATCTTGTCAAATGTAAAATGTTATCACCAAAAATCATTTCAATTTGAAAGTATTTAATGAGGAGAAGAACTCTCCAAATCTCAGAGAGATGCGACACTTCTGCGCGCGCATGCGAGACTTCCTTCCTTTTTCCAATTTTCTCTGCCCCAAAAATTTTAGAAAAAGTACATCTCATACTTTGAGATGTGCACTAGAGGATGGTGATATGAGCTATCATACATATCTTAATCCTATGCCAGAAGGACTCTTTTCTTCTTCCCATGCCAACACTTGTATGTAGAACCTATTTTGTGCCAAGAGTCCTTCACAACTTGGACTCTTCATAATTGGTGTTAAAATAGGATGTGGAATCCCAATTTAGATTGCTTCTAGGTGGCATGACCTGACCCAAATACTCACTAAATTGGGCTAGCTAATTAGCAAGGGATGAGACCAAATTGACCTCCAAAGGAGCAAGGGTTCCACGCGTGCTAGCATGCTTATCGGAGTCCTGATTGAATCCAAAATTCCAATCAACCTTTCTCAAAAGGGTCCTTAGCCAATTTCTATATGTGTGTGACCCATTGGGTTCCACATCTAGCTAACAGTATGTTCTAGTACAAGTTGACCAAATTTGGTTAGATTTCAATCTAATCGATTTAGGTCCAATCGAGCTAATCTGAGTTCAACAATTATAATCTTTTTTAATTGGTGATCGAATTAAACTCTTTAATTCGATCAAAAATATATAAGTCAAGATTGATATTTAGCAACATATCACGACTATCCAGAAGATATAAAATTTTGATAGAAATACTAAATATATCCTTCAGTGATAAGTTACTGTTGGGTATAAAATACCCACAGCCGAAGCCCTCAGTAGAATCAGCTCCAGGAGGACTTCGCCCGGACTCCTACGGGAGCCGGGCTTCATCCTCAACCTCAACTACCGGTAAGCCTCGTCCGGACTCCTACGGGAGCCGGACTTCGCCTCTAACTTTAATTGCAGGAAGACTCTGCCCGGACTCCTACGGGAGCCGGGCTTCGTCCTCAACCTCAACTACCGGTAAGCCTCGTCCGGACTCCTACGGGAGCCGGACTTCGCCTCTAACTTTAATTGCAGGAAGACTCCGCCCGGACTCCTATGGGAGCCGGGCTTCGTCCTTGACACCAACGGTCGCAGACAGACTTCGTCCGGACTCCTACGGGAGCCGGACTCCACCGACAACTTCAACTGCAAGTAGACTCCGCCCGGACTCCTACGGGAGCCGGGCTCCGTCCTCGACATCAACTGTCGGTAAGCCTTGTCCGGACTCCTAGGGAGTCGGACTTCGCCTTTGACTTTAATTGCAGGAAGACTCCGCCCGGACTCCTACGGGAGCCGGGCTTCATCCTCAACCTCAACTACCGGTAAGCCTCGTCCGGACTCCTACGGGAGCCGGACTTCGCCTCTAACTTCAATTGCAGGAAGACTCCGCCCGGACTCCTACGGGAGCCGGGCTTCATCTTCGACACCAACGGCCGCAGACAGACTTCGTCCAGACTCCTACAGGAGTCGGACTCCGCCGACAACTTCAATCGCAAGTAGACTCTGCCCAGACTCCTACGGGAGCTGGGCTCCGTCCTCGACATCAACTGTCGGTAAGCCTTGTCCGGACTCCTACGGGAGCCGGACTTCGCCTTTGACTTTAATTGCAGGATGACTCCGCCCGGACTCCTACGGGAGCCGGGCTTCGTCCTCGACAACGGCTGCAGATAGACTTCGTCCGGACTCCTACGAAAGCCAGACTCCGTCGAGAACTTCAACTGCAAGTAGACTCCACCCGGACTCCTACGGGAGCCGGGCTTCATCCTCGACAACGGCTGCAGACAGACTTCGTCAGGACTCCTACGGGAGCCGGACTCCGCCGACAACTTCGATCGCAAGCAGACTTCGTCCGGACTCCTACGGGAGCCGGGCTCCATCCTCAACATCAACCGCTGGTAAGCCCCGTCCGGACTCCTACGGGAGTCGGGCTTCGCCCTCGACTCCAACGACTGCAGACAGACTACGTCCGGACCCGTACGAGAGCCGGACTCCGCCGACAACTTCGACCGCAAGCAGACTTCGTCCGGACTCCTACGGGAGCCGGGCTCCATCCTCAACATCAACCGCTGGTAAGCCTCGTCCAGACTCCTACGGGAGCCGGGCTTCGCCCTCGACTCCAACGACTGCAGACAGACTACGTCCGGACTCCTACGGGAGTCGGACTCCGCCGACAACTTCGACCGCAAGCAGACTTCATCCGGACTCCTACGAGAGTCGAGCTCCATCCTCAACATCAACCACTGGTAAGCCCCATCCGGACTCCTACGGGAGTCGGGCTTCGCCCTCGACTCCAACGACTGCAGACAGACTACGTCCGGACTCCTACGGGAGCCGGACTCCGCCGACAACTTCGACCGCAAGCAGACTTCGTCCGGACTCCTACGGGAGCCGGGCTCCATCCTCAACATCAACCGCTGGTAAGCCCCGTCCGGACTCCTACGGAAGTCGGGCTTCGCCCTTGACTCCAACGACTGCAGACAGACTACGTCCGGACTCCTACGGGAGTCGGACTCCACGACAACTTCGACCGCAAGCAGACTTCGTCCGGACCCCTACGGGAGCCGGGCTCCATCCTCAACATCAACCGCTGGTAAGCCCCGTCCGGACTCTTACGGGAGCCGGACCTCGCCTTTAACTTTAATTACAGGAAGACTTCGCCCGGACTCCTACGGGAGCCGGGCTTCATCCTCAGCTCCAACGGCTGCAAACAAACTTCGTCCGGACTCCTACGGGAGCCGAACTCCGCCAACAACTTCAACCGCAAATAGACCCCGCCCGGACTCCTACGGGAGCCGGGCTCCGTCCTCAACATCAGCTGCCGGTAAGCCTTGTCCGGACTCCTACGGGAGCCGGACTTCATCCTCAGCTCCAATGACTGCAAACAAACTTCGTCCGGACTCTTACGGGAGCCGGACTCCGCTCGCGACTTCAGCTCCGAGAGGACTCTGCCCGGACTCCCACGGGAGCCGGGCTCCACCCACGACCCCGACCGCAAGGAGGACTCCGCCCGGACCCCTACGGGGCCGGACTCCGACCGCTGTCGAGCTTCAGCCGATGGATCTGCGCCCCCTGGCAGGCCACAATAACGGCCACGATCCTGCTCCACTTCCTGCGGCGGATTCCACGCAGCTCCATCACTCCCTGACAGGCCGCAGTAACGGTCGTAGCTCTGCTCCACTCCCTACGATGGATTTTGCGCAGCTCCACTACTCCCTGGCAGGCCACAATAACGGCCACGATCCTGCTCCACTTCTTGCGACGGATACCGCACGATTCTCCCACCCGCTGGCAAGTCACGACAACGGACGCCGCTCCACTCCCCGTGGCGGACTCCACGTGGCACGCCCCGGTGATAGCCACGGGTCCACTCCACTACTCTGCGCAACAAACTCCGCCTGACCCTGGGCAGCCCACTACCAGACGGTTACAGACATCGCTATCAGATTACTGCCCCTCCGCCTATAAAAGGGGGGTCCCAGATACATTATTCTATAAGCTCTAGTTTTTAACTAAAACTCTGCTAAATTCTCCATTCGAACACTCCATTCTTGTTGAGGCAGAGAACTGACTTGAGCATCGGAGGGTCTTGCCGGAGCAACCCCACCTCCGGTTTAGACTTCCTTTGCAGGTCCCGACGACGACCGCGACTTCCTCAACTCCAGCTTCTCCGACGCAAGCGGGTTTTTGCACCAACAGGATTGACGCTAGAGGAAGGGTTTGTGTCTTCGCAGTACCCTTGTTCTTAAAGGAAAGTTCAACAGAGCCGCCCCGATCGTCTCTTCCAACACCTACTCCTTGTTTCCCCCCCCGCGGGATCCCTACTCGATGCCTCCTCGCAAGGCGTCCACGCGACGGTCCACAGCCTCCGCGGCCAGATCTCAGGCTCCGACCTCTCCTCCTATTTCTCAACCTCCTCCTCCTCCTCCTCTGACGGCGGCGGTCGGTGCGGAGCAGTTTGACTTGCTGGCACAGCAGGTCAGAGGCCTCGTCGAAGCTGTGCAAGCAATGCAGCAGCAGCAGCCGCAGGCGTCGGCGCACCCAGAAAGGGCATCTCCGGAATGCCAGAACCCGACGGCGGGGCAGGCCACCTGGGCCAGCCACCCCGTCCTTCCTGAGAAAACAAACCCGAGGGTGGAGAGCCCTCAATCGGACCACGACTCCACCCCTGGAAGATCCCTGCCCCCGTTCTGCCAGAGGACCCTCAAGACTCGAAGTCGAGAGGATTTCCTGGATCGGAGGCTCCAGGAGATGAACTGACGGATTGAAGAACTCCGCCATGCGCCCCCCGCTTATGGTGAGGATATTTGTACTGACCCTCCCTTCTCCCAAATGATCATGCAGGAATCGATCCCGCCAAACTTCAAGCTTCCCCAGTTCGAAAGCTACGACAGGACTTTAGACCCGGTTGATCATCTGAAGGCCTTTCGGATGATGATGCTGCTTCACGGTGCTCCTGATGCCATCTTATACCATGCTTTCCCGTCTACCTTGAAGGGAGCGGCGAGGAACTGGTACTCGGCTTTGAAATCGGGTACCATCTTTTCCTTCGATCAAATGAGCCACCAATTTGTGGCCCATTTTGTCAGCAGCCAGCGCCCCCGGAAGGGTTCGGAGTCCCTCATCAACATCAGGCAAAGGGAAGGAGAGTCCATACGGGCCTACATCAACTGCTTCAACATCGCGGCGCTGGAGGTCCGGAACTTGGACCAATCAATCGCAATGGCTGCCCTGAAGGGCGGCCTTCAGAAGAATGATCTTTTGTTCTCCTTGGAGAAGAAATATCTCAGAGATTTTGTTGATTTGCTGGCCCGGGCCGAAGGATACGCCCGAGCGGAAGAGGCCTTCAAAATGAAGGATGAAGAGACGACGGGGAGCGGCAAGCGGGAGACTCGAGTAAGCCCGCAATTGGAAAAAGGCCAAAGGAAGCCCGGCTGTGTTCTCGATCTCCTCCTGGGCATAAGCACGCCCATACTCCACCCCGGGCGTGCAGGCAAAGAAGCCCGGATCGTGGGGTTCGGTGGGGTTCCCCACCAGGGAGATTCCACAACTACGCCCCCCTCAACGCCTCGAAGGCCCAGGTATTGATGGAGGTCAGGGAGCAGCTCCCTAGGTCGGAGAGGATGCGCACACACCCCGGGAAGCGCAACCCCAACAAATTCTGCCTCTACCACCGTGACCACGGCCACGACACAGAGGAATGCATCCAGCTCCAGGACGAGATCGAGGAGCTCATTCGGTGAGGTCGACTCGACAGGTTCATCCGACGCAGGCCCGAGGGTAGAGGAGATCGGCCAAAGACCCTTCCGCAGCCTGAACCGCCAAGAAGGGAGGAGCAACTCGGGGATCAGCCTCCCATCGGGACCATCGACTCCATCACCGGAGGGCCTCAAGGAGGAGCGGACCACCCGCGACCGTGGAACTCGAAAAACCTGTAAATGTATCACTTACGATTTCACCATGAATCTAAATTTCTTTCTACTTGACGTACTCTTCCCATCTGGCGTGGATTTATTATGACTGGATATGACCCCTCCAAAAATAAAGTTTTGTTAGGAACGGGGGAGAACCCCGCCCAAGCATACCTAAAATGAAAGTCCGACTATCTCAAAATCAGATGGGGGGAGAGGCCTTACAACACCCTGATGTGCCCCCACAGCCATGTCAGGAACAGGAGGAGAACCTCGTCCTGACATGAGCAAAGTCAAAGGCCCGATTCTTTTAGATCGGATGGGGGAGAGGCCTTACAACGTCCTAATGTGCCCCCACAGCCATGTCAGGAACAGGAGGAGAACCTCGTCCTGACATGAGCAAAGTCAAAGGCCCGATTCTTTTAGACCGGATGGGGGGAGAGGCCTTACAATGCCCTGATGTGCCCCCACAGTCATGTCAGGAATAGGAGGAGAACCTCATCCTGGCATGAGCAAAGTCAAAGGCCCGGTTCTTTTAGATCGGATGGAGGGAGAGGCCTTACAACGCCCTGATGTGCCCCCACAGCCATGTCAGGAACAGGAGGAGAACCTCGTCCTGACATGAGCAAAGTCAAAGGCCCGGTTCTTTTAGACCGGATGGGGGGAGAGGCCTTACAGTGCCCTAACGTGCCCCCACAGCCAAGCCGGGAACGGGAGGAGAACCTCGCCCTGGCTCGAGCAAAGTGGAAGGCCCGGACTCCTACGGGAGCCGGGCTCCGTTCACGATGCCAAGGAAGACTTCACCCGGACTCCTATGGGAGACGGGCTCCATCCACAATGCCAAGGAAGACTCCACCCAGACTCCTACGGGAGTCGGGCTCCGTTCACGACGCCAAGAAGACTCCACCCAGACTCCTATAGGAGCCGGGCTCCGTCCACGACGCCAAGGAAGACTCCACCCGGACTCCTACGGGAGCCGGGTTCCACCCACGGCTTCTGCAGCAAGAGCTGATGGTGGCGAAGCCCGGCCGCCCAACAAGATCGGGTGAAAGAAAAAAACCCCTCATCGGCACCTCCTCGCTCCTATGCAACCCCGCGAAAAGCGGGGGAAGGCCCTCACTCCGAGAAGAGGAGGAAAATTAAAAAGGAAGGATGACGAACTACGACGGAACAGATGAAGGATGAACCACACCAAAAGACCTAAAGGACTTCGTCCCAACTGAAACGGAGAGTTCCTACCGAACACCTCCGACCGCTAAAAAGACTTTCGACACCGGTTAGGAAGACAATGACATCTCCGAAATAATGCGGGGCCCGGACGGCCAAGCTCGGGCTTGCAGCCATATACGACGAGAAAGGCGAGCTAACGCATCGACGACCGGGTGCCCCCTAATGACGTCTACATCAGACAAGTCAAACAATAAGAAAAGTTTGACAGACAACTATTCGATGCAAGACGCGGACGTGGTAACAAAATCTCCTTTTCATTTTTCAACTAACAAGATGCACGTTACAAGACCCGGTGGGCCAGGAAAAAAATATACATCATTGCAAGTCTCTCGAACATGGTTTGGGAAAGAATACACCGGAGGCCGCTTCAAGCTGCAAACTTCTCTTCCCATTTCGTGTCCCGTGCGTGTGGCGGGCCTATCGGCTTTCGCCCCGCCTTGCTTCGCCCCACCTCCGAAGTCCCAACCTCAGGGGGAAAAGAATGGGATAGATTTTTGGGGGCGGTAAGGGCAACGGTAGCGATGACGAAGACCTGTTTCAAGAAGAACCGGAGTCACCCTCGGGGCAATGGTGGCGCCAGAGATATGCGAATACTCCATGGTAGCCACCATCCAAAATGCTCTGGCAAGGTCGGCATGCGCTACTTCCACCGTCCCCGCAACGAATTTTACTGCCCCACCGTCAACACCGACCGCTTCTGGTCCCTCAGCCCTGACGGCATCAAGGATCCCGCCACAGCTTTGACGACAGCTCTGCCCTCTTGACCGGTATCACCCCGCCTTGCTACTCCAAAATTCTCGGGCAGAATATCTTTACCGGCAGCCCCCGTTATTAAACCCCTGTTGTTGAAGGAATTCTTCCTTGAGCCCCTTTAAAACGATGGGGATCCTCACCGGCCGCTGTTCTCCTCCTTGCCTTCCTCCAAGCCCTAGACATCCCTTCGAGGATGGCCTCCGGGGTAGAGGACATGGCGTGGGAACCCCTTAGAGAAGAATCGGGGGGCTGAAGATGGCAAGGACCGGTGTGGGGGAAGTAGCTGAGTAGCTAGGCTCTCAGACGAAAGAAAGGTGCCATCCTCTCGACAGAATGAAACCCCGAAGGAAGAGTAGGGGGTTTAAATAGCCAGCGGATTTTAGCGCAGTTATGGCAGTGGGTGTAGCTAGGCCAACTGAGGCATGCCACGTGTTCCGCATGTCCCCCTCACCGCTATCAAGGATTGACCGTTTGCAAATTTCCATAGCGCGATGCTTGGGATCGCGTTTCAGCGGGGGTTTCGAAAAGACTCTTCAGGTCACCTTAACCAGAAAAAGAGCTCCGACATGCACACATTTAATGCCAAAATATCTAGGAGCAGCGGTGCGCAGGATTCGAGGGGACGGTTTCGGCTGTGCCCATCTCTCTGTACTTCCTTCATTCGAAATTCGAACTCGAAAGTAGGGGGACTGGTGTTGGGTATAAAATACCCACAGCTGAAGCCCTCAGCAGAATCAGCTCCAGGAGGACTTCGCCCGGACTCCTACGGGAGCCGGGCTTCATCCTCAACCTCAACTACTGGTAAGCCTCGTCCGGACTCCTATGGGAGTCGGACTTCGCCTCTAACTTTAATTACAGGAAGACTCCACCCGGACTCCTACGGGAGCCGGGCTTCATCCTCAGCTCCAACGGCTGCAAACAAACTTCGTCCGGACTCCTACGGGAGCCGAACTCCGCCAACAACTTCAACCGCAAATAGACCCCGCCCGGACTCCTACGGGAGCCGGGCTCCATCCTCAACATCAGCTGTCGGTAAGCCTTGTCCGGACTCCTACAGGAGTCAGACTTCATCCTCAGCTCCAACGGCTGCAAACAAACTTCGTCCGGACTCCTACGGGAGCCAGACTCCGCCTGCGACTTCAGCTCCGAGAGGACTCCGCCCGGACTCCCACAGGAGTCGGGCTCCACCCACGACCCCGACCGCAAGGAGGACTCCGCCCGGACCCCTACGGGGGCCGGACTCCGACCGCTGTCGAGCTTCAGCCGATGGATCTGCGCCCCCTGGCAGGCCACAATAACGGCCACGATCCTGCTCCACTTCCTGCGACGGATTTGCGTAGCTCCATCACTCCCTGACAGGCCGCAGTAACGGTCGCAGCTCTGCTCCACTCCCTACGATGGATTCCGCGTAGCTCCACTACTCCCTGATAGGCCATAATAATGGCTACGATCCTGCTCCACTTCCTGCGACGGATACCACGTGATTCTCCCACCCGCTGGCAAGTCACGACAACGGACGCCGCTCCACTCCCCACGGCGGACTCCATGTGGCATGCCCCGGTGATAGCCATGGGTCCACTCCACTACTCTGCGCAACAAACTCCGCCTGACCCTGGGCAGCCCACTACCAGACGGTTACAGACATCGCTATCAGGCTACTGCCCCTCCGCCTATAAAAGGGGGGTCCCAGATACGTTATTCTATAAGCTCTAGTTTTTACCTAAAACTCTGCTAAATTCTTCGTTCGAGCACTCCATTCTTGTTGAGGCAGAGAACTGACTTGAGCGTCGGAGGGTCTTGCCGGAGCAACCCCACCTCCGGTTTAGACTTCCTTTGCAGGTCCCGACGGCGACCGCGACTTCCTCAACTCCAGCTTCTCCGGCGCAAGCGGGTTTTTGCACCAACAGTTACCATACAATACAGTCCTTCGATCATCCCTGCACCCTGAATATGTTCATGAGTATGGAATTATATCAAACTCAAATACATATTCATATCGATTCTCAATTAACTAATGATGACTCCAATAAAAAAGTATTAGAAACTCTTTCTAATCTCCTTTCTTCTTTTGGCCAAAAGATTTTTTCAAGTCATCTAGGATTGAGAATACACAGGATGTGATCTCCTCTTAGTAGGAGTGGTTGATTCCATATTGATCTACTCACAATCTCCATATACACTCTACCATATCCAGAACACTCCATATATATCTTAATGCCATGCCTAGGTATGAACCAAAATATAGATTCATGTGCACAAGATTCTATGGTGGTCTCAGGTCTAAAGATCACTTGCATAACTCCTACTTAGAGAACTATCTTTGACATGCAAGTAAGGCTTCTATAAGATGTTCTCTTTCATCAAGTCAATTCAGTAGATTCATTTTTTAAATGAGCACCTATATCCTTGTATTAGTGTTCCACACAAGTGGCTAGTGAGATCTACCACCCTCTCCATCGAGCATATATGTACCAGTCTATCTGAAACATTGATCTCCGACTCAATGCTCCTGCGATCAGAAATATTTAAGATTAGGATTTTAGGATTTTAGGTCTCACTAGCATGATCATTTATGTCTCCTAAAATCATTGTCCTAATCTTTGGAGTTCATCATAATCTTAGACATAATAAGATGCAGCTAATATGATGAATCAATATCTTAAATAATAAATATCATTTCATGAGTTGAAAAATTATAAAAAAAAATTTCATCGTAATACACTTACGATTGGCTTATTAGACACTATTCTTTCAATATCCTACTTGCACTAAAGTCAATCACCTTTATATCTCATACAATCAAGATGGTGATTATATAGCTGCTTTGGTATGACCTTAGTGAATGGATCTGTTATATTATTTTTTCTATCTACTCATTCAATGACAACATCTTGTCTCTAATGAGATGGAAGTATTTGAGAATGTGCTTGGATCTATAATGAGACCTAGGTTCCTTTGCTTGAATAATGGCCCCAGTGTTATCACGATAGAGTGACACTGGTCCTTCATTTTTAGAAATAACTCCTAAATTCATGATGAATTTCTTCATCCAGATAGTTTTCTTAATGGCTTCACTAGCAGCGATTTACTCTGCCTCAGTAATTGAGCCAGATACTATCTGCTACTTGAAGCTCTTCCAACTCACTGCCCCATCATTTAGGATAAACACATATCCTAATATCAACTTGCTATCATCCGCTTTCCAATAATCCTCCTTTGGATTAGCTTGAAATCTGATAGCTATGCCCAAAGCATAAGCTACATCAGGCTTGGTACATAGCATGGCATACAAAATTGATCCCATAGCCAAAGCATAAGAAATTTCATTCATTTTTTTTCTCTCCTCTAATATCTTAGGATACATTTTCTAAGAAAGATGTATACCATGACTTGCAGGCAAGTAACCTCTCTTACTTGCCTCCATATTAAACCTCTTTAATATGAGATCTATGTACCATGACTGGGATAAGCTTAACATCCATTTAGATCTATCTCTATAGATCTTTATACTCAGTATATAGGATGCTTTACCCAAATCTTTCATGAAAAAGTTATTCGATACCCACGTCTTGATCGATTGCATCATTAGGATATCATTCTCAATAAGCAGTATATGTCATCGACATACAGAATCAAGAAGATAATAACACTCTCACTTGTCTTCTTATACACATATGGTTCATCTTTATTTTTGATAAAGTCAAACTCTTTGACTGTCATATCAAATTGGATGTTCCAACTCCTCAAAGCCTGCTTCAATCCATAGATGGATCTCATTAGCTTGCATACTTGATTTGCCCTTCCACTTGAGATAAATCCCTCTAACTAAGTCACATAGAC
This sequence comes from Elaeis guineensis, assembly GCF_000442705.2. Taxonomy (NCBI): domain Eukaryota; kingdom Viridiplantae; phylum Streptophyta; class Magnoliopsida; order Arecales; family Arecaceae; genus Elaeis; species Elaeis guineensis. Next base: position 69,756,550 of record NC_026001.2, on the reverse strand, counting down.
ATCTTCCTCTAGATTACCATTGAGAAAAATGGTTTTGACATCCATCTGTCAGATCTCATAGTCATAGTATGCCGCTATAGGAAGCAAAATCTGGATAGACTTGAGCATAGCCACTGGTGAGAAGGTTTCATCATAGTCAATTCTTTAGCTTTGACTGAAATCCTTCACCACTAACCTAGCTTTGTAGGTTTTTACTTGGCCATCTACTCCGATCTTCTTCTTGAAGATCCACTTGCATCCCATTAGGATCACAGCCTTAGGTGCATCAACTAAGGTCCGCACTTGGTTGATATACATCAAGTCCATCTCAGATTTTATGGCTTTCAGCCATCTGTCTAAGTCTCTATTCATGATAGCTTCTGAATAGATTAGTGGATCATCATCCTGAATGATGTTGATCATATTGTCATCAAATCTCAGAGGTGCATGATGCACTCTATCTGACCTTCAGAGATGAGGTGTGTATTGTGGATGTACCTCATCTTTAGGTACTTCTGATTGAGGATCTTCTTGTGGTCCAACCACTGATATTTCTGAATCGATTTGTAGATCATGAACTTTAGTAAGTTCAATATTCCTCCTACTACCTCCTTCTTGGATGAGTTCATTTTTCAAAAAAGTGGTATGCCTATTAACAAACACCTTTTGTTCAGTGGGTGGTAGAAGTAGTATCCATTAGTTTTCTTAGAATACCCTACAAACTTATACTTATCTAATCTAGCACTAAGCTTATGTCAAAAAATATTTCTGATATAAGCAGGACAGCCCCAAGTCTTAAGATGTTTAAGATTAGGCTTCCTTCCCTTCCATATCTCGTATAGGGTTCTTACAACAGACTTTGAAGGCACCCTGTTTAATATGTATGTGGCAGTCTTTAGGGCATTATCTCTAGAAAGATATTGGAAGATCAGTGAAGCACATTATGAACTGTACCATATCCATCAAAGTGTGATTCCTCCTTTCTGCTACATCATTTAACTGGGGTGTATAAAGAGGGATCCATTCAGAGAGAATACCTTTACTTTTAAGATGATTAAGAAATTTACTAGATAAGTATTCTCTTCCTCGATCAGATCAAAGAATCTCGATACCTTTTTCAGTTTGTTTCTCGATCATACATTGATACTTTTTGAACTTATCAAAAGCTTCAAATTTATGTTTCATAAGATACACATATCCGAACCTTGATAAATCTTCCATAAAGGTGATAAAATAGGAGTATCCTCCTCTGACTTGAGTTGTCATTGGTCCACATACATTTGTATGTACTAGGGCTAACAACTCATTCACTCTCTCTCCATATCCAGAAAATGGAGTCTTGGTCATCTTACCCATGAGACAAGATTTATAAGTTCCTAATGATTCATAATCATATGGGTCAAAAAATTTTTCTTTGTATAACTTGTTAATCCTTGACTCACTAATATGACTAAGGCGATAATGTCAGAGATATGTGACATTCACATCTTCTCTCTTTCTTTTCATATTTCTTTCAATATAAAAAATATTTTCATTGAGTATATGAATTAAAAGATTGTTATCAATATAACTACTGCTATAATATTTATTAAAAAAAAATAGAGCACCATTTTTCATTGACCTTATTTCATAATCTTGTTTTTACAATAAAAATATAGAAATAATATTTCTAATGACCTTTGGCATGTAATGACAGTCTTTTAATTCTAAAATTTTGCCCGAAGGTAAATCAAGTATACAGGTTCCCACAGCCTCTGCGCTAATGGACTCTTCACTTACGCCATAAAGCTCGAGATCACCTCTTTTCAGACCTTTGATATTCTGTAGTCATTATAATGAATTACAAATATACGATCCATAGGTGGTATCTAATACCCAAGTATCAGAGTCTGAGCCACTCAATGAAAAATAAGTTTGTATCATATACATATCTTTTGGTGCTATACTTGCACCCTGCTTCAAACTTGCAAGATTATTCTTGCAATTATACTCCCAATGCCCAAACTTGCCACAAATAAATAGCTAATATCCATATGGACATCTTTTGCCTTCTCATTATTACTACCATCCCAAGGTCAGAAATATCCAGAATATTGGAGTTCTTCTCTGATATGAACTTAACTTGCAAGTTCCTCAATCCATCCACATAGTTGGGATCGATCAACATATTTTTATCTATAGTGTTATGTAGTGAAAATAAAGAAGCCATAATGCAGACTTAAATCTATATAAATAAAGAAAAAAAGTATAAGCAGATCACTTATATTTGACATGCATAACTAGATGAGGACTTTTAAACTAGTTATGTCTCTCACTATTTTATCGGATACCATAGCCCGCTCCTATGGTAAACAAGAAACCCTAATCTGATTTCTTAATGGGGTTGAGATCCTAATCTCTCAATGAAGCCTTATGGATATCACAACAAATCTCAATGAGTTTCGAGGTAGAAAAATCTATCCAATTGTATCTCATGCAACTTTCAACATAACCTACCTCTAAAAATACTCATGGCCTTGTGAATATCACAACAAACTATAGTATTTTTAGTTAAGTCAGACCCTTTATTTCTATACAGTCATATCTGAAAAATTATGTTCTTAGGGATATCACAATAAAGCAACATATCCAAATATGCTATAAAGCATATAATATGCACCATGATAAATCCACATCAATCCCCATAGCCAGTCTTGTAGATATCACAACAAACCTACTATGAGTTTTGATAGGATATTGGCTAAGCATGAAGGAAGGCATATGTAGTGTTCAAAATACTGAGCTACCTTTATTCAAGATTTGAGCTAATTCAATTGGCCAAAAAAGTGTTAAGATTGGTGGGGGTCTCGTCGTTGTATTTCTTAGACACCAATAAAATTGGCCAGACCAGCAACAGAATCAATTAAATAACCACCGTACTTAAAACACTCCTTAGATACCAATTGATTAATCGATTCAAGAAATAGGTCAGCGACTAATTCATAACACTATAACTTAATATAATTTTTATAAGGGCTTTAATGGTCTCAAGCACATCCTAATTCAATCACAATGATGCGCTATTATAGTTATATCTTAATAATCATAACAACTAATCATAACATCTATTCATATCTCTAAGATATGAAATCATAATCATTCAATATTATTATAACTAAGCATCTCAAGTATATCACATATGCATGAAGTTCTAATAACATGCATGAATACAAAATATTCTTTTCATGATTCTTCTTCTTAGGATATCACAATGGCACCCTTACACACCATAAGAGTACCCTATTGAATAGGAAGAGAGGGTCTCTGAACCCTACTTACTCTTATGACCAGACGACATGGTGATGAACTCAATTAGAGTACTAAGCTACTAAAAAATATTTTATATATGCATCATGCATTTTATGTTTAAAATATATCTCTAAGACATACTAGGGTTTGGATGTTCAATCGGGTTCAACCCTTGAGCCAACTTGAACCAAACTAAAATTCCATACTTGATCACAATCAAGATAATAATTTAACCTTTGATTATATAAATCAAAGTAGGCTCTAATACCACTATTGAGTTTCAGTAGTGCAGTGAAAGGGTTAGGTGTTTAAAATTTTTATTCAAAACACCCGATGCATCGAAAACCCTAATGCCCAAAAATCTTTGACTACAATATTCAAAGTACAATAAATATAAATTAAGATAAGAAGAATACCTGTAGTGCTAATCTCAATTTTCATAAGATATCCAAGTATCCACCCTCCAATGGTGATCCACACAGAAACTAAACCAAGGACAGTGCTCCTTCTTTATCTTGCTCCAAGAGTTCTAGCCACTAGAACTCGACTAGCCTCATACCGATCAGGTTTCTTCAAAAAACTAACTCCACCCTCTTAAAACCTCCTCTGGTCTTCTAATCCTTCTTCTTTAGGATCCTCACAATCCTTGTTAGGATCAGATAAGGCTTTGTCTTAAATTCCAAAGCTTTGTCCTAAAACTAAGATAGGTTGTAAGAAAGAAAGGAGAGCAATAGAGATAAAATTGGAAACTCTTTCTGAATACCTCGAACACCCAGTACCCTGATCAATTTATAGCCACTAGAGGGATGTCAAAAGAGAGGGATGCACCTCATCTAAGAGGTCTATCTGATCTGATTATCAGAGGTAAGAGTTTTTTCAAACAGAAGGACTCTTATCAATGATATGTCTATCAGCACCCTGCTCTATGCGTGCGACCAGAGAAGAGATGTTTTTGCATCCCTTCTCAAATCAAAAAAATTATCAAAAATTTATGTGGATAGAGAATTCAATTTTAATTCCAGAATATATAATGAGTAGATAAAAATTCTCACAAATGGAGGTGTTCTCACATCCTTTCATGTGAAGTCTGATCACCACGCATGCAGGCATGAGGAGAAACTTATGGCATTTGTTTGGCATCCAGATAAGTCTAAAAAAATTTCAAAAAAATTATCAAAAATATCATGTAAAGTATAAAATATTATCACCAAAAATAATTCCATTTTGAAAGCATTTGTTAAAGAGAAGGACTCTCCAAATCTTGGAGAGATGCGATACTTCTGCACATGCGTGAGACTTCCTTCCATTTTCTAATTTTTCTCTATCCAAAAAATTTTAGAAAAAATATATCTCATACTTTAAGATGTGCACTAGAGGATGGAGGGTGATATAGGATATCACACATATCTTAATCCCATGCCAGAATGATTTTTTTCTTCTGCCCACACCAACACATGTACGCAGAACCTGTTTTGCGTCAAGAGTCTTTCACAACTTGGACTCTTCATAATTGGTGTTAAAATGGGATGTGGCACCCCAATTTGGATTGCTTCTAGGTGGCATGATCTAACTCAAATATTCACTAAATTGGACAAGCTAATTAGCAATGGATGAGACCAAATTGACCTCCAAAGGAGCAAGGGTTCCACACGTGCTAGCATGCTTACTGGAGCCCTGATTGAATCCAAAATTTCAATCAACCTTTTTCAAAAAGGTCCTTGGCCAATTTCTATATGTGTGTGACCCATTAGATTTCATATCTAGCTAATAGTAGGTCTGGATGTAAGTTGATCAAATTTGATTAGATTTCAATCTAATCGATTTAGGTCCAATCGAGCTAACCCGAGTTCAATAATTATAATCTTTTCTAATTGACGATCGAATTAAACTCTTTAATTCGATCAAAAATCTATAAGTCAAGATTGATATATAGCAATATATCATGACTACTCAAAAGATATAAAATTTTGATAAAAATATCAAATATATCTTTCAGTGGTAAATTACTATACAATTCAATCCTTCGATCATTTCTGCACCCTGAATATATTCATGAGTATGAAATCATATCAAACTCAAACACATATTCATATCGATTCTCAATTAACCAATGATGACTCCAATGAAGAAGTATTAGAAACTCTTTCTAATCTCTTTTCTATTTTTGGCCAAAAGATTTTTTTTAAGTCATCTAGGATTGAGAATGCACAGGATGCGATCTCTTCTTACTAGGAGTGATTGATTCTATGTTGACCTACTCACAACCTTCATATACACTCCATCATATCTAAAACATCCCGTACATGTCTTAATACCATGTCTGGGTATGAACCAAAATATAGGTTCATGTGTACAAGATTCTATGGTGATCTCAGATCTAAGAGTCACTTGCACAACTCCTACTTAGAGAATTATTTTTGACATGCAAGTAAGGCTTCCATAAGATGTTCTCTTTCATCGAGTCAATTCAGTGGACTCATTTTTCAAATGAGCACCCACATCCTTGTATTAGTGTCCCACACAAGTGGCTAGTGAAATCTGCCACCCTCTTTATCGAGCATACATAGGATGTGCCAATCTATCCAAAATATTGATTCCCGACTCAATGCTCCTACGATCAGGAATATTTAAGATTAGAGTTTTAGGATTTTAGGTCTCACTAGTATGATCCATTCATGTCTCCTAAAATCATTATCCTAATCTTTAGGGTTCATCATAATCTTAGATATAATAAGATGTAGCTAATATGATGAATCAATATCTTAAATAATAAATATCATTTCATAAGTTAGAAAATTATAAAGAAAAATTTCATCGCAATACACTTGCGATTGGCTTATAGGGCATTCTTCTTTCACTGGATCCATACCAATTTCTCCACACCTAATTGGATTTGGGTTATGATTTTTTGTGTCATGAGAGAGGATCTAATAACGGTGGTCGGCTATAGCTGATGAGTTATAATATTATCTCTTGCTTAATTCAAATGCGATCCGAATTAGAGATAAGATGCAGACTAGGAAAATTTTTTTTTGTATATAGTATATTGTTGGAGCTGTATTATTTTTCTTCTTATTTTTCTTGAGAAATCTTTTGGTGTGTGAGACTTTATATTTTTTTCTCCACATCTTAATATTTTCTTAGAATTTTTGAGGACACCAAAAAGGAGTTTTGGCATTGATTCATGGCATCCTTTCTTGGAAAGTCTTAATTCCTAGTCTATAAAAAGGGGACCCCTCTCTTGGACGTCCCATGATCAATTTTCTTATAGATTTTTTATTTTTAGAGTCTCTTCTCCTCCTCCTCTCTTCCTCCTCCAGATGTCCTATCACTTTATAGTATCTAAGATGCTTGTAGAAGAAGGAAGAGGTCAGCTGTCAAAGTTATTCGTAGACTAACATCTCTAAGCCCCTGATCTGTGCCAGTCTTCACATGGATTTTTTTATAGAGGCTAGATGACTTCATGTGGCTATGAGTGATCTGAAGAACACCCTCTCCAACTATTGGATTAGAGGAGATCAAGATCAAAATTTGTTGGTAATAATTCTAACTTATTTTGATTCCTATGGTAGATCTAATTGTTAGATCTAGAATTTCAGCATCGATGAGATCGATGTGATTTTTATTTTTAAATCTAAAGTATATATTTTTTATATCAAAGATCTTGATGTGATAGTTAAATATTAGATCTTATACATATAATTAGGATTAAATTATTTAATCTATTATTTCTACTGTATAAAATTTTTAATTTCATGTACTGCACTACCGTAAATTTTTTTCAACTAGTATCAGAGTCAGATTATTTTGATATGAATTAATATGACTTTAGATCTGAATTTTTATTATTAGATCTGATTATTTATGATTTAAATTATATCTAAATTAGTTTATTTTCAGATCTGATTATTATTTATGTAGATTAAAAATTTTGAGTAGCAAAGTACTCGGATTGGGTAATCACCAGGTCATCCAGTCATAGGAGCAAGTAAAATTTTATGACCCTCTCCTCCTATTCAATGGGATGCCCTTCATGGTGTATAGGGGTGCCACTATGAGGTCCCATGAAGAAGAAAGTGAAAAGAGAAAACTTACTTTCTTACAAAATCCTAGATCTTAAAATCCTAGGTGTTGTTGTATGTGATGCAAGTTGTGAAGATAGTTAGTTAGTCAAAATTTTTTTGATCTAAAATCATAAAAAATTTAGATTTGATCTAAAATATTTTATGACTTGATGTAACAAGTTTACATAAAAAATTATTTTTGAAACCTTAACCATATTGATGCAAAACTTAATTGAGAATTAAGTATCAAGCTGATTGGATCTAGAATTATGATTTAGATCTAATGACATTGCATAAAACATGGAGCATGGGTTAGCTCAAATCAACTCTTTCTCTTTAATTGGGTTAGACCTAAGGTTAGAATAAAAGAATTGATTGACCATGTAGAGAAATTATTAAGTCTAATCAAATATTGAATTAGATTAATCAGGATTTTTTTAGTATAATAATTGTAGATGGTCAAGTCCATATCTTTGATTAGACCAAATGGACCTTAATTGTGGCTCAGTGGTTGAACATGAATTATTAGATTGGTCAAATTAAAACTAGTTAACCAATTGGTGTCTAAGGTAAGTTTGGCATTTTGATCGATGGTTTTTAATTGGGAGCGGCTTACCTGACCATTTCGATGGTGTCTAAGGCAAGCTTAGCAGATCCTCCCACCGATCTTACTTACCTGGTCAATTTGGTGAACTAGATTTTGATTAGATCACTAAGTGATTCGAGTTAGCCCATGCCATTAAGGTTGGTCAGTATGACTGATCTAGATGCCAGTTCAATCAGCATGACCTAACCCAATTCAGTGACTTGGTGAAGTCAGTGAGAGGATTATGGTCCATTGATTGATCTTTTCTTCTTTTCTCTCTTCTCTAAATTGATTAAATCTTCTAAATTATTAGACCCTTAAAATGAGCTGGTTATGGTGATAACTAGATCATAGCCTCTCATTAAGGTGAGTGATAATGGATCCATTATTTTTGATTGATATTACAGGTGCCATCCGTCTGATATTTTCTCTGAATGATGGAATTATCATTCATCATATGATGACTCTGATAAACTATCTGATGATGGTTGGGTTAATCGAGCCATCCTCGAGTCTGATCACTCATTAGGTAGAATCACTGAGTAGGTTCATATTAATGGTTTGACCTAACTGAAACTTTCAGTGGAGGCCCATTACCTACTGAAATAAAATTTGGGGCTAAATTAAATATTAAAAATTATTTGAAGAAATAATTGGTTGAAAACCTATCCATAGGTGCATATGGATTGACCGAGCCATCCTCGGACCTATAGTAGTCTGTGTGGATTCTAGTATCCGCTAAGGAATTAAGGTAATTCTTCGAATTAGAAGTAGAGGCTACCAATTCGTATAAAATAGTGGAAGGACCTTTAGATGAAAGTCCAAGTCTTTAGGATTAATAAATTCATATACTAATTAAGCTTTGTTCTTTTTTTATGTGTACAGATATGGCCTCAAACTTATTACTTCGATCACTGTTGGATAGTGAGAAGCTTATCGGATCAAATTTTGATAATTGGTATCAGAAATTAAAGATTATCTTGGAGCACGAGCGGATCCTTTATGTGATAACGGATCCAACACTCGAGGAGCCTGCTCCTAATGCCCGAAGAGTGGTTCGAGACACCACAGTTCGTTACATCATGCGGGCCTCCATGAACGACGAGTTCAGCTGAAAGTTTGAAGAAGCTCAGCCAAAGAAAATGCTTCAAGTGTTAAGGGATTCCTTTGGTACTCTTGACGATGTTGAGCGGTATAAGACTAGTTGCACCATTTTCAATGCCTAGATAAGGGAGGGTGCATTTGTTATTGATCATGTATTATACATGATTAAGCAGATTAAAAAATTGAGCAAACTTGGCTTTCCTTTACTTGAATAGCTGGGAAAAAAAGCGATCCTGAACTCTCTTCCCAAGTCCTACCTACCGTTCTTTAGTCATTTCAGAATGATGAAGCCTGTAGTCAACTACCACAGTCTGTTGGGATTGCTACAGACTTTTGAGAAAGATCACCAGCTCCACAAAGAGACAGTGAATCTAGTGGGAGGATCTTCTTTGGGTAGTCATCGTCCCTTTAAGAAAGGAAAAAAAAAAAGAATAAGAGGGTGCTTGGTGCTGGGAGTCAGTCCCAGAAATCCAAGTTCAAGACTGATCAAAATCAGATAGAGTACTTCTTTTGCAAGAAGCAGGATCACTGGAAGAGAAATTGTCCTCAGTATATCACTTTTCTTAACCCGAACAGGCTAAAGAAGAAGAAGCAATCAGTTGTTGGATAAGGTACTTATGTGATAACACCTTGTAACTTCTCTTTTATAGATATAATGACCTGGGTATTGGATACTGAAAGCCCTATTCATATTTGTAATTTGTTGCAGGATCTTCAGATCACTAGAGATTTGGAGAAGGTGAGAGATTTCTGAATATTAGAGATGAAAGATCAGTTCCAATTCAAGCTTTAGGAATCATCAAGCTTGTATTCGAGTCTCAGTATATTGTTCTTAATGAGTGTCATTACTGTCCTAGTTTTGTTTTAAATATTATTTATGTAGGTCTTTTGTTCAATTCAAATTATGAAATATCAATAAAGAAAAACTTTTGTGATATCATTTTGAATGGTGTTATAATTTTATGTGGACAGTTGAACAATGATATTTATATTGTATCTAGGCCTAATGTAATGTACATTTCAAATAAACGCTCTAGAATAGATGATATTACAGATACCTACTTTTGACATTGTAGGCTAGGTCATATCAATAAAAACAGGATGAATAGGTTGGCTCAAAAAGAAATTCTTGATAAACATGATTATGAATCATTACCTACCTGTGAGTCTTGTTTGCTTGAAAGATGATCAAGTCACCTTTTACTAAAAAAGATGAATGAGCCAGTGATGTGCTGGGTCTGATACATACCGATGTATATGGACCCATGAGCACATGTGCCAGAGGAGGGTATAGCTACTTCATCACATTCACAGACAACCTATCTAGGTATGGGTACATCTTCTTGATGAAACACAAGTCCGAATCGTTTGAAATATTCAAACAGTTTCGTAATGAAGTAAAAAAATAAACTGAAAAAAATATTAAAATTTTTTGATCTGACCATGGAGGTGAATACCTTTTTAGTAAATTTCTGACATATCTAGGAGAGAATGGGATTTTCTCCCAATAGACCCCTCTAGGGACACCACAGCATAATAGCATCTCAGAAAGGAGGAATTGAACTTTGTTGGACATGGTTCGGTCCATGATGGGGTTTGTAACTCTACCGATCTTTTTGGAGGATATGCACTTGAAACAGCCTGTCTTGTGCTCAATAATGTTCTAAGCAAGTCAGTTAGTAAGACACCATATGAGATATGGTCAGGTCGTAAGCCGAACCTCTCTTACTTTAGGATCTGGGGGTGTCCAATTTATGTTAAACGATTACAAACTGATAAACTCAGTCCTAAGTCTGATAAGTATAATTTCATAGGATACCCCAAGAAAATGAGGAGATATTACTTTTACCTGCCTGCTGAACAAAAGGTGTTTGTCAGCAGTAAGGCACATTTTTTGAAAAAAAAATTTCTTAGTGAAAGAATAAGTACTTCTAAAATTGAGCTTAATGAAGTTGATAGGTAGAAGAACCGACACTAATGATTGAATCTGAATTGGATTTGATGAGATCAAATCTGGAGCCCAATGAACAAACATCTTTAAGGCGATCCGATAGAGTACCGCATCAGTCGGACAGATACTTAGGTTTCTTGGTTCGGAACGGAGATCCTGTCAAACTCGATGAGAATGATGAGGATCCGATCATCTACATAGATGCAATGCAGAGATCTGACCCTGATAAATGGCTTGAAGACATGAGATCCGAAATGAAATTCATGAAGGTCAATGATGTATGGACATTAGTTGACCCACCTGAAGAGATTAAGCCCATAGGGTGTAAGTGGGTCTTCAAGAGGAAGAAGGATGCAGACGGAAAGGTGGAGACCTATAAAGCTCGTTTGGTTGCCAAGGGTTATCGTCAGTATTATGGTATTGACTATGATGAGATATTTTTCTCATGGCAATGCTCAAATTCATTCGTATCATGCTTGCGATAGCAGCATATCTAGACTATAAAGTCTGATAAATGGATGTAAGGATAGCTTTCCTAAATGAAGAGCTGAATGAAGAGGTGTATATGATACAACCTGAAAGATTCATATCCACAGATAAGTCCAAGATGTGCAAGTTTCAGAGATTCATTTATGGATTGAAGCAAGCATCTCGGAGTTAGAACATACATTTTGATAAGGTGATCAGAATGTATGGCTTTGATAGGAATGAAGAGAAATCCTTCATATATAAGTGGGCAAATGGTTCGATAATTATATTTCTTGTGTTGTATATGGATGATATTCTCTTAATCGAAAATGATATCCCTACATTACAAGGAATAAAAGTGTGGCTGTCGTCACAATTCTCTATGAAAGATCTGAGAGAAGCAGTCTACATCTTAGAGATAAAAATCCATAGAGATAGATCTAAGAGACTGCTTGGACTCTCCCAATATACGTACATAGATACTATGCTGAAATGGTTCAGCATGGAGAATTTCAAGAAAGGCTATCTTTTGATAGGTCAAAAAATTTTTCTTTCGAAAGGAGATTGTTCGATAACTCCTCAAGAGAGAGAGCGTATGAGTAGAGTTCCATATGCTTCGATAGTGGATTCTATTATATACGTCATGACATGTACAAGACCAGACGTGGCATATTCATAAAGGGTAGTGAGTAGATACCAGTCTGATCTAAGAGAAAATCACTGGAAGGTCGTAAAGACCATTCTTAAGTATTTAAGAAATACTAAGGACCAGTGGCTTGTGTATGGTAAAACTGATTGGAAACTTATGGGGTTCACCGACTCCAGTTTTTAGTCAGATCATGATGATAGGAAGAGTGTATCAAATTATATTTTTATCCTAAATAGAGGATCAATCTACTAAAAAAGTTTCAAGCAGAATACTATGACAGACTCTGTTTGTAAAGCAGAGTATATCGCGGCATCCGATGCTGCAAAGGAAGCTGTATGATTATGAAAGTTCATCGATGAGCTCGAAGTGGTACCCTCCATTGATGGCCCTGTCTTATTATACTGTGACAATACTGGAGCCATTGCTCAAGCCAAGGAGTCGAGATCCCATCAGTGCACCAAACATATTCTATGCCATTATCATCTTATCCGAGAGATCATGGATCGAGGTGATGTCGACCTTCAGAAGATCGATGGAAGAGAAAATCTGACCAACCCATTTACTAAAGCTCTCAGAATTAAGAAGTTTGATGACCACAAATCGAAGATGGGTATACAATACTGTATCGATTGGCTTTAGTCCAAGTGAGAGTTGTTGGAAAATATGTTCCAAAGTCAATCGTTAGACGATTATGCTCATCTTGTAAACTGTATATAAATATTTATTAATAAAAATTATTTGATATTTTTATTACAAATTGATCATCTTTAAACTCCTGTGATGTAATGAAGTCCTTAGAACTATATATATTAATTGACAAAGGAGGATTTATCGTTAAGTCCTTAAAACTATTCGCGACCAAATGATACGCTATTACTAGGACGATTGCGATATCAAGTGTAGATCATTATGTGCCATATGAGTTGATTATCTTCTTAACCAAGAAGTGTGGAGATACTGTTATGGCATGCAGATAAAATATAAGAGTACATTCACATCGAACGTGACCATGTGCAGAGCACTCTGCTGTCAAGAGTAGCTTGAGAAGAATATGAGTATAAGTATCCCTCTGACTTGAGACCACCACAGTGACTTATAAGCAACTCACTGTACTTTAGTATCGGACTATCTAAGTTTCTAACTTAGTGACAGAAGGATACTAGGTGCAGTCAAGTACTTATCAAGTCGGTGTGTGAGTCAAGATGGAATTGATCCCTCTGAATTGATAGGAGATATGCATCAGTGTATTTCAATTTAGCAAAACCTTGGCCAAGATAATCTATGAGATGGATTTGAAAGGTTGAAATATAATGTGGTTGACTTAATTAGGGTTGATAGTTAAATCCTAAGTCACCTTGAGCATTTGGATCAAAGGGATGAATTATATAATAACCATATGCCAGTAGGTTCTCGAAGGTTGCTTTACAACACTTTGACCCATCCGGTCATCGGGTCATCATTGCTAGATGATTATATCGATTGGTATAGAAAGTTATTCCTATGCTATCAACTTAGGTTCAAACCTATGGGGTCACACACATTAGAAGATTTGATCAGATCTGATGGCTGAAGAGTCCAATTGGATTGTGACTCTAGTGAAGAGTCCTATTTAGACTAGGACTCTATGGGAGAGTCCCACTGGGACTGGGACTAGGACTCTATCATTTATAAATAATTAATTAATAATTAGATTACTAATTGACTCAATTTGATTGAATAAAGAGTTTTGAAGCAAGTCTAATTGAATTAGATTCAGTTCGACTAAGATTGGGATTGATATGATCAAACCCAAATACAAAGAAAATTTGATTTTGATTCGATCAAGGTTTGGACTCAACTAATTCTTAATTGGGTTAGATATTTGATGAGATATTTAAATTTTTAATTGTATTAGATTCATTTCTATCAGTGGTTTTAATCCAAATTTGATTTGGGTTAGAATTGAATAAGAAATGAAGAGTCCAAGTCAGACAAGGACTCTATCCTTATCTTTTGAGCAACATCTGGATCCATGCCAATTTCTCCATGTCTAATTGGATTTGGGTTATAATTTTTGGTATTATGAGAAAGGATCTAATAAGGGTGGTCGGCTATAGCTGATGAGTCATAATATTATCTCTTGCCTAATTCGAATGCGATCCAAATTAGAGATAAGATGCAAACTAGGAAAATTTTTTTTTTTATATGGTATATTGTTAGAGCCATATTATTTTTTTACTTATTTTTTTAAGGAATTATTTAGCATGTGAGACTTCAAATTTTTTCTCCATATTCTAATGATTTTTTTGAAATTTTTGGGGATGCCAAAAAGGGGTTTTGGCATTAATTCATGGCATCATTTCTTGAAAAGTCCTAATTCCTAGTTTACAAAAAGGGGACCCCTCTCTTGGACATCCCATGATCAATTTTTTTATAAATTTTTTATTTCTAGAGCCTCTTCTCCTCCTCCTCTCTTCCTCCTCCAGATCTCCTATCACTTTGGAGTGTCCAAGATGCTTGTAGAAGAAGGAAGAGGTCAACTGTCGAAGTTGTTCACAGACTAGCATCTCCGAGCCTCTAATCTACACCAATCTTTGCATGAATTTTTTTATAGAGGTTAGATAACTTCGTGTAGCTATGAGTAATCTAAAAAACACCCTCTCCAATTGTTGGATTAGAGGAGATCAAGATTAAAATTTATTTGGTAACGATCTCTAACTTATTTTGATTCCTATAGTAGATCTAATAGTTAGATCTAATGTGATTTTTATTTTTAGTATCGATGAGATCAATGTGATTTTTATTTTCAGATCTAAAGCACATATTTTTTATATCAAAGATCTTGAAGTGGTAGTCTAAGATTAGATCTTATACATATAATTAAGATTAAATTATTTAATCTATTATTTTAGCTGCATAAAATTTTTAATTGCATGTACTGTGCTACTGTAAATTTTTTTCAAAAATACCAAATGAGATGTGGACAGGACGTAAGCTAGCACTCTCTCATCTTAGGGTTTGTAGATATTTGGCTTATGTCAAACATCTGAAAACTGACAAGCTTGGACCTAGGTTTGATAAGTGTCTATTTGTAGGGTACCCAAAAGAGATCAAGAGGTATTACTTTTACCTTGCTGACGAATAGAAGATGTTCGTCAGCAATAGGGCAGTCTTTCTAGAAAAGAACTTTCTTGGAGAAGGAACTAATGCCTTAAGGATTAAACTTGATGAAGTTCGATTGGTAAAAGAACCGACACAATCTAGTAAACCCATTAAGTTGGACTTGATTAGATCAAATCCGAAACCTGTTGTAGAAACATCTTTAAGGAGATCCGGTAGAGTACCACATCAATCCGATAGATACTATAGTTTCTCGATTCGGGATAGTGATCCAGTTGAACTCGATGAGAATAATGAGGATCTAATCATCTATATAGATGTGATGTAGAGGTCTGACTCTGATAAGTGGATGGAAGCTATGAAATCCAAAATGGAGTCCATGAAAGTCAACAATGTATGGATATTGGTTGACCCACCTGAAGGGATAAAACCCATAGGATGTAAGTGGGTCTTCAAAAGGAAGAGGGGCACAGATGGAAAGGTGGAGACCTATAAAATCTATCTGATTGCCAAGGATTACCGTCAGTATTATAGTATTGACTATGATGAGATATTTTTTTCTGTGATAATGCACAAGTCCATTCGGATCATGCTTGCGATAGCAGCACATCTGAATTATGAAATCTGACAAATAGATGCGAAAATAGCCTTCCTAAATGGAGAGCTGAAAGAAGAGGTGTATATGATACAACCTGAAGGTTTCATATCCACAGATGAGTCAAAGATGTGCAAACTTCAGATGTCCATTTATGGACTTAAACAGGCATCTCGAAGTTGGAACATATATTTTGATAAAGTGATCAGAATATATAGCTTCATTAAGAATGGAGAGAAACCCTACATATACAAGTGGGTTAATAACTTGATAATAGTATTTCTTGTTTTATATATGGATGATATTTTCTTAATCAAAAATGACATCCTTGCATTACAAAGAATAAAAGTTTGGTTGTCATCTCATTTCTCCATGATGGACTTGGGAGAAGCATCCTTCATCCTTAGGATGAAGATCTATAGAGATAGATCTAAAAAGTTACTTGAATTATCCCAATCGACATACATTGATATTGTACTAAAAAAGTTTAGCATGGAGAATTTTAAGAAAGGCTATCTTTCGATATGTCAAGAAATTTCTCTCTCGAAGAATGATTGTCCGACAACTCCTCAAGAGAGAGAACATATGAGTAGAATTCTATATGCTTTGGTAGTGGGATCTATTATGTACGTCATGATATATATGTGATCGAATGTGGCATACTCACTAGGGATAGTGAGTAGATACCAGTTCTATTCAGATTAGAACCACTGGAAGGTCGTAAAGACCATCTTTAAGTATTTGAGAAATATTAAGGATCAATGGTTATCTATAGAGAATCCGACTTAAAATTTGTGGGGTTTACATACTCCAATTTTCAGTCAGATCGTGATGATAGTAAGAGTATGTCAGAATATATTTATACCCTGAACGGTGGAGCAATCTACTGGAAGAGTTCTAAGTAGCACATTGTGGCCGACTCTACTTACAAGACAAAATATGTCACGGCATCCGATGATGCGAAGGAAGCTATGTGGTTATGAAAATTTATCAACGAGCTCGGAGTGGCACCCTCCCTTGATGGCCCCATCTTGTTATATTGTGACAGCACTGGTGCCATTGCTCAAGTGAAAGAATTGAAGTCGCATCAGCAGATTAAGCATATTCTACGTTGCTACCACCTGATCCAGAAAATCATGGATCGAGGTGACATCGACCTTCAGAAGATCGATGAAAAGGAGAACCTGACCGACCCATTAACTAAAGCCCTTACGATAAAAGAGTTCGAAGATCATAAAATGAAGATGGGTATACGATACTGTACCGATTGGCTTTAGTACAAGTGGGAGTTGTTGAGAAATATGTCCCAAAGTCAATCGTCAGCTTATTGACGGTTTGCTATTTGATGTAATTGTATATGAATTAATTAATAAAATCTTTATTTGATAATTTTCATCATAAGCTTGTACTTCTTCTATATCGAATATCAATGTTATGATGAAAATCCTTAGGACTATTTTAAACTGATAAAAGAGGATTTATCGTTTAATCCTTAAATAAGTTTGCGATCAAATGATATGCTATTACTAAGATGATAGATATATCAAATATAGATCATTGTGTGTCATATATCATTAGTTGTTCTTTTAACCAAAAAAAGTGGAGATGCTGGTATGGCATATAGGTGAAATATAGGAGTACATTTCACTGAACGTGACCAACTCTGAAGCACTCTACTGTCAAGAGTCACTCCGAAGGGATATGGGTGTAATTATCCTTCCGATCTGAGATCACCACGGTGACTTGCAAGCAACTCACTGTGCTTTGATGTCGAACTATCTGAATTTTTAATTCATGATCGAAAGATTTTTGGGCATAGTCAAGTACTTGAGAAGTCGGTACGTGAATCAAGATGGAATTGACCACTTCAAGAGATTGGAGAGAAAGCTTTGCATTTCAATTTAGTAAGACTTGGCCAGGGCAATCCTTGTGAGAAGTCATAAGATTTATTAGGTTGAGACACATAGTGGATGTACTATTAAGAGTTGACAGTTTAAGCTCTAAGTCATCCTAGCATCAAGGGTCAAAGGGATGAATTATATGGTAATTATATCCAAATAGGTTCTTGAGTATTGCTTTGCATACATTCGGCCTATCCGAACATTGGGCACCATTGCTAGATGGTTACTTTGATTGATACATAAATCAATTTTTGTGCTACCAGCTTAGGTTTGAATCTATGAGATCACACACATCAGAAGTTTCTCTCCGATCACATGGCTAATCTGAAGAGTCCTACTGGATGGAGACTCTAGAGAAGAGTCCCACTAGACTTGGACTCTATCATTAATAGAGATTAATTAGTAATTATATCACTAATTAGCTCAATTTAATTGAGTATTAAAGTCTAGATCAAGTTTGATTGAATTGGATTCAATCAGATCATGTCTGATTAGGTTATGAGATGACCTAATCCACAAGGAAGAAATGATCCTGATTTGATTGAATCTATGGCTTAATTAATTTATTGATTTAATCAAATTTAATTAAAATTGTAAGAGCCTAATTAGATTAGGTTCATCATATTTTATTTGGGTCTAATTAGATTGGATTTTGTTGGGTATAAAATACCCCCAGCCGAAGTCCTCAACAAAATCAACAACTCCGCCAGCAAGGCCGACCTTAAAGGCAAACTTCGTCCGGACTCCTACGGGAGCCGGACTTCGCCCTCGACTCCAACGGCTGCAAAACAGACTGCGTCCGGACTCCTACGGAGCCGGACTCTGCCGACGACTTCAACAGCAAGGGGACTCCGCCGAACTCCTACGGGAGCCAGGCTCGATCCTCAACGTCAACTGCTGGCAAGCTTCGTCCGGACTCCTACGGGAGCCGGACTTCGCCCTCGACTCCAACGGCTGCAAAATAGACTGCGTCCGGACTCCTACGGGAGCCGGACTCCGCCGACGACTTCAACACAAAGGGACTCCGCCCGGACTCCTACGGAGCCGGGCTCGGTCCTCAACGTCAATTGCTGGCAAGCTTCGTCCGGAATCCTACGGGAGCCGGACTTCGCCCTCGACTCCAACGGCTGCAAAACAGACTGCGTTCGGACTCCTACGGGAGCCGGACTCCGCGACGACTTCAACAGCAAGGGGACTCCCCCTACTCCTACGGAGCCGGACTTCGCCCTCGACTCCAACGGCTGCAAAACAGACTGCGTCCGGACTCCTACGGGAGCCGGACTCCGCCGACGACTTCAACAGCAAGGGGACTCCGCCCGGACTCCTACGGGAGCCGGGCTCGGTCCTCAACGTCAACTGCTGGCAAGCTTCGTCCGGACTCCTACGGGAGCCGGACTTCGCCCTTGACTCCAACGCTGCAAAACAGACTGCGTCCGGACTCCTACGGGAGCCGGACTCCCCGACGACTTCAACAGCAAGGGGACTCCGCCCGGACTCCTACGGGAGCCAGGCTCGTCCTCAACGTCAACTGCTGGCAAGCTTCGTCCGGACTCCTACGGGAGCCAGACTTCGCCCTCGACTCCAACGGCTGCAAAACAGACTGCGTCCGGACTCCTACGGGAGTCAGACTCCGCCGATGACTTCAACAGCAAGGGGACTCCGCCCGGACTCCTACGGGAGCCGGGCTCGGTCCTCAACGTCAACTGCTGGTAAACCCCGTCCGGACTCCTACGGGAGCCGGGCCTCATCTTTAACTTTGATTACAGGAAGACTCCGTCCAGATTCCTACAGAGGCCGGACTCCGACCACTGCCGAGCTTCAGCCGATAGATCTGCGCCCCTTGGCGGCCCTGCTCCACTTCCTACAACGGATCCCGCACTTCTCCATCACCCCTGACAGGCCACAGTAACGGTCACAGCCCTGCTCCCTCTCTGCAGTGGACCCTACGCGACCCCATTACTCTCTGACAGGCTGTATCAACGGCCATGATTCTGCTCCGCTCCCTGCGGCAGGTGCTGCGTGACTCCACTACTTCATGGCAGGCCGCAATAACGGCCACGATCCTGCTCCACTTCCGTAATGGATACCGCGCGATTCTCCCTCCGTTGGCAAGTCACGACAACGGACGCTGCTCCACTCCTCGCAACTGATTCCACGTGGCGAGCTACGGCGATAGCCACAATTTCGCTCCACTACCCTTCGCAATAAAGTCCCCCTGACTACGAGCGGCCCACTACCAGATGGTTACAAACGTCGCCATCAATCCGTTACCTCCTCCGCCTATAAAAGGGGACCCAGATACGTTATTCTCTAGGCTCATCTCTTATCTCAAAACTCTGCTAAATTCTCTATTCGAGCGCTCTATTCTTGTTGAGGCAGAGAACTGACTTGAGTGTCGGAGGGTCTTGCCGGAGCAACCCCACCTCCGATTTAGACTTCCCTTGCAGGTCCCGGTGGGACCGTGACTTCCCCAACTCCAGCTTCTCCGCGCAAGCGAATTTTTGCACCAACAGGATTGCGCTAGAAGGAGGGCCGAACCTCCGCAGTACCCTTGTTCTTAAAGGAGCGCTCAACGGATCCACTTCCGGCCATCTTTTCCGGCATCCACTCCTCCTTCCCTCATCTGATGCCTTCTCACGAGGCCTTTGCACAACTGCCTTCGGCTATGGTCGCCGATAAGGAGTGGCCGGATGACCGGCCCCTGCCGGATTCTGTCAATGCCATCTCGGGGGAATCCCGCAGGAGGCAACCAACATACCAGCTGCATCCCCCAAGCGGCAAAAAGTTGAAGAACCCATAACTTTTACCGAAGAAGACACCCAGGGAGTCCAATTCCCTCATAATGACGCGGTCATAGTTTCTCTGAATATAGCAATTACGACGTCCGTCGCATTCTCATCGACAACGAAAGTTCGGCCGACATCTTGTTCTATGATGCCTTTTCAAGGATGTCCGCTCTTGGCGGTCATCTGAGACCGATTTGCTCCCCCTTGATAGGGTTTACCGGTGATGCCATTCCGACGGAGGAATGATAGCTCTGACTGTGGCCGCGGGTCAACATCCAAAGCAGTCCAGGGCTCTGGTGAATTTCTTGGTGGTAAAGGCGCCATCCGCTTACAAGGCAATCCTTGGCCGACCCGGCCTCAATGCTCTCAGAGCTGTCGTTTCAACCTACCATTTGAAATTGAAGTTCCCACCAACCAGGAGATCGGAGAGGTCCGGGGAGACCAAGCCCTGGCCAGACATTGCTACAACATCACCTTGCAAAGAAGCGACCGGGCTGACCCCTATCCCGTCGATGGATTGGATGCTCGCGACGACCTCACCAAGAAAGGGGTGGCCCAATCGAAGATCTGGTACCTGTCCCCCTGAATGATGGGAACACGGAGCATGTGGTGTTAATTGGCTCCAGCCTGGGGGAGGAGGTGCGGACGCATCTTATTGATTTGTCTGAAGGAACGCGGACATTTTCGCTTGGGTTCCGGCGGACATGCCAGGGATTGACACGGAAGTCATGGAACATCGTCTAGCGATCGATCCTAAGCATCGACCGACAAAAGAAAAAATCTGGAATCATGCCCCGGAGAGGCAGAGGGTGATAGCTGAGGAAGTGGATAAGCTTCTCAAGGCCGGATTCATTAAGGAAGTCAATTATCCTGATTGGATTTCCAATGTTGTTTTGGTCAAGAAAGCAAACGGCAAGTGGAGGATGTGTATAGACTTCAAAAAGCTGAATAAGGCTTGTCCAAAGGATAGCTACCCCCTGCCCAGAATCGACCAACTGGTTGACGCTACCTCAGGCCATGAGCTCCTCACTTTCATGGATGCGTTCTCCGGCTATAATCAAATTAGAATGGCGTCAGAAGATGAAGAAAAGATAGCTTTCATCACTAATCGTGGCCTTTACTGCTACAGGGTCATGCCATTCGGCCTCAAGAATGCGGGCGCAACCTACCAACGGCTGGTGAACAAAATTTTCAAAGAGCAGATCGGCCGAAATATGGAGGTCTACGTGATGATATGCTTGTAAAAAGCAAGTCCTCCAGAGATCATGTCGCCGACCTCGAGGAAACCTTTGGCGCTCTTCGAAAGTACAGAATGAAGCTGAACCCAACTAAATGCGCTTTCGGGGTAACCTCAGGGAAATTCTTGGGCTTCATGGTATCAGGGCACGGGATTGAGGCCAATCCAGAGAAAATTGCGCTATCCAAGAGATGACCGCCCCAAAGTCGATCAAGGAGGTTCAGCGCCTCACAGGGAGGATAGCGGCTCTTAATCGCTTCGTCGTGAGGTCGGCTGAATGATGTTTGCCCTTCTTTAAATCCTCAAGCAGCCGAAGAACTTCTGTTGGACCTCTGAATGCCAACAGGCGTTCGAAGAATTAAAAAACTATCTCAGCTTACCCCCGCTGCTGGCAAAGCCTGAACCTGGGGTGGAATTATTTTTATACCTGGCGGTCTCTCCCATGGCCCTTGCGGTCGTCCTTGTCAAAGAAGAAACGAAAGTCCAGTGACCAGTCTACTACATTAGCCGCGCGCTAAGGGACGCCGAGAGCAGGTACACCAAATTAGAAAAACTGACCTACGCCTTGTTGGTTGCAGCTCGGAGGGGCCGACCTCCCGCGACCATGGAGCTCAGAAAACTTGCGGATGTACTACCAGTAACTTCATTTTAATCAATGATCGCATACCCATACGTCTTTGGACAATTCAAACAAACTGTATCAAAAACAAAAGGGCAACCTCATAAAGTTGAAGGCCCGGTTCCATTTAGATCGGATGGGGGGAGAGGCCTTACAACGCCCATATGTGCCCCCACAGCCCTGTTAGGGACAGGAGGAGAACCTCGCCCTAACTTGAGCAAAGTCGAAGGCCCAGTTCCATTTAGACCGGATGGGGGGAGAGGCCTTACAACGCCCATATGTGCCCCCACAGCCCTGTTAGGGACAGGAGGAGAACCTCGCCCTAACTTGAGCAAAGTCGAAGGCCCGGTTCCATTTAGACCGGATGGGGGGAGAGGCCTTACAATGCCCATATGTGCCCCCACAGCCCTGTTAGGGACAGGAGGAGAACCTCGCCCTAACTTGAGCAAAGTCGAAGGCCCGGTTCTATTTAGACCGGATGGGGGGAGAGGCCTTACAATGCCCATATGTGCCCCCACAGCACTGTTAGGGACAGGAGGAGAACCTCGCCCTAACTTGAGCAAAGTCGAAGGCCCGATTCCATTCAGACCGGATGGGGGGAGAGGCCCTACAACGCCCATATATGCCCCCGCAGCCATGTCAGGAACAGGAGGAGGACCTCGTCCTGACATGAACAAAGTTAAAGGCCCGGCTCTTTTAGACCGGATGGGGGGAGAGGCCCTGCAACGCCCATATGCGCCCCCCCCAAGAGGAAAGCCTTGCCCTAGCTTAAGCAACTTCGACCGATGGTAAGCCCAGCCCGACTCCTACGGGAGTCGGACTTCGTCACCGACTTTGACTACATGACGGCTCCGCCCGGACTCCTACGGGAGCTGGACTCCACCGACAACAGCGACTGCCGGTAAGCCTTGACCGGACTCCTACGAAGCCAGACTTCGCCTATGACTTTGATTGCAGGAAGACTTCGCCCCGACTCCTACGGGAGTCGGCTCTATCCATGATGCCGAGAAAGGCTCCACCCGGACTCCTACAGGAGCCGGGCTCCGCCCACAACTCCAACTTCGAGAGAGATTCTCCGTTCGGACTCCCACGGGAGCCGAACTTCACCTCGGCTTTAGCGGATAAAGACTCCAAGCGAAAAAAGAAGGCAATGGATTGCAACAGTGATGATTGGAAAACAAACAGCGCCCGAGGGTGACAGAGGCTCGGATCCTCGAATTCAAACCTTGGGAGGGACCCCAGACCCGAATGACCCCAAGCGAACCTGCAGCCATTGACAGAATGACAATCGGTATCTTCGAATGGCGTAAAAGTCGAAAAGGAGCTCGGCAAATAACAACCCTGCACGAATAAAAGAGGTCGTTGATGACCTTAAGACGACGTGAAAAAGACAAAAGGAAAATGAAGAAGTTCGACAGACAACTATTCGATGTAAGGTACAGACAAGGTAACAAAATTTCCTCTTCATTTAATAAGATATACGTTACAAGACCCGGTGGGTCGGGCAAAAAAAAAAAAAAAGATATACATCATTGAGAGCCTCATGAATACGGCTTGGAAAGGATATACCGGAGGCCGTCCAAGCTACGAACTCCTCTTCCCGTCTCTGTCCTCCTCAGCCGCGTTCTCCAGTGCGTGTAGCAGACCTATCGGCTCTCGTCCCATCTCATTTCACTCCATCTCCGAAGTCCCAACCCTAGGGGGAAAGGGTGGGATAGATTCCCGGGGGCTGTAAAGGCAACGGCGGAGTGACGAAGACCTATTTCAAGAAGAGCTGGAGTCACTTTGGAGGCAGCGGCGATGTCAAGGATATGCTCCGCCTCCGAATGCTCCACGGCAGCCGCCACCCAACATGTTCCGGCAAGGTCGGCATGCGCTACTTCCACCGTCCCCGCAACAAGTTCCACTGCCCCACCATCGACGCCGACCGCTTCTGGTCCCTCGGCCCTGGCGGCATCAAGGATCCCACCACAGCTTGTGACGGCGGCTCTGCCCTCTTGACCGGTATCACCCCGCTTTGCTACTCCAAAATTCTCAGGCAGAATAACTTTACCGGCGGCCCCTGTTATTAAACCCCTATTGTTGAAGGAATTCTTCCTTGAGCCTCCTTTGAAATGACGGAGATCCTCACCGGCCGCTGTTCTCCTCCTCGCCTTCCTCCAAGCCCTAGATATCCCTTCAAGGAGGGCCTCCGGGGTAGAAGACATGGTGTGGGAACCCTCAGAGAAGAAGTGGGGGGCTGAAGAAGGCAGGGACTGGTGCAAGGGAAGTAGCTGAGTAGCTAGGCTCTCAGGTGAAAGAAAGGTACCGTCCTATCGACAGGATGAAGCCATGAAGGGAGATTAGGGGGTTTAAATAGCCGACGGATCCTAGCGCAGTTATGGCGGTAGGTGTTCCTGAGCCAACTGGTGCGTGCCATGCATCCCGCATGTCCCCTTCGCCGCTATCGGGGGTTGACCGTTCATGAATTTCCATAGCACGATGCTTGGGATGCGTTCCGACAGGAGTTCTGAAAAGACTCTTCAGGTCGCCTTCACCAGAAAATGGGCTATGACGGCACACATTAAATGCCAAAATATCTGGGGGCGGCAGTGCACAGGATGCGAGGGGATGGCTTCGGCTGTGCCCATCTCTTTGTACTTCCTACGTTCGAAATTCAAACTCGGAAGTAGGGGGACTAGTGTTGGGTATAAAATACCCCCAGCCAAGTCCTCAACAAAATCAACAACTCCGCCAGCAAGGCCGACCTTAAAGGCAAACTTCGTCCGGACTCCTACGGGAGCCGGACTTCGCCCTCGACTCCAACGGCTACAAAACAGACTGCGTCCGGACTCCTACGGGAGCCGGACTCCGCGATGACTTCAGCAGCAAGGGGACTCCGCCCGGACTCCTACGGGAGCCGGGCTCGGTCCTCAACGTCAACTGCTGGCAAGCTTCGTCGGACTCCTATGGGAGCCGGACTTCGCCCTCGACTCCAACGGCTGCAAAACAGACTGCGTCCAGACTCCTACGGGAGCCGGACTCCACCGATGACTTCAACAGCAAGGGGACTCCGCCCGACTCCTACGGGAGCGGGCTCGGTCCTCAACGTCAACTACTGGCAAGCTTCGTCCGGACTCCTACGGGAGCCGGACTTCGCCCTCGACTCCAACGGCTGCAAAACAGACTGCATCCGGACTCCTACGGGAGCCGGACTCCACCGACGACTTCAACAGCAAGGGGACTCCGCCCGGACTCCTACGGGAGCCGGGCTCGGTCCTCAACATCAACTGCTGGCAAGCTTCGTCCGGACTCCTACGGGAGCCGGACTTCGCCCTCGACTCCAACGGCTGCAAAACAGACTACGTCCGGATTCCTACGGGAGCCAGACTCCGCCGACGACTTCAACAGCAAGGGGACTCCACCCGGACTCCTACGAGAGCCGGCTCGGTCCTCAACGTCAACTGCTGCAAGCTTCGTCCGGACTCCTACGGGAGCCGGACTTCGCCCTCGACTCCAACGGCTGCAAAAAGACTGCGTCCGGACTCCTACAGGAGCCAGACTCCACCGACGACTTCAACAGCAAGGGACTCCATCCGGACTCCTACGGGAGCCGGGCTCGATCCTCAACGTCAACTGCTGGCAAGCTTCATCCGGACTCCTACGAGAGCCGGACTTCACCCTCGACTCCAACGGCTGCAAAACAGACTGCGTCCGGACTCCTACGGGAGCCGGACTCCGCCGACGACTTCAACAGCAAGGGGACTCCGCCCGGACTCCTACAGGAGCCGGGCTCGATCCTCAACATCAACTGCTGGTAAACCCCGTCCGGACTCCTACGGGAGCCGGGCCTCACCTTTAACTTTGATTACAGGAAGACTCCGCCCGGATTCCTACAGAGGCCAGACTTCGACCACTGCCGAGCTTCAGCCGATAGATCTGTGCCCCTTGGCGGCCCTGCTCCACTTCCTACAACGGATCCCCACTGCTCCATCACCCCTGATAGGCCACAGTAACGGTCGCAGCCCTGCTCCACTCTCTGCGGTGGACCCTGCACGACCTCATTACTCTCTGACAGGCTGTATCAACGGCCATGATTCTGCTCCGCTCCCTACGGCAGGTGCTGCGTGACTCCACTACTTCATGGCAGCCGCAATAACGGCCACGATCCTGCTCCACTTCCCGCAACGGATACCGTGCGATTCTCCCCTCCGTTGGCAAGTCACGACAACGGACGCTGCTCCACTCCTCGCAACTGATTTCACGTGGCGAGCTACGGCGATAGCCACGATTTCGCTCCACTACCCTTCGCAATAAAGTCCCCTGACTACGAGCGGCCCACTACCAGACGGTTACAAACGTCGCCATCAATCCGTTACCTCCTCCGCCTATAAAAGGGGGACCCAGATACGTTATTCTCTAGGCTCATCTCTTATCTCAATACTCTGCTAAATTCTCCGTTCGAGCGCTCCATTCTTGTTGAGGCAGAGAACTGACTTGAGCGTCGGAGGGTCTTGCCGGAGCAACCCCACCTCCGATTTAGACTTCCCTTGCAGGTCCCGACGGCGACCGCGACTTCTCCGACTCCAGCTTCTCCGCGCAAGTGGATTTTTGCACCAACAGGTTTGAAAAAAATTCAATTGGTTAAATCCTAGAGTCCCAAATGAGTGAGAATCTCTCACTTGCGCCACCCAAATTGTCTCACACCTTTTCTCACCACACAAAATCAGTTTATGTATGAGAAAATTAGAAAATTATCCTTATGTTGTTATTCATTAATGATAGAAATTGATTAGTTTTGATTTGAATTCAAAATGGTTTGAATTTCAACTTAAAACCTTATCCATATCCTTCCACATGTTGGCTATTTTTAAAGGGGCTCATTGTGTGCGAGAAAAGAAAGTCTTCCTGATGGTTTTTTATATTCAATTTTCTTTGGTAAGTCTCTCTTTAAGTCAATAAGGTAAAAAAAAATTAGAATCAAATTAAAATTCAAAATGGTTTGAATTACAACAAATTCCAGCCCTTATCTTGTCTTATTTGGTTTGTGCGACAACCATAAAAAGGCCATAATTTTGTGTGCCAAACTAAGAGAGCTTTTCATTGTGAGATATCAAAGAGAAAGAGGGTCAAAAATACTTCTTTGGGGTGTGAGGTTTGGTGGATTTCCTTCTTTCTTGGCATGAACAAAAGAGGAGATCGATCTCCTCTCGGGTGAATGACCTAGAACTGTTCTAGGATTTTGGGTGAGAAAAAAACTAAAGAGAAGAGAGTCTTCATCAGATATTTCTCCACCATCTAGTATTTTTTTGATCCATCTTCGACATCAAAATAATTTGAGGTGATTGAAAGAAGAGATCAAATCAGATCTGCTATTAGAAGCTGACTGTGCGAGCTAGCACTCCCGTGGATGGCTGATCAGTCCGAAGACTTCGTGTGGACCATCCATAGAGGCCGAACGCTTGTGAGACTATGAGTGACCAGAGAGAACTTTCATATCTATGTTCTCAATTGTGGAGATTGACTATCCATGCTCAGATATTAGGTTTGGAACCCTAGAAGTGGTGGATTAGATCTATCACTAATTACTGTTTTTGTTCAAATGCTTGTAATATTAGATTCAGATTTTTATGCATATAAATTCATATTATAAATCTATTTGTAGGAGTTTTAAGATCAATCTTATGTATGTATTTGTAGATTAAATAGTTTAATCTAATATTCTTCTGCTAAAAATTTTGAAATGCATGAATGAAACCCCTGTGTGATCCAACAACTAGCATGATCTCATCACGATCTTAAAACTATTGTTCGGACCTATGGGGTTCATTATAATCTTAAGAATAAAAAGATGCAGTATATAATGAATCAAAAATATCTATTTTATTAATATCAATTACATGAGTTTGAAAGATAAATTATAAAAATATCCTATCGCATCCCCAATGCGATTGACTTGCAGGGCATTATTCTTTCAATCTCCCACTTGCACTAAAGCTAATTGCCCTTATTCTTGATACCCATGCTATCAAGATGGTGGTCAAACTGCTACATTGACAAGGCCTTAATGAATGGGTCCTCTATATTATTCTTGATGTCAACAAGCTTCATGATCACATCGTATCTTTCGACTATCTCTCGAATGAGATGGAACCATCTTAGGATGTGCTTGAATTAATGATGAGACCTCGATTCTTTGGCTTGAGCAACTACCCCAGTATTATCATAATAAAGGAACACAGGCTGCTCAATCCCTGGAACCACACCCAATTCTGAGATGAATTTCTTCATCCAGACGTCTTTTTAGCAGCCTCACTAGCAGCAATATATTCAGCCTCAGTGATCGAATCAGCAACAGTTTACTGTTTGAAACTCTTCCAACATACTGCACTACCATACAGAGTGAACACATACCCAGATATAGATTTGCTATCATCCGGATCAAATTGAAAACTAGAATCAGTATAACCTTCGAGTTTTAAATCAGATCCACCATATATTAGAAAAATATCTCTAATCTTTCTCATGTACTTGAGTATGTTTTTCACAGCTTTCCAATAAGCCTCTCCAGGATCAGCCTGAAATCTGCTTACAATGTCAAGGTATAAGCCACATCAGGCCTAGTTCATAACATAGCATACATAATTGATCCTACAGCCGAAGCATAAGGAATAGAACTCATTCTATTCCTCTTTTTAGGTATCTTAGGAGACATCTTCTTAGAGAGTTGTATGCCATGACCTATGGGCAAGTAATCTCTTTTACTTCTCTCCATGTTGAACCTCTTCAACACAAGATTAATGTACCTAGACTGGAACAAGCCTAGCATCCTTTTTGATCTATCTCTATAGATCTTTATACCAAGTATATAGGATGCTTCACCAAGTCTTTCATAAAAACTTTTGTGATAGTCATGTCTTGACTGATTGCAATATCGAGATATCATTTTTAATGAGCAGATATCATCACATACAAGATCAAGAAGATAATAGCATTCTTACTTATCTTTTATACACACAAGGCTCATCCATATATTTGATAAAGTCAAATAATTTGACTGTCTCATCAAAATGAATGTTCCAGTTTCTCGATTCTTGTTTTAATTCATAAATGGATCTATTCAGTTTGCATACCTGATTTGTTCTTCCACTAGAGACAAATCTCTTTGGCTGAGTCATATAGACTTCTTCCTTAAGGCTTTCATTGAGGAGATAGTCTTGACATCCATCTGTCAGATATCATAGTCATGGTATGCTACAATAGCAAGCATTATCCGAATAGACTTGAGCATGGCAACCGACGAAAAGATTTTTTCATAATCAACACCTTGTTTTAGTCTAAAATCTTTTACCACCAGCCTGGCCTTATAGGTCTCCACCTGGCCATCTGCTCCAATCTTTTTTTTGAAGACCCATTTGCAGTCTGTTGGGGTTACATCCTCAAGCGCATCAACCAAAGTCCAAACTTGATTGGTATACATGGAGTCCATTTTGGATTTTATGGTATTGAGCCATTTGTCAGAGTCACTACTCATGACAGCTTTCAAATAGGTCGTAGGATCATCATTTTCAATGATGTGGTGATGTGTTGTTATTCTCAATGATAAATCCATACCTGAGTGGTACATTACGCATTCTACTTGACCTTCAAAGAGGAGGTGTGTGTAATGGCTATGCCTCAACAATGGGCATATCTAGTTGAGAATCAGTTTGTGAATCCTGGATGGGTTGTAGATTTTGTATTTCCACAAGTTCAACAGACCTCCCACTACCTCCTTCTTGGATAAATTCTTTCTCCAAGAAAATGACATGCCTACTAACAAACACCTTTTGTTGAGTAGGATGATAGAAGTAGTATCCAATACTCTCCTTAGGATAATCCATAAATCTACATATTTCTGATCTAGCATTCAGCTTATGTCCATCAATATTTTTTACAAATCGAGCAACCCCAAATCTTAAGATGCTTAAGACTAGATCTTTTTCCTTTTCATATCTCATATGGAGTGCTAGAAACAGATTTAGAAGGTACTTTATTTAAGACATACGCTGTGGCCTCGAGAGCATATCTCTAGAAGGATATCGAAAGATCCATGAAACACATCATGGACCGCACCATATCTAATAGGGTGCGATTCCTCCATTCCATAATTCTATTTAATTATAGAGTATAGTGTCCATTGAGAGAGTATTCTATTTTATTTTAAATAATCAAAAAACTCACTAGACAAGTATTCTCTTCTTCGATCAGATCGAAGAGTTTTAATATTTTTATCAGTTTATTTCTCAACCATTTTTTGATACTCTTTAAATTTGTCAAAGATTTTGAATTTGTATTTCATTAAATGTACATATCTAAACCTAAACTTATCATCAGTAAATGTGATGAAATAAGAGTATTCATCTCTAGCTTGAGTCAACATTGGACCACAAACGTCAGCATGTACAAGGTCTAATATGTCACTCACTATTTCTTCAAGTCCAGTAAATGGAGTCTTAGTCATTTTACTTATAAGATAAGATTCACAAGTTTCATATGATTCATAATCATAAGGATAAAAAAATTTATCTTTGTATAATTTGTTAATTCTTGACTCATTTATATGATCAAGTCGGCAGTATCAGAGGTATGTGACATTCACATTCTCTCTCTTTCTTTTCTTCATATTATCAATATGAAGTACATTATCATTAAGTAAAAGAAATAAAAGATTATTATTAATATAAGTATTTCTATAATATTCGTTAGAAAAATATATAGAACAACCATTGCTCTTTATTTTTATTTCAAAATCTTATTCCAATAACAATGGTATAAAAATAATATTTCTAATGATATTAAAAATATAATAATAGATCTTTAGTTCCAAAACTTTATCCGAAGGTAACTTTAAAACCCTGATTCCTATGGCTTCGACCTGAATGGACTCTCTACTAGTGCCGACCAGCTTGAAGTTACCTTTATTCAGACTCTTTATTTTTTGTAGATCCTGCAATGATTGCAAAGGTGTGAGTCACAGACGGTATCTAATACGTAAGAATCTAAAAATGAAGTACTTAATGATAAGTTAGTTTGTATCATATACAAATCTTTAGTAATATTTGTCGATTTCACGGTTGCAAGGTATTCCTTGCAATTCCTCTTTCAGTGGCCCTCCTTGCCATAGTGATAGCAAGTACCTTTGATGGAGATCTTCTTCACCTTCTTCTTGAAAATGCTAGCCTTAGGGTTCAGCTTTTTCTTAGAACCCTTTTCTTAGAATCCTTCTTGCTTTTTTTTCTGTTGATCTTATCGACAAGAAGTATCGAAGCCTTTCTATCTTTGAAATAGCTCTCTACTATTTTCAATATGTTCAGCAGCTCAAGCAAGCTAGTGTTCAGTTTATTCATATGCTAATTTATGGCAAACTAAGAAAAAGAGTCAAGAAGAGACTGTAGGATCAAATTTTGGCTTAGTTCACCATCCATGACAAAGTCTAGTTGTCCCAGACGAGTGATCAAATCAATCATCTTTAGGACATACGTATGAAGGAAAAATGGATAGTTCAAAGTATATATTTTTAAAATTTTACAATGAAATAATAAAAGATTAAATATTTTAATCTTCTAAACAAGTCTTAGATCAGATCTAAACTATCATTAAGGATCTATGACATAAAAAATTTACATATAAAATCTAAAATAAAATAGAAAACTACATCGATCACATCGATGTCCTGAATTTGATCTAACCTTTAGATTATGTTGGTAGAGTTCAGAACTCATCACCTTTTCATGGGTTGATGATCTTCATGCTGGTAAGCTAGTATGAAGCTCTCATTGATGCCAAACAGCCACACAAGCATCCGACCTCTACGGATGGTCCACACAAAGTCCCTCGAACCGATCAGTCCTCTGTGGGAGTGCTAGCTCACGCAATCAGCTTCTGATGGCAGATCTAACTTGATCTTCTTCTTTGATCACCTCGAATCTTTTTGATGTTGAAAATGGATCAGAGAAGAATACTGGATGGTGGAGAAAATTTAGATGAAGACTCTCTTCTCTTTGATTTTTCCCTCACCCAAAAACCTAAAATAGTTTTAGGTCTCTCACCCAAGAGGAGAACGGTCTCCCCTTTTGTTCACGTCAAGGAGGAAGGAAACCCACCCAATACTCATGTCCCAAAGAAGTATTTTTGACTTTATTTCTCTCTGGTATCTTATGGTAAAGAGCTCTCATCTTTTGGCACACAAAATTATGGCCTTTTAATGGTTGTCGCACAAACCGGATAAAACAGGATAAGGGCTGGAGTTTGTTGCAATTCAAACTCTTTTGAATTTCAATTTGACTTCCATTTTTTCTGACCCTTATCTAACTTAAAGAGAAACTTATCAAAGAAAATTAGGTATGAAAATCAGTTGGAAAGACCTCCTATTCTTGTACACAATAGACCCCTTCAAAAGCAGCCAATGTGTGGAAGGATATGGATAAGATTTTAAGTTGAAATTCAAACTAATTTGAATTCAAATTAAAATCAATCAATTTTTATCCTTAATGAGCGATAAAAGAAAGATTATTTTTTTATTTTCTCATGTACAAACTAATTTTGTATGGTGAGAAAAGGCATGAGACAATTTAGGTGGCGCAAGGGATAGAGTCTTACTCATTTGGGACTCTAAGGTTCAACCAATTAGATTTCTTTCAAAT
Organism: Elaeis guineensis; assembly: GCF_000442705.2. NCBI lineage: Eukaryota > Viridiplantae > Streptophyta > Magnoliopsida > Arecales > Arecaceae > Elaeis > Elaeis guineensis. The sequence continues at coordinate 69,723,560 of NC_026001.2, read as the reverse complement.
CCAATCCAATTAGATCCAAATAAAATATGATGAACCTAATCTAATTAGGATCTTATAACTTCAATTAAATTTTATCAAATTAATAAATTAATTGAGCCATAGATCGATCAAATTAGGATCATTTCTTCCTTACTGATTAGGTCATCTCATAACCTAATTAGACTTGACTTGATTGAATCAAATTCAATCAGACTTGATCTAGACTTTAATGCTCAATCAAATTGAGCTAATTAATGATCTAATCACTAATTAATCTTTCATTAAAGATAGAGTCTAAGTCTAGTGGAACTCTCCTCTAGAGTCCCCGTCCAGTGGGACTCTTCAGCAGAGTCCCCATCAAGTGGGATTTTTCATCAGAATCTCTGTTGACCGAAACTCTTTAGATTAGCCATATGATCGAAGAGAAACTTCTAATGTGTGTGACCCCATAGGTTCGAACCTAAACCGATAGCACAGAAACTAATTCTTGTACCAATTGGAGTAACCATCTAGTAATGTACCCGATGTCCGGATAGGCCAAATGTATGCTAAGCAACACTCAAGAACCTATTTGAATATAGTATCATTTAATTCATCCCTTTGAACCAAATGCTCAAGATGACCTAGGATTTAACTGCCAACCCTAATATGGTCATCCATATTGTATTTTAATTTTCAAAATCCATCACATGGATTACCTTGATCAAGATTTTACTAAATTGAAACACATTGATACATTAACTCTTACTTATTTGGTGGGATCAATTCTATTTTGACTCACACACCAACTTCACAAGTACTTGACTATGTCCAAAAATCTTTCATCACTAAATTAAAAATTTAGGTAGTCTGACACCAAAGCATAGTGAGTTGCTTGCAAGTAACCATGGTGATCTCAAATCTGAGGGATACTTATACCTATATCCCTTCGGAGTGACTCTTGATAGCAGAGTACTCCAGAGTTGGTCACATTCAGTGAAATATACTCCTATATTTCACTTGCATGCCATACCAGTATCTCCACGCTCTTTGGTTAAGAAGACAACCAACCTATATGGAACACAATGATCTGCACTTGATATGTCTATCATCCTAGTAATAGCATATCATTTGGTCATGAACTCATTTAAGGACTAAACGATATATCCTTCTATACCGAATCAAATAGTCCAAAGGATTTCATCACATAACAAGAGTTCAAAGATGTACACAGTGATGAAAAACTAAATAATATTTATTAGTTCAATAATTCGTATACAATTACAATGATAAGCACAACTATCAACAGGCTGACGATTGATTTTGGGACACAATTTCAAACAACTTCCACTTGGACTAAAACTAATCGGTGTAGTATCGTATACCCATCTTTGATTTGTAGTCTTCAAACTCTCTTAATATCAAGGGCTTTAGTAAATGGGTCGGTCAAGTTCTTCTTTTCATTGATCTTCTGAAGCTCGACGTCACCTCGATCGAAGATCTCTCGGATCAGATGGTAGCGGCGTAAAATGTGCTTGGTCTGCTGATGTGACTTCGATTCTTTCACTTGAGCAATGGCACCATTACTATCACAGTACAACAAGATGGGGCCATCAAGGGAGATGCTACTCTGAGCTCATTGATAAATTTTTGTAGCCACACAGCTTCCTTCACAGCATCGGATGCCACGATATATTCTACCTCACAAGTAGAGTCGGTCACAGTATGCTGCTTGAAACTTTTTCAGCAGATTGCTCTACCGTTCAGAGTATAAATATATCCCGATATGCTTTTATTGTCATCATGATCTGACTGAAAATTGAAGTCTGTAAATCTCACAAGTTTTAAGTCGGATTCTCCATAGATAAGTCACTGATCCTTAGTATTGCTTAAATACTTAAGGATGGTCTTTACAACTTTCCAGTGATTCTCACCTGGATTGGACAGGTATTTGCTCACTATTCTTAATAAGTATGCCACATTCGATCGCATACATATCATGGCATACATAATAGATCCCACTATCAAAGCATATGGAATTCTACTCATACGCTCTCTCTCTTGAGGAGTTGTCAGACAATCACTCTTCAAGAGAAAAATTCTTTGGCCTATCAGAAGATACCTTTCTTAGAATTCTCCATGCTGAACCTTTTCAGCACAGTATCAATGTACGTCGATTGGGATAATCCAAACAACCTTTTAGACCTATCTCTATAGATTTTCATCCCAAGGATGAAGGATGCTTTTCCCTAGTCTTTCATGAGAAACTATGATGACAACTAAATTTTTATTCCCTGTAATGCAGGGATGTCATTTTTGATTAAGAGAATGTCATCGACATACAAAACAAGAAATACTACTACAGAGTTATTAACCCATTTGTATATGTAGGGTTCCTCTCCATTCTTAATAAAACCATACATTCTGATCACTTTATCAAAATACGTGTTCTAACTTTGAGATGCTTGCTTAAGTCCATAGATGGACCTTTGAAGCTTGCACACCTTAGACTCATCTGTGGATATGAAACTTTCAGGTTGTATCATATACACCTCTTCTTCTAGCTCTCCATTTAGGAAGGCTGTTTTCACATCCATTTGTCAGATTTCATAGTCCAAATGTGCTGCTATCGCAAGCATAATCCAAATAGACTGAGCATTACCACAGGAGAAAACATCTCATCATAGTCAATACCATAATGCTGACGGTAACCCTTGACAATCAAATGGACTTTATAGGTCTTCACCTTCTCGTCTGCACCTCTCTTCTTTTTGAAGATCCACTTATACCTTATGAATTTTATCCCTTCAGGTGGGTCAACCAATGTCCATACATTATTGATTTTCATGGACTTCATTTCAAATTTCATAACTTTCAGCCACTTATCGAAGTCAGACCTCTATATCGCATCCATATAAGTGATTGGATCCTCATTGTTCTCATCGAGTTCAACTGGATCCCCATTTCAGACTAAGAAATTATAGTATCTATTTGGTTGATGCGGTACTCTATCGAAGCTCCTTAAAGATGTTTCTACAATAGGTTCGAATTTGATCTAATCAAGTTCGACTCTATGGGTTTACTAGATTGTGTCAGTTCTTCTACCAATCAAACTTCATCAAGTTTAATCTTTGAGGCATTAGTTCCTTCACCAAGGAACTTCTTTTCTAAAAAGACAGCCCTATTGCTGACAAACACCTTCTACTCATCAGTAAGGTAGAAGTAATATCCCTTGGTCTTTTTTGGGTACCCTATAAATAGATATTTATCAGACTTAGGTCCAAGCTTGTCAGTTTTCAATCGTTTGACATAAGCTGGCCATCCCCAAATCCTCAAGTGAGAGAGTGCTAGCTTATGCCCTATCCACATCTATATGGTGTTTTACTTACAGACTTACTCAAAATTTTATTTAAAATATAATAAGTTGACTCGAGTGTGTATCCTCAAAAAGAAATCGGTGGACTTGTAAAGCCCATCATGGACCGAATCATGTCTAACAGGATTCGATTCCTCCTTTCTGATACACCATTATGCTGTGGTGTTCCAGGAGGGGTCCATTGTGAGAGAATCCTATTCTCTTCTAAGTATGTTAGAAACTTACTAGAGAGGTATTCTCCTCCTCAGTCAGACTGAAGAGTTTTAATACTCTTTTCAATTTATTTCTCTATTTTATTACGGAATCATTTGAATATTTCAAATGATTCTGACTTATGTGTCATTAAGTAGACGTACCCATACCTCGATAGGTCATCTGTAAATGTAATGAAATAATAATATCTATCTCTGGCACTAGTGTTCATAGGTTCACCTACATCAGTATGTATCAGACTTAAAACTTACTAGCTCGCTCATCTTTTCTTGTAAAAGATGATTTGGTCATTTTTTCAAGAAGACAGAACTCACATGTTGGGAGTGATTTGCAATCACTGACTTTGAGGATTCTCTCTTGTGTCAACATGTTTACTCTGTTCTTGTTAATATGACCTAACCTATAATGCCAAAGGTAGATATCGGAGACATCACTAATTCTAGGACATTTGTTGGATGAGTATATTACACTAAAGATTGTGATAATATATAAATACTATTGTTCAGTTGTCCATTCATCATATTAATACCATTCATAATGATATTAAAATTATTTTTTTTTATTAAAATTTTATAACGTATATGGTCAAAAGGCCTATAGAAATAATATTCAATAAAAAAGAAGGACAAAAGTGATATTCACTCAGAACAATTATATTAGACTTGAATACAAGCTTAATAGTTCCTAATGCTAGAACTGAAACTGATCTTCCATCTCCAACATTAAGGAGTCTTTTGCCTTCTTCAAATCTCCTACTGACCTGCAGACCCTACAATAAAATATAAATATTAAAAGGACTTTTGATATCTAATACTCAGATAGTAGAATCATAAATTGAGAAATTACAAGGGTTATCATATAATTACCTTGTTCAGCAATAAGTTGCTTCTTTCTCGATCAGTCGGATCCAGGGAGACAATGTAGTGAGGATAATTTCTTTTTCAGTGCCCCTGCTTCTTGCAGTAGAAGCATTTCGTCTGACTCTGGTCGGACTTGAATTTCTTGGTCTGACTGAAGTTGGGTGCCCCAGTACTTTGCACCTTTTTCTTGTTCTTCTTGTTCTTCTTTCTTTTCTTAAAGGATCGACGTCCAGAAGAAGACCCTCCCACAACATTCATCATCTCCTTTTGGAGCTGGTGATCCTTCTCAAAGTTTTGCAGTAACCCACCAAACCGTGGTAGTTAACTTCAGGCTTTTCATTCAAAAATGAATAAAGAAAAAGAGGTAGGACTTGGGCAGAGAGTTCAGAATAGCATCTTTCTCCAACTGCTCATGTAGGAGAAAGTCGAGCTTACTTAGGCACTCAATCATCTCGATCATGTACAATACATGATCAGTGACTGATGCTCCTTCCCTCATTCGAGCATTGAAGATGGCACAACTAGTCTTGTGCCTTTCAACAACATCAAGTGTGCCAAAGGACTCATTCAATATTTGCAACATGTCCTATGGTTGAGCATTCTCGAAATAATGGTTAAACTCATCATTTATTGCCACCAGCATAATACAACAAACGTAGTTCAATCGTTGAGCCACTTTTGATAAGTGTCTCTGACCATGCTATGCACATTCGGAGCTGGCTCCTCAAATGCTGGATCTGTCAATACATACAAGATTCGTTCATACTCCAGGACTATTTTGAGCTTTCGATATCAACTATCAAAATTTGATCCCATCAATTTATCACTATCTAATAGTGATCGGAGCGACAAGGTGGTGGCCATAACTGCAAAAAAAAAATCAGAACCTAATTAGTATATGAATTGATTAAGCCTAAAGATATGATTTTAGTCTAAAGATTTTTTCACTATTTTATTCAAATTGATAGCCTCTACCTTCAACTCGAAGAATTACACTAATTTCTTAGTGGGTACTAGAATCCTCATGGACTGCATATGAGCCCGAGTGTGGCTCGACCAACCCTTATGTACCCACGGGTAGGTTCTTAACCAATTGTTTCACCAAACAATTTCTAGTATTCAATTTTGCTCCAGACACCTCTTCAGCAGGCATGTGGTGCCTCCATTGAAGGTTCTAGTTAGGTCCAACCATTAACATGCCAGAATTTAGTGTATCTAACAAACGAGTGATCAGGCCTGAATGTGGCTCGGCCAACCTGACCATCATCACAAAGACACAACTAAAACAACATATTATGAATGATAATTCTAACAGCCAGATGAGCACCAGGCATATGGCACCTCCAATGATCATCTAAACCATTGGACTCATTATCACCCAACTTAATGAGAGGCTATGATCTAGTTATCACCATAACTATTTTATTTTAGGGATCTAATAATTTTAGAGGATTTAATTAGTTGAATTAAGAATGAGATGAAACTTGATCAGTTAATCTTAATCCTCCCACTGACTTCACCAAGTCAGATTTAAAAGATCAGACATAAGCTGGTCCACCCAACCAGTCATGAATCCTCCTACTGGCTTCACCAAGTCGTAAAGAGGACTCAAGACAAGTTGAATTAGAGACACCTAAATCAGTCATACTGATTTTTTAGTTAGCATTGGTCAACTCCAATCATTAAGTGATCTAATCAAAACATGATTCACCATGTTGGTCAGGTAAGTGAAATCGATGGGAGGGATATGCCATTAACTCGACATAGATTCAATCTATGCGAGTAGCTCCTAATTAATGACTATCGATCAAAGCTACCATACTTACCTTAAACACCAATTGATTAGTTACTTTTAATTTGATCAACTTATAGACTTAGATTCACCATAGAGCTATGATCAAAGTCCATATTGATCTAATCAAAGACACGAACTTGACCAACTACAACTATTAAAATTGATCAAGAGAAGAAATTGATCCAATCAAAATTAACTTTTAATTAGATTTGATCAATTACTAACATGGTCCATTATCAATGATTTCTAACCCTAGGTCTAATCCAGTTAAATGGACTTGACTCGAGCTAATCCATTAACCCATGAGTTATGAAATTAATATCTTAGATCTTTGATTTTTAAATCTAGATCACTTAATTCTCAATTAAGTTTTGAGCTGATATAGATTCAGATTCAATGTTTGAAAATAATTTTTAATTTTATAAAATATTTTTACAATCAATCATCTAATGATCAAAACTTTAATTTTAGATCTAATATATATTATTTTATGTCTAAAATAAAATTTTAATTTTTTTTTATTATTCATCATCATGAAAAAGATTGTGCGGCACCCCTACACATCATAGAAGATCCCATCGAATGGGTAAATAGGATAGTGAAATCTTGATTTCTCCTATGATTAGACGGCTATGAGGATCTATCTAATCAGATTACTATACTACTCAAATTTAAAATTAACTATTTAGATCTAATCTAAATAATTAAAATCAGATTATATGCAAAAAAAATTATGTCATAAGAAATCTGGCTCTGATACCATATGAAGAAAAAATGGATAGTTCAAAGCATGTATTTTTAAAATTTTATAGTGAAATAATAAAAGATTAAATATTTTAATCTTCTAAACATACCTTAGATCAGATCTAAACTACCATTAAAAATTTATGACATAAAAAATTTACATATAAAATCTGAAATAAAAAAAAAACTACATCAACCACATCGATGCCTTGAATTTGATCTAACCTTTAGATTATGTCGGTAGAGTTCAGAACTCATCACCTTTTCATGAGTTGATAATCTCCACTACTGGTAAGCATGGTATGAAGCTCTCGCTAATATCGAGTAACCGCACAAGCATCCAGCCTCTACGGATGGTCCACATGAAGCCCCTTGGACTGATCTGCCCTCTACAGGAGTGCTAGCTCGCACAGTCTGCTTCTGATGGCGGATCTAACTTGATATCCTTCTTCGATCACCTCAAACCTTTCTGATGTTGAAGATGGATCAGAGAAGGATGCTGGATGGTGGACAAAATTTAGATGAAGACTCTCTTCTCTTTGATTTTTTTTCTTACCCAAAAATCTAGAACAGTTCTAGGTCTCTCACCCAAGAGGAGAACGGTCTCCTCTTTTGTTCACGCCAAGGAGAAAGAAAACCCATGCAATACTCACATCTAAAAGAAGTGATTTTGACCCTATTTTGCTCTGGTATCTCATGGTGAAGAGCTCTCTTCTTTTGATATACAAAATTATGGCCTTTTTATGGTTGTCAGATAAATCAGATAAAATAGGATAAAGGTTGGAATTTGTCACAATTGAAACTCTTTTGAATTTCAATTTGACTCTAACTTTTTCTCACCCCTATCTAACTTAAAAGGGACTTATCAAAGAAAACTAGATATGAAAATCAGTTGAAAAGACCTCATTTTCTTATATACAGTAGACCCCTTCAAAAGCAGCCAATGTGTGGAAGGATATGGATAAGATTTTAAGTTGAAATTCAAACTAATTTGAATTCAAATCAAAATCAACCAATTTCTATCCTTAATGAGTGACAAAAAAGGATTAGTTTTTAATTTTCTCATATACAAACTAATTTTATGTGGTGAGAAAAGGTGTGAGACAATTTAGGTGGCGTAAGGGATAGAGTCCTACTCATTTGGGACTCAGGGTTCAACCAATTGGATTTCTTTCAAACTCAATCCAATAAGATCCAAATAAAATATGATAAATCTAATCTAATTAGACTCTTATAACTTTAATTAAATTTGATCAAATTAATAAATTAATTAAGTCATAGATCTGATCAAATCAAGATTATTTCTCCCTTACCGATTAAGTCATCTCATAAACTAATCAGACTTGATCCGATTGAATCAAATTCAATCAGACTTAATCTAGACTTTAATGCTCAATCAAATTAAGCTAATTAGTGATCTTATTACTAATTAATCTTCTATTAAATATAGAGTCCAAGTCTAGTGGGACTCTTCAGCAGAGTCCCCATCCAGTTAGACTTTTCAGTAGTCCCCATTGACTGGGATTCTTCAGATTAGCCATGTGATCGGAGAGGAACTTCTAATGTGTATGACCCCATAGGTTTGAACCTAAGCCGATAGCATAGAAACTAATTTTTGTACCAATCAGAGTAACCATCTAGCAATGGTACCTAACATCCAGATAGGCCGAATGTATGCTAAGCAACACTCAAGAACCTATTTGAATATAGTTACCGTATAATTCATCCCTTTGACCCAAATACTCAAGGTGACCTAAGATTTAACTGCCAATCCTGATATGGTCATCTATATTGTATTTTAGTTTTCAAAATCATCACATGGATTACTCCGATCAAGGTTTTACTGAATTGAAACATACTGATACATTAACTCTTACTTGTTCGGAGGGATCAATTCCATCTTGACTCACAAACTGACTTCACAAGTACTTGACTATTTCCAAAAATCTTTCATCGCTGAATTAGAAATTTAGGTAGTCTGACACTAAAGCATAGTGAGTTGCTTGCAAGTCACCATGGTGATCTCAAGTCAGAGGGACACTTATACCTATATCCCTTTAGAGTGACTCTTGACAGCAGAATGCTCTGGAGTTGGTCACATTCAGTGAAATATACTCCTATATTTCACCTGCATGCCATACCAGTATCTCCATGCTTCTTGGTTAAGAGGATAACCAACCTATATGGCATACAATGACCTACACTTGATATGTCGTCATCCTAGTAATAGCATATCATTGGATCGTGAACTCATTTAAGGACTAAACGATATATCCTCCTATATCGAATCAAATAGTCCTAAGGACTTCATCAAATAACAGGAGTTCAAAATGAGATGTACACAGTGATAAAAAATCAAATAATATTTATTAATTTAGTAATTCATATATAATTATAATAATAAGTACAACCATCAATAAACTGACGATTAGCTTTGGGACACAATTTCAACAGTTTGCACAGAGGTGCCTTTAGTCATGTGGGCATGGAATAACTGCTTAAATATCTTATATCTAGCAGTTCTACTTTGTTCCCCATATAACTCCTTAAGATTAAGGAGTATGGAGGGAACATCCATATCCTCATGCTGTCTCTGAAGCTTATTGCTCATCGAGGCGAGCATGATGCATTTAACAGTCACACTGTCCTCTTTCCACATGTTGTATGTGGCCCTTTCCTCCTCGGAAGCATCTTCTTCGATGGTATCGGATGTAGGTGTATCCAGAATGTAGGAGACTTTTTTCTGAGTGAAAATTATTCTCAAGTTTTTTGACCAGTCAACGTAGTTAGGTCTGGTCAATTTATTTGCATCTAGTATGCCTTTAAGTGATAGTGAGGATGCCATATATGTAGTTAATCTACAATAACAAGAACAAATATAAGCGGACAACTCATGATGACATATACAACTAGATTAGAATTTTTATCTAATTATGTCTCCACTATTTTATCGAACTTCATAACCCTCAAGTATGAAAATTGAGAAACATACTAATATTTCGTAGTGGGATTGAGATCCCTATTCCTCACAAACACCTTATGGATAGCACAACAAGTATTCATGAGTTTAAAAGTAGGTAACTCTTTATCAATTATACTTATATAATTTTTAATATTTTTTTCTCTTGTCTCTAGATCACATATAGTCTTGTGGATAGAACAACAAACTATAGTATTCTAGTTAAGTTAATCCTTCAATCCTATATGGTCATACTTAAAATAATGCTACCCTTGTGGATAACACAACAAAGTAACACTATTCAAATATACCATAAGCATCAATATGCACTTAGTCAATATCATATCAGTTTCTATAGTAAGTCTTGTGGATAGCACAACAAACTCACTAAGATCTTAATATACTCTATTGACCAAGTTTAAAGGAAGGCCTTTGTAATGTCTACATTACTAATCAATCTAAGTCCAAAATTTAATATGACCAAATTGGCCAGGTTAGTAAGTGGGAGGCTCCCCGTAGTATTTCTTAGACACCAACAAAGTTGGCCAGGTTAGCATACGGATCTAATTAGAAAATTATCTTTCACACTTTTCTTGACACCAATTGATCTAATGAATTCAACATTTGAATTAAAAGTGAATCCCGACATTATAACTTAACATAATTTTTAAGAGGATCTTTGAATTGATCTCGGCACATCCTAACTACAACTACATAAAATGTGCTAAACATATTATATAATTTGACATGTATCTACAAGTCATAATAGCAATTATATAATCATGCCAAAAAGCATATAAGGATGTAAAAAATACATAACATATGTCAAGCATATCAAAAATAAAGCAAACCTTAATTATATTAGATATGCATAACACCCTTAACTATAAATCAATTTAAGCATCAAGCTACCATGACAATATAAATTTCATATTATCATAAATTCATAAATTTAATAATTGAAATTTAAGTTTATGGTTCTTATAAAGCTAGAAAATAATTTTTTAATTTTAAAGATTGATGCTAAAAATCGAAGCAATATTTTTTGGCAATATATGAACAAAAACAATTCTATACAACTACTTTATACTTATTTGATCGAATCTAACAAGGATGGCTCTGATACCACTATTGGATTTTGGTCATGTAGCAAAAAATTTTTTTAAAATTTTTAAAAATAAATAAGTCAATAGCTTTAACAGTTAAAATTATTGAGTGAAATCTAAATCCTAGAATCACCTTGCCGATATTGATCAAAACAAAACAAACATGCAAAGAGATAGAATTTTTACTTTTACCAAAAGATAATGTGGCACATTGGTGATCTCCATGAGACTCCAAAGTAGAAGCCCTCTAATGGTGATCCACACGAAAGTTGGCCAAGGTCCTTCCTAACCGGTGCACTACCGCAGCCTTATCTTCTTAAGAATACTGCCAGCTTCAAACTCGAGAAATGATCACACCAAAGTCCAGTTACTTTCGATCTTACCATCAGAATCATGACAAGAAGATACTCTTCAGATATCTCATAATCTAGGATTTGATTTTGGGCTCCAACACATGAAAAAATCAAACCCTAGGGCACACTAGCAATACTTGCTAATTCTCTCACCACCCTTCTTACAACTTTTGCCACTCAATTTTTTCTTGTCTTTTTCTCCAATTTTTTTCAAATTTTTTCTCTAATTTACATGCCACTTATCTCTGGTTTCCATCCAAAAATCCAACACTTGGGCCATATGAGACATCCCATTTAAATAAGGGACCAAGGGACATGAGAAGAACCATGGGGCGCCAACATTTGGCACTCCACTTTCTCATGCAGTGAATAAATTTATCATGTAGAATTTTTGATGGATGAGAGCCTTCACACAAAAGGACTCCTCTTCTACATCTCATAAAAATCCCATTAAAATAAGAGATCTGGTTGAGTATTTAAGGCAATGCGTTAAGATAAGATCTTTCATGAAGAAGGACTCTTCATCTTTACATGCTAAAAAGAGATGGGCGGCATTAATATTTTGGCATGACATCTGGTGGGCATAGAAGAGTCCTTCTCCACTTAAAATTATTTTATGTTGGATAAGACTCCAATCAAAATTGATCTAATTCCATTAAGTCAAAGACAACTGGTCTAGATTAGCTCAAACACTTTGATCTAAACTAATTTAGAAACTTGGATTAATACAATATGCTAGTATATCAAATTAACCCATAAAATTTATATTAAATTTTAATTAAATTAGATCAAGATTAAATCTCATAGTGTGTGACCTATTAGATTTCAAATCTAGCCAGCAGTGGATCTAGACTTTCGATGTAATTCTAATCCAATAAGATTAGGTCACTCGAAGAGTCCCAATCAACTAGGACTCTTCCTAATTGATTTTTAAATTAAAATCTTTTAATTTTGATGAATCTACAAGTCAAAACTAATATCTAGTAATATATCATGACTATCTGAAAGATTTAAAATTTTGATGAAAATTATCAAAATACCTTCCAGTGGCAAGTTATCGTGTAATTCAATCCTTCAGTCAAATAACATCTCAGATGAGTTGTGGGCATAAAAATATGTCAAGCCCAATCATTTATCTATATGTATCTCGATCAGAAGGTAATGATTTAATTGATGATATATTAAAATTTTTTTCTAATTATCATCCTGCTTTGGCCAAAGACTTCTAGAATCACCGATCTATGAGATCACATAGGATGTTCACTCTCCTTATTAGGAATGACTGATCCCTTATTGATTACACACAACCTCCATGCATACTTCACCATATCTAGAATACCCCATACAAGGATCAAAGAATCAAGTTAGATAGTGAATCAAAATATGGATCCATGCACACAAGGTACCATAGCGATCTCAGGTCAAAGGATCACTTACATAACTCTCACCAAAGAATCATCAGCTGACATGTAAATAAGACTCCATCTGATGTTCTCTCACAGGTCTATTCAGTGAACTCATTCTCTAATGAGCACCCATATCCTTGCATTTTGTTACCACACAAGTGGTTGTGAGATCAACCACCCTCATTTTTGAGCATACATAGGACATGCCAGTCTTACCAATAATATTGATCTCCAACTCAATGAACCAACGACTGAGAATATTCTAGGTCATGGCTATCAAGAATTTAGGTCTCACTGGCATGGTCTCATCACGGCCCTAAAACCATTGCCTGGACTTATGGGGTTCATTATAATCTTAAGAATAAAAAGATGCAGTATATAATGAATCAAAAATATCTATTTTATTAATGTTAATTACATGAGTTTGGAATATAAATTACAAAAAATACCCTATCACATTCTGTATGCGATTGGCTTGTAAGGCATTATTCTTTTAAATGCAATAAATAGCTCATCAATCAGAGCTATACAAGCTCCAGAATCAACAGAATAGTATTTCACTAAGATACCAGACTCAAATCAAACCCTAGAATCCTTCTAGACCATCCGATCATGATCGGCTCGCTCCAGAGCCATCAGATCATGCATATTAGCCTCCCTGAGTCCTGATCAAACTCAAAAATCATCCAGACCATTCGATCATGATTGGCTACATCACCGCCATCCGATCGCGATCGATCCACACACGCTCCTGTGAGCTGCTATAGGGTGCGCGATCTATGGTGGACCGCAATCTTAGGCACCCATGTGGCCCACACCCATGCATCTAGGCCAGCCCAATGCTGCGATCGATGTGTGCCACGTGCCTAGCTAGGCCTAAACCACTCCCTGGCAACCTACACTAGCCTGCGGGCCATACCAGCTGCTCCTGATGCCTTCTTTCGCACGTATCCTCTCTATCTAGACTCCGTTTATGCTATTCTTAGGCTCTTTGAATTTCGTTCATCATCCTGGATCTCATTTTAGGCTTATTATAGATCGAATCTCAAAATATTTTTTTCAACAATCTTCACTTAGACTTGATATTCGACCTCCACCTATCTCTGAGAGCTTTTGGATCTTCGCACCCCCATGTCCTGGGATAAACACCTACTGATCATAGATGGGCAAACATGAAAATCGAGCCAAGTTGCTCGATCTCATCTCCATCGTATGCTGTGCTCCTCCTAACCTGAGATCTATTCAAGGTAGTCTCCTACGGTAATAGGAACTTCATCTTATGATATCATCTCTCATCCTTCTGAGTCTCACATCTCATACCCGATCCACCTCCATCTAGAGCTCTACCTCACTCTGGGCTCCCTTTGGTTCCTGAAGCTCTACCTCGCACTGGGCTCTCCAGTAGGTAGTAATGTCCTCGCATTCTCTTCTTTCCCTCCAATATCACCCTATCATCATGCAAAATCTTTAGGATTTCTCCGTCAGTTCTCCACCTATAACCGGTCAAATTTAGTCTGCTCAGTAAGATAAGATCCTATCTAAAATCGAGTATGTATCAGATCACCCCTAATCTCCTCACCACACCATCATTTGTCTTCCAACTGACCATCCTGATGCCTCTAATCGTACAGTTTGATCCATCTGACAGATGAACAGTACTCTCACTGCTTTCTAGAAAGTCAAACTGCTCCTCTATGCAACATACATGATCGGTGTATGTAGAATCTAAAATTTACTATTGAAAAGAAGTAGATACCTCATCAGATATCATTTAAACATCATCCTCTGACTCATTACTAGTCATCGTTGTAGTAGCCCTCATCCGATCTTTTTGTTGTCAGCAATCTCTGGCTAGATGCCCTAACTCATCATACCAGTAATATCTAATCTTGATCAAATATGTCATCTTAGACTTGGACCACCCTCATCATGATCTCCTATCGCTCCATCTGTCGCCACCTACTCCTTCAGAAATTGATAAAGTTGAGCTGTCGCTATCGGAGCTGGAAGCTGGATTATCCCTCCTGAGAACCTCATTTTGAAGAATCAATATGGTGACATCATCCATCTTGATGATGCTCTTCTCTGCTAGAAGAGCAGTCACCAAGGACTTATATGAATAGAAAAGCAATGCTAGCAAGACTAACACCCTGATCTTCTCCTCAACCTTCTCACCAACACTAAAGAGGTCGGTGAGGATCTTCTGAAAGTGGCGAGATGCTCCTACATGCTCTATCCCTCATCCATCTATAGTTGGTAAAACTACCTCCAGAAGAAGAAAGTGTTGGTAAAGGACTCCATCGTGTATAACTCCTCCATCTTCAACCACAGCACCATTGAAAAAGTCTCACCAAGCACATGGATCATCACCTCATCCATCAGGTACAAATAGATGGTACTCACCATCTGCATTTGTAGCTGCTCTCAGATCTTCTCCTCCATGGTGGTTGGCTTCTTCTCGTACAAAAGAGCATCGATAAATCCATATTGGATGAGCACGTCCTTCACCCTCGCTTGCCACAAGAAGAAATTGAAGGAAAGATGTGATCCATATCGCATGGCCAAGAGAAAAAATTGAATAGATTGGTGTTGGGTATAAAATACCCACAACCGAAACCCTCAGCGGAATCGACTACAGGACAGCTCCACCTGGACTCCTACGGGAGCCGGGCTCCCCGCCGACATCGACTACATGACAGCTTCGCCCGACTCCTACGGGAGCCGGCTCCCCCCCCATAGACAGCTCCGCCCGGACTCCTACGGAGCCGGCTCCCCGCCGACATCGACTACAGGACAGCTCCGCCGGACTCCTACGGGAGCCGGGCTCGTCCTCAGCATCGACGCTGGTAAGTCTCGTCCGGACTCCTACGGGAGCCAGACTTCGCCTTTGACTTTAATTGCAGGAAGACTTCACCCGGACTCCTACGGGAGTCGAGCTTCGTCCTCAGCTCCAACAGCTGCCAGTAGCCTCCGTCCGGACTCCTACAGGAGCCGGACTCTGCCAACAACGTCAACTGCAAGCAGACTCCTACGGGAGCCGGACCTCTCCTTCGACTCTAATCACGGGGGGACTTCGTCCGGGCTCCTACGAGAGCCGGACTCCGTCCTCAACTTCGACGGCCATAGACAGACTATATCCGGACTACGTCCGGACCCCCACGGGAGTCGGGCTCCACCCACGACCCCAATCGCAAGGAGGACTCCGCCCGGATCCATACGAGGGCCGAACTCCAATCGCTGTCGAGCTTCAGCCAGTAGATCTGCACTCCCAGGCCACAATCACGGCCACGATCCTGCTCCACTTCCTGCGGCGAACTCCGCGCAGCTCCATCACTCCCTGACAGGCCGCAGTAACGGTCGCAACACTGCTCCACTCTCTGCGGCGGATCCCGCACCCACGCGGCTCCATTACTGCCTGACAGGCCACGATAAACGGCCGCGATCCTACTCCACCTCCTGCAGCAGATATCGCACGATCCGCTGGCAAGACGCCGCAGCATCTGCATCCCACTTCCCACGGCAGATTCCATGTGGCACGCCCCAGTGATGGCCACGACTCGCTCCACTACTCTTCGCAGTAGATTCCTCCTGACTAAGGGCGGCCCACTACCTGGCGGTTACAAACGTCGCCATCAATCCGTTACCTCCCCCGCCTATAAAAGGAGGACCCAGATACGTTATTCTCTAAGCTCATTTCTTATCTCAAAACTCTGCTAAATTCTCCGTTCGAGCACTCCATTCTTGTTGAGGCAGAGAACTGACTTGAGCGTCGGAGGGTCTTGCCGGAGCAACCCCACCTCCGGTTTAGACTTCCTTTGCAGGTCCCGACGCGACCACGGCTTCCCCGACTCCAGCTTCTCCGGTGCAAGCAGATTTTTGTACCAACAGGATTGGCGCTAGAGGAAGGGCCCTGTGTCTTCGCAGTACCCTTGTTCTTAAAGGAGCGCTCAACGGATCCGCTTCCGGCCATCTTTTCCGGCACCCGCTCCTCCTCCCCTCATCTGATGCCCTCTCACGAGGTCTCTGCACAACTACCTCTGGCTATGGTCGCCGATAAGGGGTGGCCGGATGACCGGTCTCTGCTGGATTCCGTCAACATCATCTCGGGGGAATCCCGGCGGGAGGCAATCAGCGTACCAGCTGCATCCCCTAAGCGGCAAAAGGTTGAAGAACCCATAATCTTCATCGAAAAAGATGCCCAGGGAGTCCAATTCCCTCATAAAGATGCGGTCGTAGTCTCCTTGAACATAGCGAATTACGACGTCCATCGCATTCTTGTTGACAATGGAAGTTCGGCCGACATCTTGTTCTACGATGCCTTTTCAAGAATGCCACTCTTAGCGGTCATCTGAGACCGATTTGCTCCCCCTTGATAGGGTTTACCGGTGATGCCGTTCCGACAGAGGGAATGATAGCTCTGACTGTGACCGCGGGTCAGTATCCAAAGCAGTCCAGAGCTCTGGTGAATTTCCTGGTGGTAAAGGCGCCATCTGCCTACAATGCAATCCTTGGTCGACCCGGCCTCAATGCCCTCAAGCTGTCGTTTCAACCTACCATTTGAAATTGAAGTTCCCCACCAACCAGGGGATCGAAGAGGTCCGGGGAGACCAAGCCCTGGCCAGACATTGCTACAACATCGCCTTGCAAAGAAGCGATCAAGCGGACCTCTGTCCGGTCGATGGATTGGATGCTCGCGATGACCTCACTGAAGAGAGGGGCGGTCCAATCGAAGACCTAATACCAATCCCTTTGAATGATGGGAACACGGAGCATGTGGTGTTAATTGGCTCCAACCGGGGGAGGAGGTGCGGACGCGTCTCGTTGATTTTCTCCGAAGGAATGCGGACGTTTTCCGTGGGTCCCGGCGGATATGCCGGGGATTGACACAGAAGTCATGGAACATCATCTAGCAGTCGACCCGAAACATCGGCCGACAAAAGAAAAAATCCAGAGTCATGCCCCAGAGAGGCAGAAGGCGATAGCCGAGGAAGTGGATAAGCTTCTCAAGGCCGGATTTATTAAGGAAGTCAATTATCCTGAGTGGATCTCCAATGTTGTTTTGGTCAAGAAAGCAAACGGCAAGTGGAGGATGTGTATCGACTTCAAAAAGCTGAATAAGGCTTGTCCAAAGGACAGCTACCCCCTTCCCAGGATCGACCAACTGGTGGACGTTACCTTAGGCTATGAGCTCCTCACTTTTATAGATGCGTTCTCCGGCTATAACCAGATTAGAATGGCACCGAAGATGAAGAAAAGACAGCTTTCATCACTAATTGCGGCCTTTACTGCTACAGGGTCATGCCATTTGGCCTCAAGAACGCGGGTGCAACCTACCAACGACTGGTGAACAAAATCTTCAAAGAGCAGATCGGTCGAAACATGGAGGTTTACGTGGACGATATGCTTGTAAAAAGCAGGTCTTCCAGAAATCATGTCGCCGACCTCGAGGAAACCTTTGGCGCTCTTCGAAAGTATAGAATGAAGCTGAACCCAACCAAATACGCTTTTGGGGTAACCTCAGGAAAGTTCCTGGGCTTCATGGTATCGGGGCGCGGGATTGAGGCCAATCCAGAGAAAATTTATGCCATCCAAGAGATGACCACCCCAAGGTCGATCAAGGAGGTTCAGTGCCTCACAGGAAGGATAGCGGCTCTTAATCGCTTTGTCGCGAGGTCGGCCGAACGATGTTTGCCCTTCTTTCAAACCCTCAAGCAGTCGAAGAACTTCTGTTGGACCTCTGAATGCCAACAGGCATTCGAAGTATTAAAAGGCTACCTTAGCTCACCCCCGCTGCTGGCGAAGCCCGAACCTGGGGAGGAACTATTTTTGTACCTGGCAGTCTCTCCCACGGCCCTCGCAGCTGTCCTTGTCAAAGAAGAAACGAAAGTCCAGCGACCGGTCTACTACATTAGCCGCGTGTTGAGGGATGCCGAGACCAGGTATACTAAATTAGAAAAACTGACCTACGCCTTGTTCGTTGCAGCTCGGAGACTCCGACCTTACTTTCAAGGGCACACGGTGACGCTACTCACCGATCAACCGATCAAGGCGGTCTTGCACCGAGTTGATACCTCCGGAAGGATGGCAAAATGGGCGATCGAGCTCACGGAATTCGATATCAACTACAGACCTAGACCGGCAGTAAAGGCCCAAATATTGACAGATTTCATTGTAGAGTGCACCATCCCAAGGAGGCCGAACCTGAGCAAGGCAGAGTTGACAGCCTGAAGTCTCAACCGGACTCCCCCAACGAAGAAGCCAGTCCCTCCGATTGCTTTTGGACCCTCTATGTGGACGGATCTTCCAACATGGCAGGTGCGGGTGCAGGCCAGATCTTGGTCAGCCCGGAGGGAGTCGTCGCGGAGTATGCCCTGCGTTTCGAGTTCCCCGCAACAAACAATGGAGCGGAATATGAGGCTCTGGTTGCAGGATTAAGGATCGCCAAAGAGCTGGGAATAGGTCAACTCCGGGTGCACAGCGATTTCCAACTTGTGGTGGGACAAGTCAGCGGGAGTTATGAAGCGCGGGAAGACAGTATGGCCAGGTACCTTGAGAAAGTGAAGGAGCTTACCCCCGCCTTTAGCAGTTTTGACATCAGGCAGATTCCAAGGTCGGAGAATACCAGAGCCGATCTTCTCTCCAAGCTGGTGACATCAGCTCCGGCCGAATTGCCCAAAGGCATCCTCTTTGAAGTTCTAAAACATCCGAGTACAGAAGAACCGGGCCCGTAATGGAGATCGACCACGAGCCCAGCTGGATCGACCCACTGATGACCTATCTTAGAGATGGAGTTCTTCCCCGGGATGCGAAGGAGGCTCGGAAGCTTCGAAATCAAGCCTTCCAGTACATCCTTTATGAGGGCAAATTGTACAAAAGATCATACTCCTTGCCCCTCTTAAGGTGCCTCCGGCCCTCGAAAGCTGACTACGCTTTATGGAAAGTACACGAGGGAGCTTGCGGAAACTATTTGGGTGCCAGATCTTTATCCCACAAGCTACTCCGCCAAGGGTACTACTGGCCAACAATGCATCATGATTCGATTGAATATGTCAAAAAGTATGATCGATGCCAGAGATACGCCAACATCCAGAGACAGCCTGCTACCGAGCTCACGCCCTTGAGTGCCCCATGGCCTTTTGCACAATGGGGGATGGATATTCTTGGCCCCTTTCCCATGGCGTCTGGGCAAAGGAAGTTCCTCCTTGTGGCGATCGACTACTTCACCAAATGGGTTGAAGCCGAGCCACTAGCAAAAATCACAGAAGCGAAAGTGCAGGATTTCATCTGGAAATCGATTGTTTGCAGGTTCGGTTTGCCTAGAACCCTAATCACTGATAATGGACGGCAATTCGTGGGAGCCAGATTCGCCGAATTCTGTGAAGATCTAAACATCTCCCACAACTTCACATCGGTAGCCCATCCTCAGGCGAACGGCGAAGCTGAGGTAATAATAGAACCCTTTTGCAGGGGATTAAGACAAGGCTTGAAAAAGCAAAAGGAACTTGGGCGGACGAGCTTTATCATGTGCTATGGGCGTATCGAACTACCCAGAGGTTACCTACAGGGAGACTCTCTTTGCTTTAGCCTTTGGTACGGAAGCTGTCATCCCGATCGAGCTTAAACTCCCGTCGGCACGAGTCGTGGCATTCGACGAATCCCAAAATGCACAAAGTCTCAGAGCCAACCTCAACCTGCTGGAAGAAAGACGGGAGATTGCTCAGGTTCGAATGGCAGCCTACAGACAGAAAGTTGCCCGATATTACAACGCCCGGGTCAAGAGCAAAGCCTTTAAAGCAGGAGATCTGGTGCTTCGACGAGCTGCTGTCTCGCAACCTCAGGACTGGGGGAAGCTCGCCCCGAACTGGGAGGGACCTTATGAGGTCAAAGAAGTAGTTCGGCCCGAAACTTATTATCTCAAGGAGCTCGAAGGAGCCGACCTCCCCGATCGTGGAGCTCAGAAAATTTACGGATGAACTACCAGTGACTTCGTTTTAGTCGAAAATCGCATACCTATGTGTCTTTAGACAATTCAAGTAAACTGTGTCAAAAACAAAAGGGCAATCTCATAAAGTCGAAGGCCCGGTTCCTTTTAGACCGGATGGGGGGAGAGGCCCTACAAGCCCATATGTGCCCCCACAGCCCTGTTAGGGACAGGAGGAGAACCTCGCCCTAACTTGAGCAAAGTCGAAGGCCCGGTTCCTTTTAGACCGGATGGGGGGAGAGGCCCTACAACGCCCATATGTGCCCCCACAGCCCTGTTAGGGACAGGAGGAGAACCTCGCCCTAACTTGAGCAAAGTCGAAGGCCCGGTTTCTTTTAGACCGGATGGGGGGAGAGGCCCTACAACGCCCATATGTGCCCCCACAGCCGTGTTAGGGACAGGAGGAGAACCTCGCCCTAACTTGAGCAAAGTCGAAGGCCCGTTCCTTTTAGACCGGATGGGGGGAGAGGCCCTACAACGCCCATATGTGCCCCCACAGCCCTGTTAGGGACAGGAGGAGAACCTCGTCCTAACTTGAGCAAAGTCGAAGGCCCGGTTCCTTTTAGACGGATGGGGGGAGAGGCCCTACAACGCCCATATGTGCCCCCACAGCCGAAGTCCTCAGTGGCATCGACTACATGACAGCTTCGTCCGGACTCCTACGGAGCCGGGCTCCATCACCGACAACTCCAACAGTTACGAGCAGGCTCCGCCCGGACTCCTACGGGAGCCAGGCTCTGCGCCGACATCGACTACAGGACAGTCCGCCCGGACTCCTACGGGAGCTGGGCTCCGTCGCCGACATCGACTACAGGACAGCTCCGCCCGGACTCCTACGGGAGCCGGGCTCCGCCGCCGACATCGACTGCAGGACAGCTCCGCCCGGACTCCTACGGGAGCCGGGCTCCACCGCCGACATCGACTGCAGGACAGCTCCACCCGGACTCCTACGGGAGCCGGGCTCTGCCGCCGACATCGACTGCAGGACAGCACCGCCCGGACTCCTACGGGAGCCGGGCTCCACCGCCGACATCGACTGCAGGACAGCTCCGCCCGGACTCCTACGGGAGCCGGGCTCACCGCCGACATCGACTGCAGGACAGCTCCGCCCGGACTCCTACGGGAGCCGGACTCCGCCGATAACTTCAGCAGCGAGCAGACTTCGCCCGGACTCCCACGGGAGCGGGCTTCGCTCTCAACATCAACTGCTGGTAAGCCCCGCCCGGACTCCTACGGGAGCCGGACTTCGCCTTTAACCTTGACTGCAGGAAAACTTCGCCCGGACTCCTACGGGAGCCGAGCTTCATCCTCGACTCCAACGGCTGCAAGGCAGACTGCGACCGAAATCCTACGGGAGCCGGACGGACTCCCAAGGGAGCCGAACTTAGCTCCGACTTCAGCAGAGAAAAAATTCCAAGCAAAAAAGGAAAGCAAACGGTGCCCGAAGGCAATGGAAGCTCGAATCCCCGAATTTAAGCCCTAGGAGGGACCTCGGGCCCGAAGGGCCCCAAGCGAACCTACAACCATCAACAGAATGACAATTGGGTATCTTCGAACGGCGTAAAAGCCAAAAAGGAGCTCGGCAAATGACAACCCCACATGAACAGAAGAGGTCGTCGATGACCTTGGGACGACGTGAAAAAGAAAAGAAGAAGAGAAGGAAGAAAGAGGAAAGGAAAATGAAGAAGTTCGACAGACAACTATTTAATGCGAGATGCAGACGAGGTAACAAAATCTCTTTTTTTCATTTAACAAGAGTATACGTTACAGGACCCGGTGGGTCAGGAAAAAAAGAAGAAGAAGATACACGTCATCGCAAGCCTCGCTAACACGGTTCGGGAAGGATGAACCGGAGGCCCTCCGAGCTGCAAACTCCTCTTCCCATCTCTGTCCTTCTCAGTCGCGTTCTCCAGTGCATGTAACAGCTCTCGCCCATCTCGCCTCATTCTGTCTCCGAAGTCCCAACCCTGGCGAGAAAAGGGTGGGATAGATCCCCGGAGGCAGTAAGGGCAACGGCGGCAGTAGCGAAGACCTGTTTCAAGAAGAACCGGAGTCACCTTGGAAGCGGTAGCGATGCCAGAGATATGCCTCATCTCCGAATGCTCCACGACAGCCACCACCCAAAATGCTCCAGCAAGGTCGGCATGCGCTACTTCCACCGTCCCCGCAATAAGTTCCACTGCCCCACCGTCGACGCCGACCGCCTCTGGTCCCTCGGCCCCGACGGCATCAAGGATCCCACCATAGCTTATGACGACAGCTCTGCCCTCTTGGCCGGTATCACCCCGCCTTGCTACTCCAAAATTCGTGGCAGAATAACTTCACCGACAGCCCCCGTTATTAAACCCCTGTTGTTGAAGAATTCTTCCTTGAGCCCCCTTTAAAACGACGGAGATTCTCACCGGCCGCCGTTCTCCTCCTCACCTTCCTCCAAGCCCTAGACATCCCCTCAAGAACGGCCTCCGGGGTAGAGGACATGGCGTAGGAACCCTCAGAGAAGAATTGGGGGGCTGAAGAAGGCAAGGACTGGTGCGAGGGAAGCAAGGCTCTCAGGCGAAAGAAAGGCGCCAGGATGAAGCCACAAAAGGACTAGGGGGTTTAAATAGCCGACGAATCCTAGCGCAGTTATGGCGGCGGGTATTCCTGGGCCAACTGGTGCATGCCACGTGTCGCGCTTATCCCCTTCATCGCTATCGAGAGTTGACCGTTCATAAATTCCCGTGGCACGACGCTTGGGATCACGTTTCGATGGGGGTTCCGAAAAGACTCTTCAGGTCACCTTCATCGGAAAGCGGGCTTTGACGTGCACACATTAAATGCCAAAATATCTGAAGAAGGCAGTGCGCAGGATTCGAAGGGACGGTTCCGGCTGTGTCCATCTCTCTCTCTGTACTTCCTTCGTTTGAAATTCAAACTCAAAAGTAGGGGGACTGGTGTTGGGTATAAAATACCCACAGCCGAAACCCTCAGCGGAATCGACTACAGGACAGCTCCGCCCGGACTCCTACGGGAGCTGGGCTCCGCCGCCGACATCGACTACATGACAGCTTCGCCCGGACTCCTACGGGAGCCGGGCTCCATCACCGACAACTCCAACAGTTATGAGCAGGCTCCGCCCGGACTCCTACGGGAGCCGGGCTCCGCCGCCGACATCGACTACAGGACAGCTCCGCTCGGACTCCTACGGGAGCCAGGCTCCGTCCTCAGCATCGACCGCTGGTAAGTCTCGTCCGGACTCCTACGGGAGCCAGACTTCGCCTTTGACTTTAATTACAGGAAGACTCCGCCCGGACTCCTACGGGAGTCGAGCTTCGTCCTCAGCTCCAACAGCTGCCAGTAGCCTCCGTCCGGACTCCTACAAGAGCCGGACTCTGCCAACAACGTCAACTGCAAGCGGACTCCTACGGGAGCCGGACCTCTCCTTCGACTCTAATCACGGGGGGACTTCGTCTGGGCTCCTACGAGAGCCAGACTCCATCCTCAACTTCGACGGCCACAGACAGACTATGTCCGGACTCCGTCCGGACCCCCACGGGAGCCGGGCTCCACCCACGACCCCAATCGCAAGGAGGACTCCGCCCGGATCCATACGAGGGCCGAACTCCAATCGCTGCCGAGCTTCAGCCAGCAGATCTGCACTCCCAGGCCACAATCACGGCCACGATCCTGCTCCACTTCCTGCGGCAAACTCCGCGCAGCTCCATCACTCCCTGACAGGCCGCAGTAACGGTCGCAACACTGCTCCACTCTCTGCGCGGATCCCGCACCCACCGGCTCCATTACTGCCTGACAGGCCACGATAAACGGCCGCGATCCTGCTCCACCTCCTGCAGCAGATATCGCATGATCCGCTGGCAAGACGCCGCAGCATCTGCATCCCACTTCCCATGACAGATTCCACGTGGCACGCCCCAGTGATGGCCACGGCTCCGCTCCACTACTCTTCGCAGTAGATTCCTCCTGACTAAGGGCGGCCCACTACCTGGCGGTTACAAACGTCGCCATCAATCCGTTACCTCCCCCGCCTATAAAAGGGGGACCCAGATACGTTATTCTCTAAGCTCATTTCTTATCTCAAAACTCTGCTAAATTCTCCGTTCGAGCACTCCATTCTTGTTGAGGCAGAGAACTGACTTGAGCGTCGGAGGGTCTTGCCGGAGCAACCCCACCTCCGGTTTAGACTTCCTTTGCAGGTCCCGACGGCGACCGCGGCTTCCCCGACTCCAGCTTCTCCGGCGCAAGCAGATTTTTGCACCAACAATTAGAATTAAATAATTTTTTAGAACTCTTATAAAAGTTACCTCAATACGCAGTAGAAAGATGATCAAGATTAATTGATTCCTGAAGATAGTTGCTTTGTGAGATTTGGATGTCCAGACCCTTTACTTCGCTCGCACGCCAACCAATGTAGGGGAGAGGGATGAAGAACTCTTCAGGAGGGAATGAGAGGAGAGCCTTGAGATCTAATCTCGAAGTTTTGATGGAGTCCACATGCCACCACACCAAGGGAGAAGAACACCCAAGGATCACATGCCCAAGGAAGGGGATGCCTAACGATCACATGCCCTCACCCTTGCTCATGCCTAGCTTGATTGCTTTCATTGCTCTCTTACTTCTCCATGCCCCTCCTTAAATAGACAAGAGGTCCCAGATCGAATCAAATACCTTCATGGGTTAGAAATAAGACTCTCCAAGTTTAAATCAAATCCAAACTCCCTAAACCATGAGGATTCCTAAAGGAAGTAGGAGAGGCGCCAACCTGTGCCACTCTCCTTATGCCGCACGCCCTAGGGGACCCCTCCTCCATCTTGGTTGGCCAATAGGTGAGATAATATTAGAAAAACATGAAAAAATGCACCTAATCAAGTTTGATTCAGATTTGAATTTAATTCGAATCCAATTTGAATCTGATTCGAACAAAATTCAAAAAGACTGCTAATTCTAATCTAATTAGGATTTAGGTCCATGTCCAATTTAGATAATTAACCTAATTTATCCTTAATAAAATCAAGTCTAATTAAATTAGATCTAATCTAAAATAAATAAAACTTGAATCCAATCTCTTATATTTTTTTGGATCATAGATTCAATTAAATTCATCCCCGAAATCAAACCTACGCCTCATGTGCAGTGCTAGCTAGACATAGTCAGTGTTTAATTCTATTTAACCCATAACTTAATTCTCAATTAAATAAATTTTTATATTCAATCAAGTCTCATACTTTCAAATTGAACACATAGATATTAGATCAATTCTTTCCTATATTGTTTGGCTTTGTGCGTGACTCCATAGGTTTGAGAACTAAATTGATAGTATAGGAATCTCTTCTTATACTAATCGAAGTGATCATCTAGCAATGATATCTGATGTTCAGATAGGTCGAATATTTACAAAGCAACATTTAGGAATGGCATATGGTTACCACATAATTCATCCCTTTAATCCTAATGCTCAAGACGACCTAGGATTAAACTGTCAATCTTGAATTAGTCATCCATATTGTATTTCAATCTTTTTCAAATCTTATGATAGATCACATGAATTACCTTGACCAAGTTTTATTGGATTAAGATACAATGATGTATTAACTCCTATAATTCGGAGGGGTTATTCCCATCTTGACTCACACATCGACTTCATAAGTACTTAACTGTACCTAATAGCTTTCCATCATTGTATTAGAAATATAAATTATCCAGTACTAAAGTGCAATAAGTTGCTTGTAAGTTACTTTAGTGATCTCAGATCAGAGAGACACTTATGCCCATATCCTTCACAAGTTGCTCTTGACAGTAGAGCACTCCATAAGTAAGTCACTATTCGGTGATGATGTATTCCTACATCTCATCTGTATGCCATATCAGTGTCTCCATACTTCTTGGTTAAGAAAGTAATCAATCCATATAGCACACAATGACCTATGCTTGATAAATATTATTGTCCTTATTAATAATGTATCATTCGATCGTGAACAAGTTTAAGAACTATTCGATAAATCTTCTTTTATCGATTATATTATAGTTCTAAGGACTTTATTATAACACAAGAGTTCAAAGAAAGATACACTTGTATGATGAACTTATCAAAATAACTTTTATTTATTAATAATTTATATAAAAATTATAAAGAGCACAATCATCTATAGATAGACAATTAACTTTAGGACATATTTCTCAATAACTTCTACTTGGACTAAAGTCAATCAGGATTATATCTAATATCCATCTTCTATTTGTAGTCATCGAACTCTTTGGTCTCGAGAGCTTTAATGAAAAAGTTGGTTAAGTTTTTCTTTCTATCAATCTTTATTAGCTCGATGTCACCTCGATCGATGATCTCACGGATAAGGTGATAGCGAGTAGAATATGTTTGGTTCTCTGATGGGACTTAGGTTTTTTGGCTTGAGCGATGCACCAGTGCTATCACAATATAGTAGAACTGGACCTTCAACTGAGAAAACCATTCCAAATTTATAGATGAACTTTTTTAACCAAACAGCTTCTTTTGTAGCATCGGATGCTGTAATATATTCTACTTCGTATATAGTTATCCATATTGTATTTCAATCTTTTTCAAATCTTATGATAGATCACATGAATTATCCTGACCAAGATTTTATTGGATTAAGATACAATGATGTATTAACTCCTATAATTCGGAGGGATTATTCCCATCTTGACTCACACATCGACTTCATAAGTACTTAACTGTACCTAATAGCTTTCCATCATTGTATTAGAAATATAAATTATCCAGTACTAAAATGCAATAAGTTGCTTGTAAGTTACTTTAGTGATCTCAGATCAGAGAGACACTTATGCCCATATCCTTCACAAGTTGCTCTTGACAGTAGAGCACTCCATAAGTAAGTCACTATTCGGTGATGATGTATTCCTACATCTCATCTGTATGCCATACCAGTGTCTTATACTTCTTGGTTAAGAAAGTAATCAATCCATATAGCACACAATGACCTATGCTTGATAAATATTATTGTCCTTATTAATAATGTATCATTTGATCGTGAACAAGTTTAAGAACTATTCGATAAATCTTCTTTTATCGATTATATTATAGTTCTAAGGACTTTATTATAACACAAGAGTTCAAAGACAGATACACTTGTATGATGAACTTATCAAAATAACTTTTATTTATTAATAATTTATATAAAAATTATAAAGAGCACAATCATCTATAGATAGACAATTAACTTTAGGACATATTTCTCAATAACTTCTACTTGGACTAAAGTCAATCAGGATTATATCTAATATCCATCTTCTATTTGTAGTCATCGAACTCTTTGGTCTCGAGAGCTTTAATGAAAAATTTGGTTAAGTTTTTCTTTCTATCAATCTTTATTAGCTCGATGTCACCTCGATCGATGATCTCACGGATAAGGTGATAGCAAGCAGAATATGTTTGGTTCTCTGATGGAACTTAGGTTTTTTGGCTTGAGCGATGCACCAGTGCTATCATAATATAGTAGAACTGGACCTTCAACTGAGAAAACCATTCCAAATTTATAGATGAACTTTTTTAACCAAACAGCTTCTTTTATAGCATCGGATGCTGCAATATATTCTACTTCGTATATTGAATCAGATACTGTGTGCTATTTGAAACTCTTTCAGTAGATCTCTCCACCATATAAAGTAAAAATATAACTAGACATACTTTTACTGTCATCATGATCTGATTGAAAATCAGAATCAGTATATCTCATAAGTATAAAGTTAGTATCTCCATAGATTAATCATTGGTCTTTAGTATTTCTCAAATACATAAAGATTATCTTTACAACTTTTTAATGGTTCTTATCTAGATCAGATTGATACCTACTCACTATCCATAGTGAGTAGGCCACATTCGACCTTATACATATCATAGCATATATGATAGATCCTACTGTCGAAGTATATAAAATTTTACTCATATGCTCTCTCTCTTGAGGGATTGTCAGATAATCTTCTTTAGAGAGAGTAATTTTTTGACCCATTGATAGATAGCTCTTCTTGAAATTTTTCATACTGAACCGTTTCAGTATGGTATCAATATACATGAATTGGGATAACCCAAGCAATCTTTTAGATCTATCTCTATAGATCTTCATCCTTAGGATATAGGATGCTTCTTCCAAATCTTTCATGGAGAACTATGATGATAGCCACAACTTTATACTTTGTAAAGTAGGGATATTATTTCTTATTAAGAGTATGTCATCCACATACAGTACAAAAAATATGACTACAGAATCATTAGCCTATTTATAGATGTAGGTCTTCTCTCTATTCTTAATGAAGCCATACATTTTGATCGTCTTATCAAAATGCATGTTCCAACTTTGAGAAGCTTGCTTCAGTCCATAAATGGACTTGTTTAGCTTGCACACTTTAGATTCATCTGTGGATGTGAACTCTTCAGATTGTATTATATACACCTCTTCTTCCAACTCTCCATTAAAGAAAGCTATTTTGACATTCATTTGCCAGATTTTATAATCTAGGTGTGTCGCTATAGCAAGCATAATCTGAATAGACTTGAGTATTGCCACAAAAGAGAATATCTCATCATAGTCAATACCATAATGTTGACAATATCCTTTGAAAACTAGAAGGACTTTATGGATCTCTAACTTTTCATCCACTCTTTTTCTTTTGAATATCTATTTGTACTCTATGGATTTAATCCCTTCGAGTGGATCAACAAGTGTCCATACACCGTTGATCTCCATGGACTCTATTTTGAATTTCATGATATTTAGCTATTTCTCAGAGTCGGGCCTCTATATGGCATCCATATAAGTAATCGAATCCTCATCGTTCTCATCTAATTCGATAGGATCATCATCTCGGATTAAAAAATCATAGTATCTATCCAGTTGACGTGGTACTCTATCGGATCTCCATAATGGTATCTCTATAACAGGCTTCGAATTTGATTCTTAAATCAAATCTGATTCTATATTTCTGCTTAAAGGTGTTTGATTTTTTACCTCACGAACTTCATCAAGTTTGATCTTAGTTTCATCAGTTTCTTCTCTAAAGAACTCTCTTTCCAAAAAGAATGCCCTATTACGGACGAACACCTTTTGTTCTTCGATGAGGTAGAAATAGTATCCTTTCTTTTGGATACTTTACAAATAAATACTTATCAGACCTAGGTCCCAGCTTATTTATCTTTAAACATTTGACATAAGTCAGATACCCCCAAATTCTAAGATGTGAGAGCACTGCGTATGTTCTATCCATATCTCATATGGAGTTTTATTAACATACTTGCTTGGAACCTTGTTCAACACATAGCAAGCAATTTAAAGCATATCCTCAGAAGAAGATTGGTAGTGGCAAAGCCCATCATGGATCGAACCATATCTAACAATATTCTATTCTTCCTTTCTGACACCCCATTATGTTGTAGTATCCCTAAAGGAGTCCATTGAGAGAGAATCCCATTCTCCTCTAGATATGTCAGAAATTTTCTAGTAAGATATTCTCCTTCTCGATCTGATTGAAGAGTTTTAATACTTTTTAATTTATTTTTTTACTTCATTATGGAATCATTTGAATATTTCAAAAGATTTAGACTTATATTTCATAAGATAGATGTACTCATACCTTGATAGGTTGTCAATGAAAGTAATGAAGTAGTTGAATCCACCCCTGGCATTTGTGCTCATGGATCTACATACATCACTATGTACTAGGCTCAGAACATCAGTGGCTTGCTCACTTTTTTCTTTAAAAGGTGACTTTGTTATCTTACCAAGAAGATAGGATTCACAGGTCTGCAATGATTCATAATCATCAAGGTCGAGGATTCCCTCTTTAGCTAACCTATCCATCCTGTTCTTATTCATATGACCTAGCCAATAATGCCAAAGATAAGCATTGCTAGCATTATCTATTTTAGGATATTTATTAGATGTGTATATTACACTAACAGGCTATGATAGAAGGTATATGCTGTTTTTAATTGTCCATGCAAAATTATAGTATCATTCAAAATGATATCACAAAATTTATCTTTTATTAAAAAATTGAAACCAACTTTGGCCAAAAGGCCTACAGAGATGACATTCATAAAAAAATAAGGACAATAATGACAATCATCTAACATGACAACCCTAGACTCAAAAATAAGCTGAATAATTTTTAGAGCTAGAACTGGAACAAGGCTTCTATCTCCAACATTCAGGAACCGTTCATCATCTTTGAATTTTCTACTAACCTAAAGCCCATGCAATGAATTGCAAATATTATTTAGACTTTCGATATCCAATACGCAGGGAGCAGTATCACACACAGAAAATTACAAGAAGTTATTGTATAAGTACCTTATCCAGCAACCAATTACTTATTTCTCTTGTTTGGCCTATTGGGGTCAAGGGGGCTAGATACTATGGATAATTCCTCTTCCAGTGATCCATCTTTTTGCAGAAGAAGCATGCTACCTAGCTCTTGTCAACTTTTGACTTCTTGCTCTGACTAAACTTTGGAGCCCCAGTATGCTACACCTTCTTATTCTTCTTCTTCTCTTTCTTAAAGGGATGATGCCTAGAAGAGGAACCACCCACCATATTTATCGACTCCTTTTGAAGTTGGTTATCCTTCTCAAAGGTTTGCAGTAACCCTAGCAAACCTTGGTAGTTTACTGCAGACCTCGTTATTGTATAATGACTAAGAAAGGATAGATAGGACTTGGGTAAAAAATTTAGGATCGCATCTTTTCCTATCTGCTTATGCAAGAGAAATCTGAGTTTGCTCAGGCACTCGATCTACTCGATCATGTATAGTACATGATCAATGATCGATGACCCCTCTCTCATCCAGGCGTTGAAGATAGCATAAGACATTTTGTACCTCTCAATGTCATTAGGACTGCCAAAGGATTTGTTCAATATTTGAAAGATTTTTTCTGATTGAGCATCCTCAAATTTGTGGCTGAACTCATCATTCATAGCTGCCCTCATAATGCAATGCATCATGACTCAATCATTGAGCCACTTCTGCTAAGTGTCTCTGACCGCACCATGAGCATTCGAGGCAGGCTCCTCAGGTGCCAAATCTGTAAGTACATATAAGATCCTCTTATGCTCCAAGATAATCTTGAGCTTTCAATACCAACTATCAAAATTAGATTCGATGAGATTGTCACTGTCCAACAACGAGTGGAGTGATAAAGTGTTAGCCATTGCTAAAAGAAAAAAATAAGACCTTATTAGTATATGAATTATTTAATCCTAAAGATTTGAATTTTAGTCTAAAGTTCTTCCACTATTTTATACGAATTGGTTGCCTCTATCTCCAATTCAAAGAATTATATTAATTTCTTAGTAGATACTAGAATCCACATAGGCTACACATGGGCCCGAGTGTGGCTCGACCAACCCCTATGCAACTATGGATAGATTCTTAACCAATTATTTTTTTAAATAATTTTTAGTAATATATTTTGTCCCAGGCTTCTCTTCAGTAAGCATGTGGTACCTCCACTAAAAATCTCAGTTAGGTCTAACCATTAACATGACCATACTGAGTGCATCTAACAAATGAATGTTCAGGCTCGAGTGTGGCTCGACCAACCTGGTCATTGATCTGAAAGATACAGCATGGTTGTCATATGATAAATGATAATTTCAATACCTAATAAATACCAGATGTGTGGCACCTCCAATGCTTGTTTAGAATACTGGATCCATTATCATGCACCTTAATAGGATGCTATGAACAGTTATCCCCATAACTATATCATTTTAAGGACTTAATAATTTAAAAGATTTAATTAATTAGTTTAGAATGAAGAGAAAAGGTTAACCAATATTTCGATAATCCTCCCACTGACTTCACCAAGTCTTTGAAGAGGACTAGAAATAAACTGGTTCAAGAATATCAGAATCAGTCACACTGATTAATCTTAATAGTATGAGTCAACTTGAATCAATCAGCAACCTAATCAAAATATAATCTACCAAATTGGCTAGATAAGTAGATCGATGGGAGGGTCTACCAAAACTTGCCTTAGACACTATCGAAATGGTTAAGTAAGTAGATTGTCAATTAAAAACTACCGATCAAACTGCCAAACTTATCTTAGACATAAATTGATTGCTTGGTTTTGATTTGGTCAGTCAAAGGACTTGGGCTCAGCCACTGAGGCATAATCAGATCTATTTGATAGGTCAAAAATATGGACTTGATCAAGCTACAATTATTAAGATTGACCTAAAGAAATCTTGATCTAATCTGATTCAACTCTTGATTAGATTTAATCTACTTCTCTATTAAGTCCATATTTATTTCTCACACTTGACGTAACCTAGTTAAATGACCTGATTCAAACTAATCCTTAGCCCAGTAGATTATAAGGTGCCTTAAGAACTTCAATTTTTAAATCTAGATCTTTGATTTTCATATCTTCATTCTCAATTAAGTATATAAAATTTTATATTAAAACTATTTTAATTTATAAAATTATTTTATAAAAAGTTTTATGCAAAATGTACTTACATCATATATCATTAATTTTTAGATTATGAACTTATTTTCAGATCTAAATATTTTGCATAAATCAGAGAAAATTAATCATAAATCTCTCAGATCTAATCTAAACTAATTTATAATTAGAATAATTTTAAAAAGTTTTTTATACTATTTTTCTTCAAGAGTTATAATCACATCAGCACCCCTACACGTCATAAGAGAACCCATCAATTGGGCAAAAAAGAGACTTTAATCCCTGCTTTCTCTTATGATCAAATGATCATAGTATCAACTCAATTTGAGTACTTGACTACTAAGAATAATTCTATGCTACATATCATATATGCAAAAAGAAAAAATTTGGTTCATATGATATTCATAATATGACGGCATGCAGAATTTTATCTAATTTAATTAGATCATTACATAACATTACAATTATTTTAAATCTAAAACTAAATTTATCTAGAATATAAATCATCTAATTTAGATCTAAAATAATATAGAAATCTATTCAAAAAATATGTATGATTACGTAGAAAAATTTTGGTTTATGATGTAATCAAACATATGCAGATATGTTACCCAAAATAGATCTAAAACTTTGTCAAACAGATTCAGATTGAACTTGATTCAAAAATTAATTCTCCAATTGAAACACATCTACAAAAATTTTTCAAAAATAGATTTAAAATCATGTATAATTAGGTTTTAAAACAGAACAAAAATCTACATACAAATTTACTAAAAATATTTTTTAACAGACTATTTTTCAGAGATTGATTTCGATCTGATTATCTAGTCAAAATTAGATCAAAAAAATATAAAAAATATTAGATCAAAATAAACTTTGGTCTTATTAAAATTTTTTATTCAAAACTAGATAAAAAAATCAAAAAAAAATTAAAAAATTAACTACACAATCATAACATGGAACCTGGCTCTGATACCAATTGAAGGAAAGATGCGATCCTTATTGCATGGTCAAGAGAAAATTTGAATAGATTAGAATTAAAAAAAAATTTATAACTCTTATGAAAGTTACCTCGATGCACAGTGGAAAGATGATTGAGGTTAACTGATTTCTGAAGATCATTGCTTCACGAGATCCGAATGTCCAGACCGTCTATTTCGCTCACACACCAACAAAAATAGGAGAGAGGGATGAAGAACTCTTCAGGAGAGAATAAGAAAAGAGCCTTAAGATTTGATCTCAAAGCTTTGATAGAGTCCACATACCACCACACCAAGGGAGAAGGGTCGCCCAAGGGAGAACATGCCTAAGGAAGTGGACGCCCAAGGATCACACATCCTCACCCTTGCTTACGCCTAACTTGATTGCTTTCGTTGCTCTCTTTCTTCTCCACTTCCTTCCTTAAATAGACAAAAGGTTCTAGATCAAATCAAATACCTTCATAGGTTAATAATAGGACTCTCCAAGTTTGAATCAAATCCAAACTCTCTAAACCATAAGGATTCCTAAAGGAAGTAGGAGAGGTGCCAACTTACGCCACTCTCCTTATGCCTCACATCCAAGGAGACCCCTCCTCCATCTTGGTCAGCCAATAGGTGAGAGAATATTAGAAAAAATATGGCTAATTGCACCTAATTAAGTTTGGTTCAGATTTGGATTCAATTCGAATCCAATTCGAACAAAATTCGAAAAAGCTGCTAATCCTAATCTAATTAAGATTTAGATCCAAGTCTAACTTGGATAATTAATCTAATTTATCCTTAATAAAATTAATTTTAATTAAATTAGATCTAATATAAAATAATTAAAACTTAAATCCAATCTCTTATATTTTCTTAGATCATAGGTTCGATCAAATTCATCTTTGAAATCAAACCTGCACCTCATGTGCAGTACTAACTGGATATAGTCAGTGTTTAATTTTATATGACCCATAACTTAATTTTTAATTAAGTAAATCTTTATATTCAATCAAGTCTCATACTTCTATATTGAATAAATAGATATTAGATCAATTTTTTTCTATGTTGTTTAACTTTGTACGTGACTCGATAGGTTCAAGCACTAAGCCGATAGTATAGGAATCCCTTCCTATACTAATCAAAGTAATCATCTGGCAATGATATCTAATATCTGGATAGGTTGAATATTTATAAAGTAACATTCAAGAATCTTGATAGATGGTTACCGTATAATTCATCCCTTTGACCCTAATGCTCAAGATGACCTAGGGTTAAACTGTTAATCCTGGATTAGTCATCCACATTGTATTTCAATCTTTTTCAAATCCTATGATAGATCACATGGATTATTCTAATCAAGATTTTACTAGATTGAGATATAGTGATTCATTAACTCCTGTAATTTAGAGGGGTCAATCCCATCCTGACTCACACACCAACTTTATAAGTACTTGATTGTATCCAGTAGCCTTTCGTCACTGTATTAGAAATACAAATAGTCTGACACCAAAGTACAGTAAGTTTCTTGCAAGTCACCATGGTGATCTCAGATCAGAGATGTTGGAAAATATATCCTAAAGCCAATCATTTAGATGATTAAGCTTATTTTGTAAAATGTATATGAATTATTTATCACATGAATAAAAGTTATTTTGGTATCATTCATCACAAACTTATATTTTTCTTGCTAGAACTCTTGTGTTGTGATGAAGTTCTTAGAACTGTGAAGTAATCGATAAAAAAAGATTTATCGTATAGTTCTTAAATATAATCATGACCAAATGATATGTCATTAAAGGATGATGATGTTTATCGAGTGAAAGTCATTGTGTGCTATATAGATTGATTGTCCTCTTATCAAAGAATATGGAGACACTGATATGGATATAGATAAGATGTAAAAGTACATCATCACTGAATAAGTGACTCACTTATTAAGTGCTCTACTATTAAGAGCAGCTCATGAAGCATATAGGCGTAGGTGTCTCTCAGATTTGAGATCACCATAGTGACTTGCAAGGAACTCACTATGCTTTGGTACTAGACTATTTGCATTTTTAATACAGTGACAGAAGGCTACTGGGTACAGTCAAGTACTTGTGAAATCTATGTGTGGATCAAGATAAAATTAATCCCTCCAGATTATAGGAGCTGATGCATCACTATATTTTAATTTAGTAAAACTATTGCCAAGATAATCCATGTGATGGATTTGAAAGATTAGAATACAATATGGATGATCCTTCCGGGTTGATAGTTTAACCCTAGACCGTCTTAGAGCATTCAGGGTCAAAGAGATGAATTATGTGATAACCATATGTATTGATTCTTGAATATTGCCTGATGATAATTCAACCTATCCAGATATCGGGAACCATTACTAGATGGTAACTTTTATTAGTACAAGAAATGATTTCTGTCCTATCATGTAGTGTTTGAACCTATGGAGTCACACATAAAAATCAAGCGACATAGAAAAGAATTAACCTAAGTCTATATATTTAATTTGAAAGTACATGACTTGATTAAATAAATAGATTAACTTGATTGAGAATAAAGTTATGGATCATATGAGATTAAATAGTTGACTATGTCTAGCTAGCACTAGACATGAGGTTCAGGTTTAATTTTGAGGATAAACAAGATTTGATCTTTGACCCAAAGAGTCTATGAGAAATTAAATTTAAGTACTAATTAATTTTAAATTAGATTTGATTTAATTAGACTTAATTGGATTCATAAATTTAAGTTAGATTTGATCCTAAATTCTAAATAGTTTGAGATTAACAGCCTATTTGAAATTGGTTCGAATCATGTTCGAATTAGATTCGAATTAACCTATATTTAGATTAGATCCTTAGAGCCCACTTTTACTGAAACTCTCTCTCCTCATGGCTGACCAAGAGGTGATGGGGTGCTGGTTGCTACCGGCCCACACTTGGGTTTAGGTGTGGGTGCATGAGGGCACCTAGTTAGGCACCAATCCTTTCTCCCTTAGGACTCCTTTGATAAGTTATGGATTAATTCAAAACCTGTTTGAATTAGGAATCCTACTCTTATGGATTATAAAAAATTATTTATAAATAGAGAGGTTCTAACTATCATAGCATAATAATTAGATTGTGTGCTAAGATGAGATAGAAAAAAAGAGGAGGCATGAAGATAGAGTGCGCATCACCCATCCTTGGCGTGTTCCCTTTGGCATCCTATCTTCTTCTTGGCGTGAAGCTTCTTGGGCATCCCCTCTTGCTGGTGTGAGGTGTCACACCAAGAGCCTCTCTTTCCTCCTTTGGTGTCTTGCAAAGATACTTCAATCCGAAGCTTTATCCCACTTTCTTGTGATGTTTGGCGTGCGCGTGAAGTAGAGGGTTTGTGGATTCAGACCTATGCGAGACTTTGGATTCAGGATTTTTTGAATTTGATCTAAATAATCTTACATATCAGATAAAGATCTAATCTTTATTAAGTTATTATAAAAAAATTTAGATACAACACTGGCTATCTGCTGCGTTCCACAAAGAAATAGGCTTTCTTTCCCTTCAATTGATATCAGAGTCAGATTTTGATATATGGATATATAATTATTTTTTTATTTTTTTATATATTATATATAATTAAAATTTTATATTAAATAGTAAATCTAATTTAGATCTATTTAGATAAAATTTTTGATCTGATTTTGATTAGATTACAAGAACCTAATCAATAGTTGGCTAAGGTTTGTTATAAGTTGTTATAACAGAATTTTTTTTGTTACTAAATTTTATTAGAATAACCATCTGATTTAAAATTTATTTTAAATTAATTTTAATAAAATTTTAATATTATTATTTTGATTATGAAGTTAGACTTATTTTAGATCTGAATTAAATTTATTTTGACAGTTTTTAGATCTAATTTCTAACAAAATTTTGCACAACGTCAAAACAGATCTAACCAAAAAATTAATCTTTATGTGTTCATATGTACATCTAATTAATTTTCTATAAGATTTTAGATCTAAATTTGATATTTTTTAATCAGTATAAGATATGTTACAAATCTGATATGATGTATATGATGTATCAAATATGATTAGATTAGATGAAGAATATGGTTGATGAGATCAAAGTCATATTCATGACATAAAATATTTTGTCAAATTGCATGCTGATGTAATCATATTTGAAATAAGATTTTAAATCTTAGTAGTCCAGTACTCAGATTGATGAGATCACTAGACCATCCGATCATAAGAGATAGAAGAGATTAATTTTTCTCTCTTGCCCATTTGATGGGTTCTCTTATGATGTGTAGGGGTGTTATTGTGATCCGATTTCATGAAGAAGAAAACAAACAGATTTTTATGAATTATTTTAATCATAAATAAGTTTAGATTAGATCTAAAATAATTTATGACTAATTATAATAAGATAAATTTAGATATATAAAATTATTTTAAAATCTGAATAGCATGTTATATTAGATGTAATCGATAGTGATCTAAAAGTAATCATGATACATATGATGTATGTATGAAGTTTGCATCACACCTATATATATTTAATTATTAAACATTGATATAAAAATTTATTTTTATGATATGAAACATATGGTATGCTTCACTTAAAATTCTAGTAGAATAGTTCTACAAACTGAAACACACATTTTACATATTTAATTTGAAATTAAGTTTAAACGATATAGATTTGAGAATTGAAGATTACTAAGATACCAAATAAATCGATAGATAATGGGTTAGCATGAATCAGGTCCTTCTATTGGGTTAGACCTAGGGTTAGAAATAAATATGGATTGAATAGAGAAATTGGTTAAATCTAATCAAGAGTTAAATTAGATTATGTCAGAATTTCCCTAGATCAACCTCAATAGTTGAAGCTTGATCAAATATATATTTTTGACCTTATTAAATGGAATATGATCATGGCTCAATGGTTGAGCCTGAATCTTTTGGTGGACCAAATCAAAATTAATTAACCAGTTGGTGTCTAAGATAAGTTTGGCAGTTTTGATCAAGTAGTTATTAATTGAGAGCTACTCACCTAGATGGCTTCTACAGTGAGTTAATGATATATCTCTCTCACTAATCTCACTTATTTGACCAACATGGTAAATTATATTTTGATTAGGTCACTAGTCGATTTGAACTGACCTATGCCATTAAAGTAAATC
Source organism: Elaeis guineensis (assembly GCF_000442705.2). Lineage (NCBI taxonomy): Eukaryota > Viridiplantae > Streptophyta > Magnoliopsida > Arecales > Arecaceae > Elaeis > Elaeis guineensis. The sequence goes on along the minus strand of NC_026001.2, from coordinate 69,684,215 downwards.
AGTATGACTGATTTAGATGTCTTTAGATTAGCTTGTGTCTAATCCTCTATATGACTTAGTAAAGTCAGTGGAAGGATTTATGACTCACAGATCAATTTCTTTTCTTACTCTCAAATCAATAAATATTAAATTTTTTAAATTATTAGGTCCTTAAAATGATACAGTTATGGAGATAACTTGTTCATAGCCTCCCATTAAGGTGCGTGATAATGAGTCTAATATTCTAAATAGGCATTGAAGGTGCCACACATCTAGTGTCTTTTGGATATTGGAATTATCATTCATCATATGATCATCTTGTTGTACCCTTCAGATCAATGCTTAAGTTGGTTGAGCCACACTCGAGCCTGGACATTCATTTGGTGGATGCACTTGGTGTTGTCATATTAATGATTGGACCTAACTAGGATTTTCAATAGAGGCACCACACGCCTGCTGAAGAGATGCCTGGGGCAAAACCTAATTACTAGAAGTTGTTTAGAGAGATAATTAATTATGAACCTATCCATGGATGCACTAAGATTGGCCAAGCTACACTCGGATCTGAATGCAGTCTGTGTGGATTCTAGTATCCACTAAAAAATTAATGTAATTTCTCGAATTGGAGGTAGAGGCTATTAATTTGCATAAAATAGTGAGAGAATTTTTAGACTAATATCCATATCTTTAGGATTAAAATAATTTATATACTAATAGATTTATATTTTTTTTAGTTATGACCAACACACTATCGCTCCGATCACTGTTGGACAGCGACAAGCTTATCAGACCCAATTTCGATCGCTGGTATCAAAAGTTGAAGATCATCCTAGAGTACAAGCGGATCCTATATGTGATTACGAATCCACCACCTGAAGAACCTGCTACTAATGCATCCCATGCTGTGAGAGATACTTACTTGATGTGGCTCAATAACTGCACAATGGTGCATTGCATTATAAGGGTAGCAATAAACTATGAACTTAGTCGTAAGTTCGAGGACACACAGTTAGAGGATATGATTCAAATGTTGAATGAGTCCTTTGGTATCTCAGAGGATGCAGAGAAACACAAAACCTCCTATGTAGTGTTTAATACCCATATGCGAGAGCGAACGTCAGTCACTGATCATGTGTTGTACAAGATCGAGTAGATTGAATGCTTAAGCAAACTTGATTTTTCATTACATGAATGGTTAGGTAAGGATGTTATCCTCAATTCGCTATCAAAATCTTATCTATCCTTTTTGAGTCATTATAGAATGACCCAGCCTGTATTGAACTACCATAGTTTGCTAGGATTGCTGCGATGTTCAAGAAAGACCATCAGCTTCAGAAGGAGTTGGTGCATGTAGTGGGAGGTTCGTCTATAGGTCATCAATTCTCTAAGAGAGGAAAGAAGAAGAAGATGCAGAAGAAACATGCCGATGATCCTAAGCCAAAGCAGAGCAAAAAATTGAAAGTTGATAAAAGTGAGACAGAATACTTCTTTGTAAGAAGTTGGATCATTAAAAAAAAAATTATCTGACTTATATAGCTTTTCTTGACCAGAGCAGACCTAAGAACAAGAGAAACAAGCAATCGATTGCTTCACAAGGTACTTATATAATAACTCCTTATAATTTCTCTGTTTGTGATATTACTACTTGGGTATTAGATACCAAAAGTCTGATTAATATTTGTAATTCATTGCAGAGACTATAGATCAGTAGAAAATTTAGAGAAGACGAGCGGTTCCTGAACATTGGAGATGAAAGTCTTGTTTCAGTTCTAGCATTAGAAACTATGCAGCTTATTTTCGGATCTAATAGTGTCATATTAAATAAGTGTCATTATTGTCTTTCTTTTTTTATGAACATAATCTCTGTAGACCTTTTGGCAAAATTTGATTTTAAATTTTTAATAAAAGATAATATTTATGATATCACTATGAATGATACTATGTGTGGATAATTAAAATATATCATATATATATTATCATAATTTGTTGGTGTAATTTATACATCGAACAAAAGTCCTAGGATAGATAATGTCAGTGAATTCTATCTTTGGCATTGTAGGCTAGGTCATATGATCAAGAACAGGATAGATAGATTAATCAAAGAAGGTGTCCATGAAATTAATAATTATGAATTATTACTGACTTGTGGATTCTGTCTACTTGGTAAAATGACTAAGTCACTTTTTAAGAAAAAAGATGAACGAGCTAGTGATGTTTTAGGTCTAATATATAGTGATGTATGTGGACCCATGAATATAGCCGTCAGAGGAGGATACTATTACTTCATTACATGTACAGACGATCTATCGAGGTATGGGTATGTCTATCTTATGAAGCATAATTCCGAATCATTTGAAATATTGAAACGATTTCATGGTGAAGTAGAAAAATAGACTAAGAAGAGTATTTAAACTGTTCCATTGGATTGAGGAGGTGAATACCTCACCAGTGATTTTCTGACATATCTAGCGGAGAATGAGATTCTCTCTCAATACACCTCTTCTGGAACACCACAATATAATGGGGTGTCTGAAAGGAGGAATCTAATCCAGTTAGACAAGGTTCGGTCAATGATAGGATTTGCAAATCTACCAATAACTTTATGGGGATACACTCTTGAAATGCTATAATCTGAATAAGGTTCTAAGCAAGTTTGTCGATAAAACTCCATATGAGATATGCATGAGGAGTAGGCCGGTGCTCTTACACCTTAAGATTTAGGGGTGTCCACCTTATGTCAAGCATTTAAAGATAGATAAGTTTGGACCAAAGTCTAATTTGTAGGGTATCCAAAAGAAACCTTCTTTAACTAAGACTTTCTTTATCTTCAAAAGTTCTTCTTTTTCTATTAAAATCTTATTCTTTTCTTCAGCTAAAGATATATTTGAATCATTAAGCTCCTTATTTTTTAGTCTTAATTTTTTGTATTCATCCATTAACTCGTTAAAGGCTTCAAATAATTTTTCAAATATAAAGTTGGAAGAGTTTTCAAGATTTACCTCATTATCATTAGCCATGAGGCAAAGATTGGCGATATCTTTTTCCTCTTTTTCTTTATCAGAGCTTGAAATGTCATTACCTCCTCAAATAGACATCATAGCAGTCGTTTTGCTCTTTTTGAGGTTTCTTTTGAGTAGGAGACAATCTGGCTTATAGTGTCTCCTCTTGTTGCACTTGTAACATATGAAATTTCTTCTTTTTTTCTCTTTATCATCTTTCTTTTTCTTTGAACCTTTCTTTATGAGTAACTTCTTGAATTTCTTAGTGAGTAGCCATAAGTCCTCATCTTTATCTTCACTTTCTTCCTTATCTTTATCTTCTGACTCATCATTTTCTTTTAATTTTATAGTTGATTTAAAGGTGATGGTCTTCTTTTTCTTTGGTTCTTCTTCTTCTTCTTTTTGAATGATGTTCAACACATGAGTTATGAGTGAACTAATTAACTCTTCTATGGGCAGCTTGGTGAGTTTTAGATGTATGTCCTAAAAATCAATATGGCAGACACATTATAATTATTCTAGGACATATATTTATACTTAATTAAATTATTGATCTATCAAAAAATAGATTTTTTCTATCCATTCTTGTGTAATGTATCAAAGAATCATCAAGAAATTAATAACTTAAAGATGCATATTCTCAAGAGCTGAGAATTAGAGATATATAATTAGAGACATCTACTCACTCGTCAGTGATCTTCTCAATGCTTTAGTGGTATGAATGATTTTTTGACCTACGATGCTCCAATTGTTCGTAGTGAGGTTACTATAATTTGACTGCATAAAAATATGGCATATTAACCATTTGAGTCTTTGTAGTGTATATTGGTTATAGTAGGTTCATTGTAGGAGCAGGATGTGTATCTAAATGAGATCTATCGATCTTAGTAGATAAGGAGTAGTCCTATGAGATTTAAGAAGCTAAGTCTTTAAGTCATGGCTATAGTAGGATGATTAATGGAAAAGAGTTTTCATAAATATCATGATTTGGATTTGAACTAATCAAAATTTTCATATGATAGATGTAGGGATTTGACGAGTCTTTTATAAACTCCATCTTGGTCAGAACTCATGATAGAAAAATTGAATCACATGGTAACTACACTCAGAGATTCTATTTATTTTATTATGCTGGATTGCCATCACATGCTGCTAGATGTCACTAGTAGATTGTGAGAGTTCACTAGGATCATTCTGGATTGATGATTCTTATTGGGTGAGAGTTGAAAATATTTCAATCCATTGAAAGGTATTTTGATGATACTATAATAAAGATCATGATATATCTCATTATCAGATAAAATAAAATCTATGGGGTCACACACAAAAGAGATTTGATTAGATCAAACAATTAGATCATGATTAAATTATCAATGTGATTGATGATTTGGATCAATTTGTAAAAGATATAAATAGAGGATCAGCTAATGGTTAGTAGGAATGACTCAATTTGATGAGATCAAGTTGAGGATCAAGTCCTAAATAATTAAATCTGATTTAATTTATTTAGGCTTGACTTAATTGGATATTTGAATTTTAAATTTGAATTATAATTAGATTAGGATTGAGTCTGGAATGAATTAGGCTTGAATCACTTCAAATTGGATTCAAATTGAATCCGGATTGAACCTAAATTGCATTAGATGCTAGAGTCTCAATCTACTAAGATTCTCTCTCTTCCCTCATGCTTAAGTGGGGTGATAATATCAGATTGGCATCGTCATACGAGAAAAGGAGAGAGAGGGGGCACACATCCATGTGTTGGCACCCCCTTTTGAGAGTCTCTCTCTATCCACAATTATCCTTATCCATTCATTTAAGTTTGAATTTAATTTTAAACTTAAATTTTAAACTCTGGATGGATAGGATAAGGGGATGGATTTAAATAAGGGTGTATTTTGGGGTGCCACACATGAGTGAGATGAGAATTCTACATAGTTTTCATCAAAGAAATTTGTTGAGAGGTGCCCCTACACTTCTGCACCCCATCTGCTTCTAGCATCCCACCCCCTGGTGTGCCAACAAAGACATAGAAAAATCAAAGAGAGAGAAAAGGCAAGAGAGAAAGGAGTTCTTTCACTGCATCTCTACTTCCTTCGATCCTGCATGAATGGAGTTCGCACGTAGATCCTCAGATTGTCTTCTACGAGAGTTGAAGAAGGAGATCCAATTTGAAGGAGCGAGATCTGTAAAAGAGCTAGCACCTCGATAATCTCAAATGCTTCTAATCTACATCAATCTAGTGTGGATATCCATAGAGGTCAGATGTATGTACGGCTTCATTGGAACCTATAAACATCCTCAGATTCTGATTTAGGAGTTTAGCACTACAGGTAGGTGATCTAATCATCAATTTTAGTTTTATTTTTGAAATCAAATGCTTGCTCGTCTTATCTTTATCAAATGAACTAGATCTGTAAGTGTTAGATTGGATCTATGCATACGTAGATTAAAATAGTTTTAATCTAATCCTTCATTGTGTATTTCAAAAAGATTTTGAAAATTCTACATGCATGACATCCGAAACCCAACAGTAGTATCAGAGCCATGGGTTCATATGTATAAGAATAAGATGACATCAAATTTCTAATCAAATCTAAAATGAATATGTTTATTGGTCTGACATCACTATGATATAAAGTTGTCCTGGCATAAAGTTTATCCTTTATATTGTAAAGGTTGTCCTATACCAATGTTGGACAATTTTGAAAAATATTTTCAAAGTTTAGATCTAATTTTTATTTATATATGAGATGTATGAATGCTTTCTTAGATTAGAAAAATAGTTTTAAAATTTTAATATGTTGTTTTATGCAATTAATTTAGATCTAAAATTTAGAATTTAGATCTAAAATTTATGTTTATGTGGTTGGATGTATGCTCTAGAAGCCAATCTTGACTGATGGATATCATATTTCTAGGATATGATTTTATACTTATTGGGTATTTATATTATCATTCATATTTTATGTGTCCATGAATCATCCAAGAGATTAACAAGATGATGACACACATTCCCAAAAAATTTAAAATTTGAGACATGTGTCGTTGATTGTTAATTCTTAAATTGCTTCTGGTCATAAGATCATCATGGGGATGGTGATTGATTTGGATAGACTAGTGCATGGATCGCTTTTTTCGGATAGATGAGTCTCGAGTCTGTGGTGTAGTGATATTAGAGCGAGAGTGCAGGTAGTTGTTAGAGAACAATTAGCACTGTGCGTGATCAAAATAAGAAGTCACATAGATGTCTGCTTACACGTTAGTGACTTTCTCGATGCTGCAATGGTGTGACTATTCTTTTGACCAGAGATGGTACTACTACTCATAGTGATGATATATAAATATGGGTCTCAATGAGCCCTTGTAGTAGATGTTAGCAATAGTTGATCCACTGTAGGAGTAAAATGTACATCAAGATGAAATCTATCGATCTTAATAGAAGAGAGTAGTCTTATGAGATTTAAGAAGCTGAGTCTTTAAGTCTATGACTATAGTAGTATGATTGATGGAAAAGAGTTTTCATAAGAATCATACATGGACTCGAGCTGATTGAATCTATCATATGATCGATGATGAGGTTTGACGATTCATCCATAACCTGCCATCTGGTCGGAACTCACGATAGAGGGACTGTATCATACACCTAGAGGTTTATCACTTTTTGTTCTATTGGATTGCCGCTACATACTGCTAGGTGTCACTGGTAGCTTATGAGACGTACGAGTATCATCTTGATGATCAATGATCCTTGGTGGGTAGAGTTGGAATGGTTCCAACCTATTGAAAGGAGTTTCAATAATATTATGATATGGATCATAATATATCTCACTATCAGATAGAATAGAACCTATGGGTTCACACACAAAGAGATTTTTGATTAATCAAATGATTGAAATATGATTATGAATCATGATAGGATTTGATTATCATTTTGATTGATGATTGATCCAATGCAAAAGTTGCAATAAGTAACTCGCTAAAGAGTTAGTGAGTTATAAAAAGATTAATTAGCAATTGGATTGCTAGTTGACTTAATTTGATTGAGCAATGGAACTTGCATCAAGTCTAATTAAATTAAATTTAATTTAACTTGATATAGGTTTGATTTGATCAAACCTAATTGGATTATGAGATAACCAAATTATATGAGAGAATGATTCTTTGTTGAATTAAGATTTGGATTTGACTTAATTCCTAATTAGACTAGGATCTAAATAAGTATGTTTGAGTTTCTATTTAGACTAAAAATTTTTATCTTTATAGGTGCACCAAATTCTAATTAGATTAGGATTAAATTGAGTTTGACTCAAGCACCAAGAGAGAGTCCAAAAGAACTAGGACTCCACTAATTAGGTGACATCTAATCTAAATAGTTTGGATCCCAAATCAGAATTGATTTTCAATCTATTTGGATCTAATCAATTTTTAATATAATTAGAATTGGTTAGAGTTTAAATTGATTTAAATCAATCATCTTAAGAGGAGTCCTATATGGATTAGATTCTCCCTCCATGCGCCTTAAACCAATTCCCACAACCAACCAGATTTTGGATGCCAAAAACCCATCGCCTTTCCTCTTTTGCGTGAACTTTTTAGCATGTAAGAAGGCCTTTTAAATCTTTTCTTCCTGTGTAAAACCTAGGTACAAAAACTCTTAGTAGTAGGTGGCATAAAATTCAAGAATCCAAGGTTGTTTGGACTTTTATCTCCTACTCAAAATCAAACTCCCCTTTGCCTATTTAAACATGGGTCTTATGGGATAGTTTGAAAGGTTGATAGAGATCAGGTTTGATGCCAAAACTAGAGGAGATATGTGCATGAAAAATCAAGGGAGAGAGAGTGACAGCGTGGTGCTTCATGACGTGAGGTAAGTTGGATGTAATCCCTTTTTCTTACAAACAACCAAAGGTTGGTTGTTAGGACATCTCTCTCTCTCTTTTATCCTTGTTTGGATATGAATTTTTCTTCTTCTCTTTGTCCAAGAGTTGGATAAAAATTTTTACATCTCTAGCGTAGAGATTTGGTGCATAGATTTTAAGAAGAAAAGAGAAGAAATGGTTCTTCTCATGATTTCTAGCATAGAGATCAACATCCTCCTATTATCTTCTTCTTCTTCTTCTTTAAAAGTATCTTGAGAGAAAAGAAGATTTTCAACCATCAAGATGCAATCTCTACAAAAGAGCTAGTACCCCGGTGAGATCAATAAGCTTTTGATCAGATCAAAATCTTTTATGGATATTCGTAGAGGTCGGACACTTGTGCGGCTTCAAGAGACCTTCGAAAGACATTCATGATCATCAGTTCATAGTGAAGATTGGTCTGTGCCAAGATATGAAGCCTATTTATTTTTTTTTATTTGATTTCTGCATTTGAATCCTAGCTCACATATGTCGATCCTATTTATGATTTTAAGATTTAATCTTATGCATGCTTAGATTAAATTAGATTTAATCTAAATTTTTAAATTTTTACTACATACTTATTTTAAAAAAAATTTACATACATGAAATCATAAAACTCCAATAGTGGTATTAGAGCCACATCATATGCATGAGATTAGGATTTAGATCTGAAATCTATAGAGAAAACTTTCAGATCTAAAAGTTTTTGATGTCGTTCTGACATAAGGTTATCTTGGTATAACTTGTTATGCTGTATGGTTGTCCTAGAATAATATTAAAATTTTTAATTAAAATAAAATTTTAGATCTAATTTTTCAACATATATGTGATATATATTTTGTTTTTAGATCTGAAATGAGTTTCGAGATCTATTTTGATTTGTATTTATGATATATGAAAGCATGTTTAGGGCTAAAATTTATTTTTACAACCTGAACATTATTCATATATATGATATATGTTTGTATGTATGATCTGAAATTATTTTGAGATCAAAACATACTTTTTATGTAAAAAATTTAGATCTAAAAATTTAAATTTAAGATCTGAAATTAGTATTTGTGCAGGAAGGATTGGTCATGGGTAAATCAAATTAGGTCATGTAATTAGATTACATCGAGGGTTTCTGATTTGATCATATTGGGTCTAAATCGATTTAGCAGTTGATCAAATCGAGTCAAGTATTGATTAAGATTAGGTCAATAGAGTTAAAGATCATACAATTATTATTGATCGAATCGATTGACACCCATATGTAAAATGATTAATCTACGGACCTAATTTGGCTCTATGGTTCAAATCTGATTCACCTAAGCTAATCTATTTAGATTAATTGATCAATTGGTGTCTAAGATAAGTAATTAAAAGGTGGTTATTTAATTAGTTTTGTTTGCTGACCTGACCAATTTATTGATGTCTAAAGAAGGCAATGGGAGGACCCCCACCAATATTCACTTGATCAATTTGAAAGATTGACTCTCAAATATGATTGCTTGGCGATTTAGTTTAGCCCATGTCAATTAGATCAGTCATATGATAACTGATTAGATGAGATCTAAATCTAAATCTCTCCATAAATATTAAGTCCAATGGTCTTCCATCATTATAGATGTGCAAGCATGCTACTGGCATTGATTGTTCTTGACTGATCATAACGGTTCAGTTGCATCAGGAACATGCAACCACTCTATTAGCATAGAGTTGCTCCATGGTAAAGATGAGGTTGGGCTCAATAACTATTAGGTGAGAGATCCAATGACAGCTTTGCACCTGCTTGTGAACAATAGATCTGACTTAACTAAGGAGTGTGGGCAATAACTGTTAGGTGAGCCCACATGACTTAGAGACCAAGTAACTACAACATGCTTAGAGAAGTATCTGGGCAAAGAGTTGTCCACGCATTGGTGTTTGTGTTACCAATAACTATTATGTGAGGTGCACAGCATCGGTGGGATCACAGCACCCACTAAAAATTTAGTTATCGCATTAGGGTTTTCATTTTTTCACCCAGAGAGTGTGAGAGATCTGATAAAATAGTGGAGTTCTTTTGCATCTAAAAGTCTCTAGAGTAAGATAAGTACAAACATCCAATTAGAATCTTTACTTTCTAATGTTCATTGTGTCAGCTTCCAACCCTCTAGCTCAAATCTTAGATATCAACTAATTAATCGAAACTAATTATATAGACTGGCTCACAAACCTAAGAATCGTTCTTAAGTTTTATAAAATTAAGCAATATTCTCTATCAGATTATTCTGATGTTAACAATTTGTCCAACTCAAAGTCAACGAGCTATACTAGATGAGTGGATAGACAGTGACAATAAAGATAGGTGCTATATGTTGAAGTCCATGTTAGATAAACTCCAACATATGCATGAGCACATGTTTACTGCCAACGACACATTGATTCATCTATAAGTATTATGAGGTGATCAGAGTCGCACAGTGCATGAGATGCATGATGGGCAGTCAGTCTATAATCGTTATTTGATAATGATCTAGGATATTAAGAAGTTTAAAAGGCTCGATATAACCATGCATAAGGAATTGCTTGTGAATTTGATCCTGTGATCTCTGTTTAGTTTATATGGACAGTTTATGGTAAACTACCATATGAATGACCATCTTGGCATCTTATTTGAATTGGTCAAAATATTGGTAACTAAGAAATCTTGAAAAAATTTAGAGGTATATACTTAAAGAGCCTAAAAAAACAAGGACACACCTAGAGTAGGCTTGTTGAAATTGCTCAATACTATCCTTACAATTTTCTCTCCTTTCAGTTGAGTTTAGACTCTAGTGTAGAGTCTATGGGAAGGTAGAGGGCTAAGGAAGTAACCCTTGAAATTGACAATAAGGCAAGAGTTATTGCTGTGGCCATGGGTATCTATCCTTTATGATTATCATTTGAATTTAGTTCTTAGAGATAGTCTCTATCATTTGCATGGTGATGTATCTGTGAACTTAATTGAGCAAGCAGTGAATCTATTGGATCTGAGAAATTCAGAGTTGAGATAAACTTTAAGTATATGTGGAGCTTTAGGCTAGGTCATATAGGAGAAGAATTGATTAGCAAACTGGAGAAATTTGATCAAGCTATTCTTGTGGGACAAGAGGAAAAGAACTACTGAGATACTTATCTTTGTACACATTTGATGTGTGCAGCTCATGTGATGTGCTAATAAAAAGAGTTATCTCTACTTTGTTATTTTTATTGATGATCAGTCATGGTATGGGTAAGTATATGAAATACAAATCTGAAATTTTTGAAAGGTTCAAAGAATTCAGATGTAAAGTAGAAAAGCAAATCAAAAAATTTTTAAAAGTACTTTGATCGGATCGAGGATGTAATATCAAAGAAAATTTTTTTTCAGTTATCGTATAAAATGGCATAGTTTTATATTGGATCCCTCTTAGTACATCTTAGCTCAATGAGATAGTTAAGAAGAGTCATGGGACTATATGAGATATAGTCCGATCCATGATGGACTTTACTGATTTATTTTATTTCTTTAGAGACATACTTTATTTCTATGAAATTGGATTCTCTCTAAATCTTTTCCTACCACACCGTATGAGATATGGCATAGTGAGAACTGAATCTTGATTATTTCAAGATTCAAAGATGTCCAGCCTGTGTCAAGGATAGTAGGTGGACATGTTAGAGGATAGGTCTATAAAGCTCATCCTTAAAGAGTTTGGGATACTACTTTCTGAAAGGATTACAATGTGATTGTGACCCAACATACTATCTTCTTAAAAATTATTTAACCAAGATGAAGTAATGAGAGAAAAGTTAAGCTCGAAGAGAGTATCTCTGAAGAGCAAAGAGCCATAGGACCTAAAGAATCTATTCATGATGAGTCAGTATATGTATATTCCTCTTCTATCTCGTACATATAGTAGGATTTCCATCCTCTTGAAAGGTACTTGGGTATGCTTAACAGAGGATGTAGAGAAAATCATTTCTCATGAGAGATAGAGAATATAGAGATGATCCCAAAACTAAAACGAGATGATGTTAGACATCGACTCCAAGAAAGGAATGTGAAATAGTTTTTCTGACTAGATATCTTTCGAAGATTTCTATATGGAATAGCTTATGGATTTTACTTCTCATGATAGGAGATCACAAAGTCTATAATAATCTTAGAGTTGAAACATTCATTTTGATAATATGATCAAATTGTTTGATCAGAAATGAAGAATTATGTGTTTTCAAAAAGGTCAGTGGGAGTGTCCAATACTGACATCGGTTAAAATATGGTTGTATATAAAATTTTTCATGAAAGACATAAAGCAAGCATCCTTAAGATCAATAGAGATAGATGCAATTAGATGCTTGTGTTTTCACAGATAAAGTACAGAGACTAGATGTGGAAAGGGTTCAGCATAAACATTAAGGAGAGGTGTCTGCTACCCACTTGGGTATAAATATATGCTACATAATGTACTTTAACTGATATAGTTAATACTATAAATGTCATGAGTAGATATCAGTTGTATCCAGGCTGAGAGCACTGGATTACTGTGAAAATATCCTTAAGAACTTAAGAAAAACTAAGGATTTGTTCTTAATTTTGGAGAAGGATCAAAGCTCGGAGTGGAAGGATACACTAACTCAGATTTTATATTTGTTGTTGATAGTAGAATGTCTACATCATAGGTGTAATCATATCAATGGAAGCCGAGTACACTATACATGTGTAGGACGCATTCCAGTTCTAATGTTAGTTATAGAATTAGATGTCATGCCATCAGATACTATGACAATATACTGCGAAGACAATAGCACCATAGCCCTTGCTAAGGAGCTTATCAGACGAAGAGCTTATTAGACAATGAACTGATGGATCGAGGAGCTTATCAGACGAGCTCGGCTCGACAGATTCATTCGACGCCGACCTGAAGGTAGGGAGGATCGATCGAGGGTCCTACCACAGCCAGAGCCGCCGAGGGAGGAATAGCCTGAAGATCGGCCTCCAACCAGGATCGTCAACACCATCTCTGGAGGACTCCGATGGGGAGCAGCCAGTGGATCGATCGTACCACCCAAGCGGCAAAGGACTGAAGAGTCTATAACCTTTACAGAAGAAGATGCTCGGGAGATTCAATTCCCACATAATGATGCGATTGTAGTTTCTTTAAATATTGCTGACTATGATGTACGCCGCATTCTTGTTGATAGTGGAAGCTCGACTGATATTCTGTTTTACAAGGCATTCTCGAAAATGTCTATTTTGGATGGTCGATTAGGGTCGATGAACTCTCCGTTGGTAGGGTTCACTGGCGATGCTGTACCAGTGAAAGGGATAATAACTTTAACCATGGTTGCAGGCCGGTACCCAAAGCAATCAAGAGCGCAGGTGGATTTTCTGGTAGTAAGGGCACCGTCTGCCTACAACGCAATACTCGGCCGACCTGACCTCAACGTCCTTCGAGCTGTGGTGTCGACCTACCACTTGAAGCTGAAATTTTCTACTAGCTACGGAGTTGGAGAGGTTAGAGGAGATCAAGCTCTAGCAAGACACTGCTACAACATAGCCCTTCAAAGAAAGAGACAGTCTGACCCCTGTCTAGTTGATGGATTGGACACTCGCGATGACCTTGCTGAAGAACGGGGTGAGCCAATTAAAGATTTTATCTCAATTCCTTTGAACGATAGAAATGAGGAGCATGTGGTGAAGATCGGCTCTAACCTAGGAGAAGAGGTACGGACACATTTCATTAATTTCCTACAAAAGAATGCAGATGTTTTCGCTTGGATCCCGACGGACATGCCAGGGATTGATGCGGGAGTCATGGAACACCGTCTGGTTGTTGATCCCAAACATCGGACAATGAAGAAAAAAATCTGAAGTCATGCACCGGAAAGGCAAGTGGCAATAGCTGAGGAAGTTGATAAACTCCTGAAGATCGAGTTCATCAGAGAAGTCAACTATCCGAACTGGGTCTCCAATGTGGTTCTCGTCAAGAAGGCGAACGGCAAGTGGAGGATGTGTATAGACTTCAAAAAGCTAAACAAAGCCTGCCCGAAGGATAGTTACCCTCTGTCCAGAATTGACCAATTAGTGGATGCAACCTCAGGCCACGAGCTTCTCACTTTCATGGATGCATTTTCTGGCTACAATCAAATCAAGATGGCATCGGAGGATGAAGAAAAAACTGCTTTTATTACTAACCGTGGTCTTTATTGTTACAGGGTCATATCTTTTGGCCTAAAAAATGCAGGGGCGACCTACCAACGGCTGGTGAACAAGATTTTCAAAGAGCAGATCGGACACAACATGGAGGTCTATGTGGATGATATGCTTGTAAAAAGTAAATCCACAAAGAACCATGTCACCGACCTTGAGGAGACTTTCAGCATCCTCCGAAAATATAAGATGAAGCTAAACCCGACCAAGTGCACTTTTGGAGTAACCTCAGAAAAATTCTTGGGCTTCATGGTGTCGGAGCGCGGGATCGAGGCAAATCCAGAAAAGATTCGTGCCATCCAGGAAATGACCGCTCCGAAGTCAATAAAAGAAGTTCAGCACCTTACTGGGAGAGTAGCAGCTCTGAATCGCTTTGTCTCAAGGTCGGCCGAGCAATGCCTGCTTTTCTTTCAGACCCTCAAGCAGCCGAAGAACTTCTGTTGGACCACTGAATGTCAGCAAGCATTCGAAAAATTAAAGAGCTACCTTGGCTCACCCCCGCTATTGGCAAAGCCCAAATCCGGAGAGGAGTTGTTTCTGTACTTGGCGGTCTCCCCTGTGGCTCTCGCAGCAGTCCTGGTTAAGGAAGAAGCAATAATTCAATGGTCGATCTACTACATCAGTCGAGTATTGAGAGACACCAAAACTAGGTATACTAAGTTAGAGAAACTAACTTACGCCTTGTTGATTGCAGCTCGAAGGCTCCGACCTTACTTTCAAGGGTACATCATAATACTGCTCACTGACCAGCTGATCAAGGCGGTTCTACATCGAGCGGATGCTTCCGGAAGGATAACGAGATGGACAATTGAGCTCACAGAATTTGACATCGACTATCGACCTCGATCGATGATAAAAGCCCAGATATTAGCAGACTTCATAGTGGAATGCACTATCCCAAAAGAGGTCGAACTTGGACGAGGTGAAGCCGACAACCCAGGGCTCCAGTCGAACTCCCCTGAAGAAAGAATAGATCTCCCTGATGGTTTTTGGACCCTCTTTGTGGACGGTTCCTCCAACATGTCAGGCGCAGGCGCGGGCCTGATCTTGGTCAATCCAGATAGAATTATCGCGGAGTATGCGCTGCACTTCAAATTTTCTGTGACAAATAACAGAGCATAATATGAAGCTCTGATTGCAGGACTAAGGATCGTCAAAGAGTTAGAAGTAGATTGGCTCCAAGCCTACAGTGATTCTCAATTGGTGGTGGGATAGGTCAACGGAAATTATGAAGCTCAGGAGGATAGTATGGTCAAGTATCTCGAAAAGGTAAAGGAGATTGTCCCTACCTTCAGCAGCTTTGACATTAGGCAGATCCCAAGAGCAAAAAATATCAAGATCGATCTTCTCTCCAAGTTGGCTACACTGGCTCTGGCTGAACTGCCTAAGAAAGTCTTCTTCGAAGTTCTAAAGTGCCCAAGTACGGAACCACAGCTTGTGATGGAGATCAGCTATGAACCCAGCTGGATTGACCCACTGGTTGCATACCTCAAGGACGGGGTTCTTTCTCCTGATGCAAAAGAAGCTCGGAAGCTTAGGAACCAGGCCTCCCGATATGTTCTTTACGAAGGCAAGCTGTACAAGAGGTTGTACTCTTTGCCCCTCCTGAAATATCTCTGACGAAGTTCGAAGTGCCCAAGTACGGAACCACAGCTTGTGATGGAGATCAGCCATGAACCCAGCTGGATTGACCCACTGGTTGCATACCTCAAGGATGGGGTTCTTTCTCCTGATGCAAAAGAAGCTCGGAAGCTTAGGAACCAGGCCTCCCGATATGTTCTTTATGAAGGCAAGCTGTACAAGAGGTTGTACTCTTTGCCCCTCCTGAAATATCTCCGGCCTTCTGAAGCCGACTTCGCCTTGTGAGAGGTACATGAGGGAGTCTGCGGAAGTCACCTGGGGCCAAAATCTTTATCCCACAAACTACTCCGACAAGGCTATTACTGGCCTACCATGTACCACGACTCCATCGAATATGTCAGAAGGTGTGATCGATGTCAGAGATATGCAAATATCCAAAGGCAATCTGCCTCCGAGCTTACACCCTTGAGTGCCCCATGACCGTTTGCACAATAGGGGATGGATATCCTTGGATCTTTTCCCATGGCATCCGGGCAGCGAAAGTTCCTCCTGGTGGCAATTGACTATTTCACCAAGTGGGTCAAAGCTAAACCTTTGATGAAAATTACAGAAGCTAAGGAGCAAGACTTCGTTTGGAAGTCAATTGTCTGTAGGTTCGGCCTACCCAGAACTATCATTACTGATAATGGACGATAATTTGCTGGGGCAAAGTTTGCTAAATTTTGTGAGGACTTAAACATCTCCCACAACTTCATGTCAGTAGCCCATCCGTAAGTAAACGGTGAAGCCGAGGTTACTAACGGGACTCTGCTGCAAGGGATCAAGGCGAGACTTGAAAGGGCAAAGGGAACTTGGGCAGATGAGCTTTATTATGTGTTGTGGGCATATCGAACTACCCAAAAACTGCCCACAGGGGAGACCCCCTTTGCCTTAGCCTTTGGATCAGAAGCCGTGATCCCGATCGAACTCAAACTCCCATCGGCATGAGTTGTGGCATTCGATGAGTAGCGCAACTCATAGGATCTCAAAGCCAACCTCGACTTATTAGAAGAAAAGTGAGAGACAGCTCAAGTTCGGATGGCCATCTACAAGCAGAAAGTGGCCCGCTACTACAACTCCCAGGTCAAGAGCAAGGCCTTCAGAGCAGGGGACTTAGTACTTCGACGAGCCGCTATCTCACAACCTCATAATCAAGGGAAACTCGCCCCTAACTGGGAAGGCCCGTATGAAGTCAGAGAGGTGGTTCGGCCCGAAACATACTATTTGAAAGAGCTCGGAGGAACAGACCTTCTGCGATAATGAAATTTGGAAAATCTACGAATGTACTATCGATAACTTTGTTTTAAATAAAAGTTTCTTCCATATTTGCATATCTTTTCTTTTGGCATGAGCTCATAACGACAGGGAGTAGCTCCTTCCGACAATCGAAACTATGTGTGTTAGGAACAGGAGGAGAACCTCATCCTAACATGAGCAAAGTCGAAGGCCTGATTATTTAAAGATCGGATGGGGGGAGAGGCCCTTATAACGGCCCTTATGTGCCCCCACAGCCATGTTAAGAATAGGAGGAGAACCGCATCCTAACATGAGCAAAGTCGAAGGCCCGGTTATTTAAAGATCAGATGGGGAGAGAGGCCCTTACAACGGCCCTTATGTGCCCCCACAGTCATGTTAGGAACAGGAGGAGAATCTCATCCTAACATGAGCAAAGTCGAAGGTCCGATTATTTAAAGATCGGATAGGAGAGAGGCCCTTACAACGGCTCTTATGTGCCCCCACAGTCATGTTAGGAACAGGAGAAGAACCTCATCCTAACATGAGCAAAGTCGAAGGCCCGATTATTTAAAGACCAGATGGGGGGAGAGGCCCTTACAACGGCCCTTATGTGCCCCCACAGCCATGTTAGGAACAGAAGGAGAACCTCATCCTAACATGAGCAAAGTCGAAGGTCTGGTTATTTAAAGACCGGATGGAGGGAGAAGTCCTTACAACGGGCCCTTATGTGCCCCCACAGCCATGTTAGGAATAGGAAGAGAACCTCATCCTAACATGAGCAAAGTCGAAGGCCCAGTTATTTAAAGATCGGATGGGGGAGAGGCCCTTACAACGGCCCTTATGTGCCCCCACAGCCATGTTAGGAACAGGAGGAGAACCTTGTCCAAACATGAGCAAAGTCGAAGGCATAACATGAGCTATAATTGATTGTGTCAAAAACAGAAGGAGAACCTCATCCTGACACAAACGAAGACCCGATCGATCAAGATCGGACAAGGAGGAAAGCCTCCTCAATGGCTCCTCTACACTCCTACGACCCCGTTAAGGGTAGAGGAAAAATCCTCACTCGAACATAAAAAAAAAAGAGGAGAGAGAAAAAGAGAAAGCGACAAGTCCCACCAGTGATAAGAAAAAATCAAATTACATCAAAGACATAAAGAACCTCATCTCAACGAGGAAGGAGACTCTTGTCAAAAACTCTCAGTCTCCAAGAGGGAACCCAACACCGGCAGGAGAAAATCGACTTCCTCAAGGTAATGAGAAGTTTGGGCCCCAAGCTCAAGCACCGGGAGGAAACGTCAAACTCGAGTGGCCTCGAAAAAATCTTCAATCATGAACAAAAGGGGCAAATCAACACGGCGACGATTAGGAACCTTCAAACAATGTCGACATCGAATAAGACAAAAGATAAAAGAAGTTCGATAAACGACAACTTAATGCAAGAATGGACAAGATAATGGAAATTTCTTTTTCGTTTCATTAGTAAAGTACGCGTTACAAAGCCTTTGAAGGCCAAAAAAGAAAAATGACAAGAAAAGAAAAGAATACATAGAATAAAAGGTAAAGAAGCTCTAAGGAAGCTCAGCTTCTTCAGACTTCGAACTCTCGGTTCCAGCCATCATCGAGGATTGCTTTAAGTACCTAACTTCTTCTCCCAGTCCCCCTTCCCCCTTCTGCGAGATTGGAAAGTACTCGCGGTTGAAGATATACCACAAGCACGGGCTCTGGGCAATCAAGGGAAGCATGATCGGATCTGTCTCCTCTACCCTCGCCTTCTTCACCGACCCAGATGTTGCAGCACCTTTCCTCTTGTGGGCCTTGAGACTCTTGGCTAACATTCGAGCCGCATCCGCATCTATATCTACAACGAAAAAAGATCGGCACCGTTTAGAAACAGAGCCACAGAAAAAGGGGAGTTCTGGAGCTCACCTAGGCTGGTCTGAAGGATGCAGAGATGGGGATGACTCGAAGAATGCCTAAGGTCAAGAAGGATGCTGAGGAAGAATGAAACTCTTAGGAAGAAGGAGGGACCGAAGAAACTCCCGACAAAGTGAGATCCCTGAAGGAGGGAGGCAGGTTTAAATAGGCAACGGTGTCCGATGCAATAATGACTGCAGGTCCCCTCTGGCCGATCTATAACCGCCGCATGGCCACTCATCGTAGCAGGCGACTGAAAGTGGCCGACAACCGACATAACTATTATTGCATCGTACCTAGAGCCATGCTCCAGTGGGAATTTGAGAAAACCTTTTCGGGTTGCCTCGATTTGAAAAGACTCCAGCACCAGCACACCAAACACCGAAATATCTAGAAACAACCAAGTACGAAAATCAAAGGAGGCAACTTCGGTTATGAAAATTTTTCTGTACTTTCTTCATTCGAAACTCAAACTCGAAAGTAGGGGACTGGTGTTGGGTATAAAATAACCCCAGCCGAAGTTCGTAAAAGGCCGACCCTTCCAGGGCTCTTCCGGCTTCCGACCTTGTGTGGCGTCTTTCCGAACTCCCCCGACCGTCCGAGCTTCCATAATACCATCCGGACTCCTCCAATCATGAGCTTCTCCATTCATCTATCGGACTGCTCCAAACGGTCTCTGAACTTCACATTCAGCCAATTCTCTACAATGGTCGACTATTCTCCGAATCTCTTCCAGACTGCTCCCAGCCACGATCGACTTTGCTCTGAACTTCCTCTGGACTTCGTCAATGATCGAGCTTCTTCAGCAGTAGGACTTCTACAGTAACCAGACTCCATCCAAGTTTTTATGGTGGTCGACCGCCTTCTGAATTTCAGTCGAACTTCTACTGCAAGCAGTCTACTCTGAACTTCTACTATAAGCGGTCTACTCTGGATCTCTACTGTAAGCAAATTCCATCCGAACTTCTACTGTAAACGAATTCCTTCCAATCTTCTATTACAGGTGGATTTCAGTCGAGCTTCTTCGATAAGCGGTCTCCATCCAGACTTCTACAAGAATCAACTCCGTCTGAACTTTCATAGCGGATGGATTTTCGATGAACTTCTATAACGGACAGGCTCCAGCAGCTGGATTTCTACAACGGCCGACCACCTCCAATGTCTTCCGTACCTCTCCAGCCATCAACCTTCAATAGCGTCAGTCGGACTTCAACAACACCAGTCGGACTTCCACAGGATCCTCTAGACTCCTCTAGCAAACAAACTTCCATAATGCTTTTCGGACTCTTCTATCGGCCGACCTTCAGCCAGATTCCTTGTGCAATCAGACCTCTCCAGTAGATAAATCTTCAGACAAGCTTCAACATCATACAGATTCCAGATGAACTTCTACGATGGATAGGCTCCATCAGATCTCTACTTCGAACTTCTTCTGGACCTCGTCAATGACTGAACTTCTTCAGCAGCGGGACTTCTACAATAAGAAGTCTCCATCCGAGCTTCCACGACAACTGATCTTCGATTGAGCTTCTACAATAAGTGACCTCCTTTCGGACTCCTATGAGAACTGGACTCTGTCCGAACTTCTACAGCAGAACTGTATCCCGGACTCCTCCAATATTCGACCTTCCACAGTATCCTCAAGACTCCTCCAGCGAACAAACTTCCACAATGCCATCCGAAGTCTACTGTCGGTCGACCCTCTGTTGGAATCCTCATGAAATCGGACTTCTCCAACAGAAAGTCTCCATCCGAGCTTCTATAGCAGATGACTTCCACCTGCAGCATCAGTGCCCAATCAGCACCCAAGGCACTCGACAACAATGGATTCGTCAGCAACCTCAAAAACATCCGAGCTTCTCTTAGATTGCAGAGATAGAAAGCCATTCCACTCCATCAGACATCCCAATCGAGCTTCAGCCGTCAGGCCCGAACTCTCTGGCAAGTCACGACAATGGCCACTACCCCACTCCACTCTCTGTAATGGATTCCACGTGGCCCCAGCACTCTCTGGCAAGTTGCGACAACGGACACCACTTCACTCTCCGTAACAAACTCCACGTGGCTCTGAACGACCCACTGACGCCACTACTCTCTGCAACAAACTCTACGTAGCTCCGAACGGCCCACTACCAGACGGTTACAGACATCGCTGTCGATCAGTTACGCTCTTCATTTATATAAAGGGCCCCCAGATACGTTCTTCTCTAAGCTCTAAACTCTATCTCGAAACTCTACTAAAATCCCATTCGAGTGCTCCATTTCTGTTGAGACAGAGTACTGACTTGAGCGTCGGAGGGTCTTGTTGGAGCACCCCCAACTCTAGTTTAGACTTTTCTTGCAGGTCCCGACGGCGGACACGATCCCCTCGACTCCAGCTTCTCCGACGTCGGCAGAATTATGCACCAACAATTGATAATGATCAAGGATCTAGAGGAGCTTGAGAAGCTCGACTTGATGATGCAGAAAGAATTATAAATGGATCTGATCCTACAATCCCTTACTAGTTCATGTAGTTCAATTTATAATAAATTACCATATAAACAAGTTGGATTGTAGTCTATCCAAACTTGTCAACATGTTGGTTACTACTTAGGGGATCTTGAAGAGTTTAAAGGACTCTATTCTTGCTGTGGAGCAAGCATCTTCCTCCAAAAAAAAGTTTTCTTGAAAAAAAAAATAAGCTAGTAAAGAAACAGAAGGAGAAAAGATCGAAGAAGGATACTCCGAAGAAGGCTACAGACAAAAATATTTTCACTGTAATATTGATGGCCACTGAAAGAAGAATTGTTCACTATACCTGAAAAGCCTGAAGATCAAGAAGGGTGACACACCTTCAGAAGGTATGTCTAGTATGCTCATTGTTGAATCTAATCTAATGGCTTCCTCCACTTCTAGTTGGGTACTAGATTCTGGTTCAAGTGCTTATATATGTACTTCTATGCAGGGTTTGGATGAAAGTAGAGGGTTGAGGCATGGTGAGATAATCCTTCGGGTCGGCAATAGAGCAAGAATTGATGCTGAAGCCATTGAAACTTATCCTTTTTGATTACCATTGGACTTTAGATTAGTGTTAAAAGATTGTTATTATATACCTCTAGCTAGCCAGAACTTGATTTTTGTATCTATACTAGAACAGGAGGAATTTGTTTCCAATTTTAATAAAGATTTTTATTCAATTTATTTTTGAAATAAATTAGTTGCTCATGGTCTTTTGATTGACAGTCTGTATCATTTGCATGTGGACACATGTGTAAATACAAACAAGTAGATAGTGAGTACCGTAGGTCATAAACGATCCAAAGATGATGTTAACTACAAGTATATGTGGCACCTTTTGCTTGACCATATTTGATAGGATAGGATGAACGAACTGGAAAAGGATGGCATCCTTGGCTTATTGAATTCTAAGCTGTATTCAATTTATGAATTCTGTCTTCAAGAAAAAATGATCAAGTTATCCTTTATAGGACATGGAGAAAGGGCCACTGAGATACTGATTCTGATACACACTGATGATTGTGGCCCATTTGATGTACCAACCAGAGATGGTTATCACTACTTTATTATCTTTATTGATGACTTCTCATGGTGTAGATATGTGTTTTTGATGAGACATAAGTCTAAGCCTTTAAAAAATTTAAAAAATTCAGAAGTGAAGTAGATAAACAAATAGAAAAATCTCTTAAGATTCTTCGATCAAATCGAGAAGGAAAATACCTTAGTGAGAAATTTTTGAGTTATCTCAAGAAAATGATAGTCTCATAATGGATTCCTCCTAGTATGCCACAACTTAATGAAGATCTAAAAGAAGGAATAAGACCCTATTAGATATGCTCTAGTCCATGATGGGCTTCACTGACTGATCCTTAAATCTTTGAGAATATGCCCTACTAACCGTAATTTATTAAACAGAATTTTTTTAAAATCTATTCTTATAACACTGTATGAGATATAACATGATAAAAAATCAAGTCTTGATTATCTCAAGATTTAGGGATGTCTAGCCTATATCAAAAGATAAATAGCAGACAAGTTAGATGTTAGATCTATGAAAGCTCGCTTCATAGGGTATCCTATGTTAGATGTGTGCCCTAGATGCCAGATTGGCTGACACATTCCTGTATAAATCTAAGGGCAAATTTATAATTTTGACTATAAATCAATAAATGGATTATTCTTCTATCATATTATGTACATTGTGTCTGTGATACATCATTTGAGTTAGTAGGAATGTCAATTCATATTTTCAAGAGTTGAAAATTTAAGGTATGAATTTACATAACTAACTCATAAACAGCTCCTGACCATAGGATCATCACGAGGATGGTGATCGATCCGAAAGGTTGGTGTACGATCGCTTCCTTAAGGTAGATGTGTCTTGAGTCTATGGTGTGGAGATATCAAAGTGAGAGTATAGATATTCATTGAGAATGAGAGTACTGAGTGTGACCATATCGAGCAGTCATAAGGAAGTCTACCTTCTCGTCGATGACTAGCTCGATGCTGCAGTTGTGTGTCTAGTTCTTTGACCTGAGGTGCATCGACAGTTCACCTTGAGTATGTTATAGTTTGACTACACCATAACTCGATCTCCTAGCCATTCAGAACCCTGAGGTGTATGTTGGCTGTAGCATATTCATTGTAGGAACTAGGTCGCACCAAGATGGGATCTATCAATCTCGGTAGATGAAAGGAGTAGTCCTATGGTGATTGAAAGATTGAGTCCTTAAGCCCATGGCCATGGAAGAGTGAAATAATGGAAAAAAAAAATTTTATTAGGGTTTCACATCAGACTCGGATCGATCGATTGATTCATATGACTGATGTTGGGTTTGACGAGTTCACCTTCACCCTAATTCAGTCGGGACTCATGATAGAGGAACTCAATCACACAGATAGTTGCACCGAGAGGTTCATCTTTAATTCTGATGGATTGCCACCACATACTGCTAGGTGTCACTGGTAGATTTTGGGAGCAATTAGAATGATATTGATGATTGATCATTCTAATTGTCTGAATCAGAAGAGTTCTAGTCCATCGAAAGGAGTTTCGATGATGTCGATGATGAGATCACGACATATCTCATTACCATATAGAATTGAACCTAACTAGGTCATACAAATAAGGGTTAGGATCTGGATGTCATCAATTAGGCTAACCCAATTGATTTGGATAAGATCCAATTAGGTTCAAAGAAATCGTGCTAGCACATGATTGAGCCTAACTTTCTCCTCGTGTAATCTTTTCTGTCTCTATTGAGCCAAATATGATTTAACTCATTCAGAGAATCTTGAGAAGGTTTCTCTTAGTCTAAATAAAGCTTATCCAGCTCAAAAAAAGTTTATCTTAATTTATGAGATGAATTTAAGACAACATCTGCTAATTCCTAGCACCTGCCAATTTCATTTTAGGACATCTATCAAAAGTTGACATATGGGTCTTAAACTGAAGAGGGCTCATTAGAGAATTTTTATGGAGTGTCCACAAGCCAAGCCACATCAAATTAGGTGCCATAATCAGATTATGGTGTGAGCCCAATTGGATTAAAGTGGGTGCCCCAAGTGGATAAAGATTGGAGAGTCTTGATCAATTTAAACTCTTGGGCGCCACCTCTATTTGTGCTTATCCAATGTTGGTGCCATCTTTTGGAGATAAGGTGGGATTCTTATCTGATATGATTAGATGACATCACTCCATCAATCAAAATTTTTTCAAAATTTATTAGAATTTTTTGATTGGTTGAATGATGTGGCACTGCGCAGCATATAGGGTCTATATAAACCCTGCTGCACCTAGGGTTTCGAAGTAGAAATTTTTTATACACAAAACCCAATAGCTGCTGCCTCCTCCCCTCTTCTCTATATCCTCCCTACTCTCCTTCCTCCCCTATTCATGTCCAAAGAGTTGGACATCCATCTGGCAAAGATCCAAGGCGTGGTGATGCCTGGAACAGAAGGTTGCAGGACTTCTTCGACAGGCTGCTGCTCCAACTTCAAGAAGACTTTTGAAGATCTTCCTAATCAGATTTAGATCTAATTTTTGGAGTATAGATTTGCAAGGAGAAGACATTCTATGTTCTACCTGAGTAGATACTGGTAGAGGTCAGGTGCTTGCATGGCTACATCAGAACCTCGGATTGTGCAGAGATCATCTATAGGGTAATCAGATTACCCTTAAGGTATTACTTGTTTCCTCATCCCTTTTAGATTTATTTTAGACTTAATATCAGATATAAAAATTAGATCTAAAGACTTAGATCTGAAATATATATAGGTTAATTTTTTTTTAAAATTATTTTGCCCCAGATTTGTTGAAATCTGGAAGATCCTACGAGGAAAAGCGATTTTCCTTCTTCAACTGGTATTAGAGCCAGGTTGTTGGCTCTATTTTAGATCTAATTTAGATCTAACTTTAATTTTTATTTATCTGATATTAAAGATTTCAAATATCATATCAGATGTGATAGGATCTAAAATCAAAATATTTAAAATTAAATCTAAGAAGATCTAACATGCATGAGATGCATGACTAGACTAGGATTAGTTGAATCCATGAATAGTCTTAAGTTTTATATTTTAATGAGATTAAAATATGAATTAAATATAATTTATTTTTATTTTTTTTATATTATAATTGTTATAATCAGATCAAAAAATAAAAAATAAAATTTTAATTTTTTTATAAAATTAATCTGTTGCATGCCTAGACTAGTTGTAGAATTGTTCTAGTAACTTATCTAGAATAATTTTTATTTTGAATAGTTTAATTTAAATTTTATTTGTCAGATATTACATATGATGTATCAGATTTGAAAGCATATTAATTAGATCAATTTTGATACATGAGATGTATGCAAAGCATGTATTAGTTAGATCTTAAATTGTATATGTAATATGTTAATTTAGATCTAACTAGTTTTGTAGTTAAATTTATATTTCTGATTAAGGTGTTCCTCATGGCTGTCTGGTCATAAGAACAAAATAAGATTTTAAGACCCTCTCTTCTCATTCAATGGGGTGTTCATATGATGTATAGGGGTGCCGCGCGTTCATCCTTAATCAGAAATCAAAACTTACTTTTCTGTAAAATTCTAGATCTTGAAACCTTAGGATTTATTTTACATGCTTTGTTTATGAACCCAAACTTAATTAATGAATTAAGCTCATGAAATTAAGTTAGATCTAAAATTGAGAATTTCAGATCTAAGACATTTTCATAAAATTGGGTTCGGGCTTGGGTAGCTCAATTAAGTCTAGCGGTTGATCAAACCGAATCAAGAGTTGGTTAGGTAGAATCATGATAGCTAATAATTGACCAGCCTAATAGGATTAAGTTTGAGTCAAGATCGAATCATATTTAGATGTGACTCGATCAAGTTAAGACCTAATTTGGCTCAGTGGTTAGAGCCTGGATTGTAGGCTAACCCACTTAGTTTTGGTTCGATAATTTGGTGTCTAAGGTAAGTTGGGCAGATGCGATCGACTGATTTTTAATTAGGAGTTACTCGACTCGAATGCGTTCTTATCGAGTTAATGGCATATCCCTCTCACCGGTCTCACTTACTTGGCCATATGTATCGACTCAGTTCTGATTTGAAGTGGCTAACAATTCGTGCTAACCCATACCACTAGGTTAGTCATAATTGTTATGACTATATCAAGTCAAGTTTAATGAGACCTAAATCAAATCTCTCTAAGAAAATATTAAGTCTAGGTCTTCCACCATTGTGGATGTGCGGGCCCTTCCCGGATTGATTATTCTTGACTGGTTACAGTGGCTCAGTTGCACCAGAAAGACGCAACCATGTCCATTAGGCATTGGATGCTATGGATTAGAGGATGGGTTGGGCTCAATATTTTGGATACGATGAGGGACCCAATCAGGAATCTAGTTTGTACAAATGGTGGGTCTGACTTAACTAAGGATTGGAGCAATATTCTAGATACGGTGAGCTTCATGAATTAGAGATCAAGTTTTGGGTGCACCATGATTAGAGAATCATTGGATAAGAGTTGTCCACTCATCGGTTGACCCATCACCAATAACTATTAGGTGAGGTGGTGAGCCAGTCGGTGAGACCGCACCACCCACTAAAAATCATAGATCACGGAGATTTTCACATCTCTACCAAGGGAGTGTAGGGATCTGAGAAAATAGTGAGAGCCTAATTTGTTTAAAAATAAAATTCCTAAACAAATTAGTTAAGTCTGATTACAAAATCTAACTAAAAACTTTTGACTCTCTATAGGAAACATGTCTGCCTCAAACCCCCTGACCAAAATACTAGACACCCACAGATTGACTGGACCCAATTTCAAGGACTGGTTGAGAAACTACAGAATTATTCTGGATTTCAAAAAATTGACTTATGTCTTGGACCAGGACCCACCTGCCATGCCAGCACGTCCGACTGCTGAACAGAGAGCATCTCTGAAAAGGTAGAAGGATGATGATAACAAAGCAAGGTACTATATGTTGGGTGCAATGTCTGATGACTTGTAGCGCCAACATGAGAATATTTTGACTACCTACCAAATGTTGGCTCACTTGCAAGAGTTGTTTGGTGAACAAAGTCATGCAGCTAAGTATCAAGTCTGTCAAAGACTTTTTAAGGCTAAAATGCATGATGGGCAGTCAGTCCAACATGATTGTTTGACAATGATCAAAGATCTTAAGGAACTTGAGAAGCTCGGTATCATCTTAGACAAAGATTTTCAGATTGATATGATCCTTCAGTCCTTGTTCGATGCATATGGTCAGTTCATCATGAACTTTCATATACATAAGATGCAGTGTATCTTGGCCGAGTTAATGAACATGCTGGTTATGGCTGAGCTTTCTATGAAGGGTTCAAAAGGTTCAGTTCTTACTGTGAAGTGGACTTCTTCTAAGAGAAAGTCTTTTGGAAAGAAAAAAAAATCTGTGAAGAAGTAGAAGGTGGATGGCAAGAAGAAGAAGACAGAACCGAAAAAGAAGAGAAAGCGAAACTGTCCTCAGTACCTGGCCACCCTATAGAACAAGAAGGATGGTCCTTCTGGGGGTATGCTCATTTTAGAATCTAACCTTACGATTTCTTCTGCATCCTTTTGGGTACTTGACTCTGGTTTTAGTGCTCATTTGTGCACTTCTATGTAGGGTCTTGAGGAGAGCAGGAGGCTGAGGGATGGGAAGATTATCCTACGTATCGGGAACGGAGCAAGAGTGGCTGCTGTGGCCGTGGAAACCTACCCTCTGCGATTATCGTTAGGATTAGATTTATTTCTTAGAGATTGTTATTATGTGCCTGCAGCAAGCAAAAATTTGATTTCTATTTCATGTTTAGAACAAGAAGGCTATGTGATTAGCTTTCATAAGGACCATTGTAATATTTTTATGAAAATAATAAAGTTGCAGATGGTTTTCTTATTAACGATCTCTATCAGCTACATATTGATGTATCTGTATTTAATATGGAGCAAAATGTGAATGCCATAAGAATTAAAAGGCCTAGAGATAGTCTAAATGATAAGTATCTGTGGCACCTAAGGCTAGGTCATATAGCGAAAGACAGGGTTAACAAATTGAAGAAATTCGGGCTATTGAGTCCGTTGACTTTCGAGTCATATCCAGTTTGTGAATCATGCCTTCAAGGCAAAATGACCAAGCTTTCTTTTGTGGGACATGGGGAAAGGGCCACAAACCTACTTGCCCTAGTACATACGGATGTGTGCGGCCCATTTGATGTACCGACTAAAGGCAACTACGTCTACTTCATTACCTTTACCGATGATATGTCTAGGTATGGGTATATGTTTCTAATGAAACACAAGTCTGAAGCTTTTGAAAGGTTTAAAGAATTCAGACATGAGGTAGAAAAACAAACAGGAAAGCCCATTAAGGTTCTTCGATCAGATCGAGGAGGTGAATACTTTAGTCGGGAGTTCCTAGACTATCTTAAGGATAATGGCATAGTCTCTCAATGGACTCCTCCTGGAACGCCTCAACTCAATGGGGTTTCAGAACAGAGAAATTGGACCCTATTAGATATGGTTCGTTTCATGATGAGCTTCACGGACCTCCCCGAATTTTTTGGGGATATTGTCTCATGACAGCAATTTATGTATTGAATAGGGTTCCCTCTAAAATCGTTCCTACCACACCATATGAGATATGACATGGTAAGAAGCCAAGTCTGAATCATCTCAGAATTTGGGGTTGTCCGGCTCATGTCAAGAGATAGCAGGCGGACAAGTTAGAGTTCAGATCTTTTAGAGCTCGATTCATAGGATATCCTAAAGAGTCATTAGGATACTATTTCTATATTCTGGAAGACCACAATGTGATTGTGAGTCGAAATACTATTTTTCTTGAAAAATAGTTTATTCAAGATGGTGGCATCGAAAGAATAATTAAGCTCAAGGAGAATGTCTCCCAAGAGCAACGAGCTAAAGAACCTGAGGAACCAAATCAATCAGAACAGCCCTAACACAACCTCTTCCACCTCATAGATCGACTAGGGTTTTCCATCCTCCTGAAAGGTACTTAGGTACTATACAAGAGGATATAGAGGAAATATTCCTCACAAAAAATGGGGCTCATGGTGATGATCCCAAGACCTATGACGAGGCGATATCAGATATCAACTTCGAAAAATGGTTAGAGGCAATGAGATCAGAAATTGACTCGATGCACTCAACCCAAGTCTGGACTTTGGTAGATCCACCTAAAGGTATTGTACCTATTAGGTGTAAATGGATCTTCAAGAGAAAGATAGGTGCAGATAGAAATGTAGAGACATTCAAGGCTAGGCTCGTAGCGAAAGGTTATAGTCAGGGCGAAGGCATTGACTATCAGGATACCTTCTCGCCCGTAGCCATGCTAAATCCATCCGCACATTGCTTGCTGTTGCAGTCTATTTTGATTATAAAAATGGCAGATGGACGTGAAAATGGCATTCTTAAATGGACATCTTGAGGAATATATCTATATGGAACAGTCACTTGGTTTCACATCCAGTGATGATGATCACAAGATTGCAAGCTGCAAAGATCCATTTATGGACTTAAGCAAGCATCTCAGAGTTGGAATACTCGTTTCAATGATGTAATCAAAATGTTTGGTTTCATCAAGAATGAGGAGGAACCATGTGTGTTCAAAAAGGTCAGTGGGAGCGCAGTTGTCATCCTCGTATTGTACATAAATGACATCCTCCTAATTGAAAATGACATTTTCATATTGACCTCAGTCAAAGTATGGTTGTCTAAGGAGTTCTCTATGAAAGACCTAGGAGAGGCATCCTTTATACTGGGTATTAAGGTCTATAGAGATAGACCAAATAGGATGCTCGGACTTTCACAGAAGATGTACATAGAGGAGGTGCTAAAAAGGTTTAGCATGAAAAACTCCAAAAGAGGTTTAGTACCTTTTAGACATGGCATTCATCTCTCCAAGAAGATGTGCCCTAGCACACCTGAGGAGATTAAACGCATGAGCAAGATCCCTTATCCTTCGACAATAGGGAGCCTCATGTATGCCATGCTATGTACACGACCTGATATAGCCCATGCTGTGAGTGTCACAAGCAAATATCAGTCAAATCCAGACGAAGAGTACTGGACTTCTGTGAAATGTATCCTTAAGTACTTGAGAAGGACTAAGGATATGTTTCTAATCTTTGGGAATAGAGAACTCCAGATTCAGGGATATACAGACTCAGACTTTATGTCTGATATAGATGATCGAAAGTCGACATCTAGAAGTCTGTTCATTTGCAATGGTGGTGCAGTTAGCTGGAAGAGTTCCAAGCAGACAGTAATTGCTGATTCCACCATGGAGGTGGAGTATATTGCTGCATCGGAAGCTATGAAGGAGGCATTCTGGTATAAGAAGTTTGCCGCAGAGCTTGGAGTGATGTCATCAGATGCCATACCTCTTTACTGTGACAATAATGGCGCCATAGCCCTAGCTAAGGAGCCAAGGTCTCACCAGAAGTCCAAGCATATCGAGCGGCGATTTCATTTGATCCGTGATTACCTCAAAAAGGGTTATGTCGAGGTCAAGAGAGTCGACTCCACAGACAATGTGGCAGACCCACTGACAAAGTCATTAGGCCAACAGAAGATCGAAGCCTACCTTGAGAAGATGGGACTTAGACATGTAGCCAATTGGCATTAGGTCAAGTGGGAGTTTGTTAGATGTGTGTCCTAGATGCCAGATTGGCTGACACATTTCTGTACAAATCTAAGGGCAAATTTATAATTTTGATTATAAATCAATAAATGGGTTATTCTTCTATCACATTATGTACATTGTGTCTGTGATACATCCTTTGAGTTAGTAGAAATGTTAATTCATATTTTTAAGAGTTAAAAATTTAAAGCATGAATTTACATAACTAACTCATAAATAGTTCCTGACCATAGGATCATCATGAGGATGGTGATCGATCCGGAAGGTTGGTGTACGATCGCTTCCTTAAGATAGATGTGTCTTGAGCCTACGGTGTGGAGACACCGAAGTGAGAGTACAGATATTCATTGAGAATGAGAGTACTGAGCAGGACCATATCGAGCAGTCATAAGAAGTATACCTTCTCGTCGATGACTAGCTCGATGTTGCAGTTGTGTGTCTAGTTCTTTGACCTGAGGTGCATCGATAGTTTATCTTGAGTGTGTTATAGTTTGACTACTCCATAACTTGATCTTCTAGCCATTCGAAATCCTGAGGTGTATGTTGGCTGTAGCATATTCATTGTAGGAACTAGGTCACACCAAGATGGGATCTATCAACCTCGGTAGATGAAAGGAGTAGTCCTATGGTGATCGAAAGATCGAGTCCTTAAGCCCATGGCCATAACAGAGTGAAATAATAGAAAAAGAGTTTTTCATTGGGGTTTCACATCGGACTCAGATCGATCGATTGATTCATTTGACTGATGTTGGGTTTAACAAGTTCACCTTAACCCTAATTCAGTCGGGAATCATGATAGAGGAACTCAATCACACAGGTAGCTGCACCGAGTGGTTCATCTTCAGTTTGATGGATTGTCACTATATACTGCTAGGTATCACTGATAGATTTTAGGAGTAATTAGAATGATATTGATGATCGATTATTCTAATTATCTGAATCAGAAGAGTTCTGATCCATCGAAAGGAGTTTCGATGATGTCGATGATGAGATCACGACATGTCTCATTACCATACAGAATTGAACCTAATTGGGTCTATAAACAAGGGTTAGGATCTGGATGTCATCAATTGGGCTAATCCAATTGATTTGAATAAGATCCAATTAGGTTCAAGAAAATCGTGCTAGCACACGATTGAGCCTAACTTTCTCCTCGTGTAATCTTTTCTGTCTCTACTGAGCCAAATATGATTTGACTCATCCAGAGAACCTTGAGAAGATTTTTCTCAGTCTAAATGAAGCTTGTCCAGCTCAGAAAAGGTTTATCTTAATTCATGAGAGAATTTAAGACAACACCTGCTAATTCCTAGCACCTACCAATTTATTTTAGGATATTTGTCAAAAGTTGACATATGGATCTTAAACTGAAGAGGGCTCATTGGAGGATTTTTGTGGAGTGTCCACAAGCCAAGCCACATCAAATTGGGTGCCATAATCAGATTATGGTGTGAGCCCAATTGGATTAAAGTGGGTGCCCCAAGTGGATAAGGACTGGAGAGTCTTGATCAATTTAAACTCTTGGGCGCCACCTCTATTTGTGCTTATCCAATGTTGGCACCATTTTTTGGAGATAAGGTGGGGTTCTTATCTGATATGATCAGATGATATCACTCCATCAATCAATTTTTTTTCAAAATTTATTGGAATTTTTTGATTGGTTGAATGATGTGGCACTGCGCAGCATACAGGGTCTATATAAACCCTGCTGCGCCTAGGGTTTCAAGGTAGAAGTTGTTTTATGCACAAAACCTAATAGCTGCCATCTCCTCCCCTCTTCTCTATGTCCTCCATACTCTCCTTCCTCTCCTCTTCACGTCCAAAGAGTTGGACGTCCATCTGGCAAAGATCCAAGGCGTGGTGATGCTTGGAATAGAAGGCTGCAGGACTTCTTCGATAGGCTGCTGCTCCAACTTCAGGAAGACTTTTGAAGATCTTTCTAATCAGATTTAGATCTAATTTTTGGAGCATAGATTTGTGAGGAGAAGACATTCCAGGTCCTGCCTGAGTGGATATCAGTAGAGGCCAGATGCTTGCATGGCTACATCAGAACCTCGGGCTATGCAGAGATCATCTATAGGGTAATCAGATTACCCTTGAGGTATTACTTATTTCCTCATCCCTTTTAGATTTATTTTAGACTTAATATCAGATATGAAGATTAGATCTAGAGACTTAGATCTGAAATATATGTAGGATAATTTTTTTTTTTAAATTATTCCATCCCAGATTTGATGAAATCTGAAAGATCCTACGAGGAAAAGCGATTTTCCTCCTTCATCCTAAAGAGTCAATAGCATACTATTTTTACTTTTCAAACGATCACAACATGATTGTGAGTTGACATGCTACATTTCTTGAGAAATAGTTTATCTAGGATGATAGTAATGGAAAGTTGATTGAGCTCGAACAAAAAATTTTTGAAGAGCATCGAGCTGTAGAACCTGTCGAATCCGTTAACATTGAGCCAGTAGTTGTTGTTCCTTCTCCACCATGTAGGTCAAGTAGAGTCTCCCATCCTTCTGAAAGGTATTTGAATATACTTACAAAGAATGTAGAGAAAATATTCCTCATTGGAGATAAGAGTCATGGAGATGATCTCAAAATCTATGATGAGGCGATATCAGATATTGACTCTGAAAAATGATTGAATACTATGAAGTCAGAAATTGACTCCGTACATTTGAACCAAGTATGGACCTTAGTGGATCCACCAGAGGGTATAGTATCCATTAATTATAAATGGATCTACAAAAGAAAAATAGATGTAGATGGTAAGATAGAGATCTATAAAGTTAGGCTCATGGTGAAAAATTATAGTCAGTGTGAAGGCATTGACTACCAGGATACTTTTTCACCTATGACTATACTTAAATCCATTGGTACATTGCTTGCCATTATTGCCTTTTATGATTATGAGATATGACAGATGAACATGAAAATTATATTTCTAAATGGATATCTTAAGGAAGATATCTATATGGAACAGCCTATGGATTTTATTTTCAGTGATAGAGATCACAAAGTCTGCAAACTGTTAAAATCCATATATGGATTAAAGCAAGCTTCTCAGAGTTAGAACACTCATTTCAACAATGCAATCAAATATTTGATTTCATTAAGAACAAGGAGGAACCTTATATATACAAAAAGATTAGTGGGAGTGTTATTACATTCTTCGTACTATATATGAATGACATCCTCTTTATTGAGAATGACATTCATATACTAACCTCGATCAAAAGATGGTTGTCTATAGAATTAATACTTACGATACATATTCTCAAAGTATTAAGAATTAGAGACATGTATAATTATTTCTTAAATTACTCTCGATCATAGTATCATCATGAGGATGATGATCGATCCAAATAGATCAATATAGAAATTACTTCCTTCGAGGTATATGGGTCTTTGATCTATAGTATAAAGACACCGAATAACAAGTGCAGATAGTTGTTAGATAACAACTAGTACTGAGGGTGACCATACGAGAAATCACATAGATTTCTAGTCAATCATCAGTGATCATCTCAATGCTGTAGTTGTGTGAATGATCTTTTGATTTGTAATGGTACGATTGCTCACAGTGAAGCTACTGGAGTTTGACTGATGTAGAAACATGATCTATTTAGTCTTTGTAGTGGATGTTGGTGATTATTGATCCACTATAGGAGTAGGGTGCACATCTAAATAAAATCTATCGACCTTGATAGAAAGGAGTAATCTTATACGATTTGAGAGGCTAAATCTATGAGTATATGGCCACAGTAATGTGATTGATGAAAAAAAGTTTTCATAAAAATCATAATTGGACTTGAGCTAATCGAATCTATCATATGACTGATGATGAGGTTTGAAGATTTATCCATGATCTGTCATCTAGTTGGGACTCACGATAGAGGAGCTGAATCATATGAGAACTATACCTTGAGGTTCTATTTTAGTTTTACTAGATTACCACTACATACTGCTATATATCACTGGTAGATTGTGAGAGCTCACTAGAGTTGTTCAGGATTGACAATCCTTATTGAGTTAGAGTGAAATTATTTCAATCTATTAAAAAGAGTTTCAATGATACTATGATAGAGCTCATGGCATATCTTACTATTAGATAGAATTGAACTTATGGGGTTACACAATAAAAAAATTAGATCTAGATTAAGCAATTGAGCTTATGAAGTCTCAATTGGATTAAAAAAAATCTTATTGAGTTCAGGATAACCTTGCTAGCACAAGGTTGAATCTAATTTTTCTTTAAATTTGAATTACTTATTTGATAAAAATAATTTGAGTTAATTATCTACTAAGAATCTAAATGAATTAGATTTATTGGGCTCCAAATATTGGGTGCCTAGGGTTTTAGATCATGTGCATTAGAGGTTCAAACTCCTAATTGATTCCTTGATTTATTTTGTTGGGGTGCCACTTGATTTAATCAAGGTGGGCATGCCCACTTGAAAGATGGCATGAAGGACAAGGGAGGGATGCCCCTTATCCTCTGGTTGCCATGTGAGAGAGAACTTTAGAGGGTGCCAACCCTCTGGTTGGCGTGTGAGAGAGAACCCTAGAGGGTGCCAACCCTTGGATCACGGTGAAAGGAGGGGATAACGAGTCCTAATGCGATTAGGACTCACATTAGATGGCTGATTTGATTTTGAAATAATTCAAACCTCTCCTCTATTTAAAGGGCTCTCCCCTAAGAGTTATTTATCAAATTTTAGATTGTCTTGCCTCAAAACAGCCTCCACGACTCCCTCTCTCTTCTCCCTCTTGGTTTACGCATCCAAGCCTTTGGACGCCCATCATTCCAACACCCAAAGGAGTTTGGGCGGCACCTCTTGCTTGTTGATTTTTAGATCTTGGTTGCTCCAAAATCAAGGGAAGGAGATCAAGAAAAGAAGAGAAGAAAAAGATCAAGAAAAAGATCAAAGAGTTGATCGAAAGTCAGACTTGGTTCAGATTTGCAGGGAGATCGTTCTTGAAGAAAAAAGATCTACATCAAAGAGGGCTGATCTAGGCTAATCTTGAGTGGATACCCATAGAGGCTGAGTACTTGTATGGCTAAGGAAGAATCTATCTTCTTTCAGATCCAGATTCGAAGAAAAGATTAGCGATACAGGTATGTGATCCGATCACATATTCAATTTCAGCATAAAATCAGTATGTATAAATTTTAGCATATGAAGTAGATTCTTGTGTGCTTGTTTTTATGCATGCAAATTTAGATTAAAAGAAGTTTAAATCTTTTATTCCACTATATTGTTTAGAAAAAAATTTTTGAAACACACATGCATACATACCATGAGAAAATCCAATACCCTTTAAATCCATTCTTACAATATCATATGAGATATGGCATGGTAAAAGATTAAGTCATGATCATCTTAAGATTTGAAAATATCCAGCCTATATCAAAAAACAAATGACAGACAAGTTAGAGGTTAGATCTATGAAAGCTCGCTTCATAAGATATCCTAAAGAGTCAATAGGATATTACTTTTACTTTCCAAACAATCACAATATGATTATGAGTCGACACGCTATATTCTTTTAAAATAGTTTATCTAGATGATAGTAATGGGAGGTTGATTGAGCTCGAAGAGAAAGTCTCTGAAGAATAACTGTTGCTCCTAGATTGATTTTGATGATTACAAAGCAGATTGAAGGAAAACAAATAACTTTAAAATGAAAAAGTCCTTATGCTCTTCAAGGGCAAAATCATAATTTCACTAAAATCCTGATTTGATAGTACCATTTGGTAGAACAAATGATTTGAAATCTATTGTAAAAATTTCATTGTGTTTGGACTTATATTTTTGAAGTTATGAAGGGTTGAAGTGCATGAGTCGACTCATGAGTCAACTCATGGCACTGTGAGCTGATTGGCATGCAAAAATTCTCCTTGGCACGCTAGTTTTCTGGCTTGGCACGACCTGTGAGTCGACTCATGAGTCGACCCACAAGGCATGAGTCGACTCATGAGTCGACCCCTGCTAATTTGAGCCAAGAATTTCCAGAAACGCATTCTCTGGTTTTTGCAACAGAGGTCGACTCATGAGTCGACCCCTGAAGCATGAGTCGACTCATGAGTTGACCCCTGCGACGGAAAATGTCAGCAACGGCTATTTTTTTGCCCATTTTAATTGCCTTTTATGCTTCCTAAAAATCCTCTAACGGCTCTTTATCTGCCTAAATTGTTTTCTCTTGCTCTAATGCAATAAAATGCTTTAAATGGTGAAAGAAATTGCAGATTAAATAGCAGATCAAACGTGAAATCAAAAATGAGAAGAAGAAGAGAGAGGATCCAAATCTGCACGAAAAAGCCTGAGATTAACGAGATATTTGAGAGAAAAAGAAAAGAGGATCCAAAATCCACACGAGAGATTGTGAAAGAGATTCAAGAGCTTTCAAAGAGAGGATCTTTCAAGCCTATTGTTCAACCTTGATCTAGAGATCTTCCAAAGCTTTCAAGAGATCTTCAATCAACAAACAACCTCTTCTCAAGCATTCGTTCAAGCGTTCATCCACCTTGAGAAAATCCGAAAAGGGGTTCTTCATTTGAGTAAAAGTTTTTATTGTTATATTCGCTCATTTAAAGGAGCTGTTATTGTATTAATCTGTGCTCAAAATTTTCTAACTCTTTGTGAGTTTTAGTTCTTGTTTTTGGAGATTTTCAAAACAAGGAAAGGTTGATCCGAACCTGAAATCGGAGTGTTTTGGGTTTACTTGTATCCGGGAAACAAGTGATCTAGCTTGGGATAGCTAGTGTCGGAGTTTCGATGTTTTGTATTCGGGTTGAATACAAAGTATAGTGGATTAAAATTCCAAGTAGGAGCTTGGGGAGTGGATGTAGGTGCAAGGTTAGCACCGAACCACTATAAATCCTTGTGTTTGTGGTGTGCTTTGTCGCTTCACTTTATTTCTTTATTATATTCTTGCATTCCTGCTTTAGGTAATTAATATTGAATTAAAGTCTTTGTGTTGTTCTTCATAAGTAATCAGTTGGGGCTTAAAATTTTTAGAAACCCAATTCACCCCCCCCTCTTGGGTTGCATAGCTGGGCAACAAGTGGTATCAGAGCCGGTGCTCTAGCCCTTCTTTGATCTAACAATCAAAGAGCCAAAGATCTATGGCAACCCATGTCGGTACTTCTCTAGCCGAGGGGCAATCAACAAACCGACCTCCACTTTTCAATGGGTCTAATTACACCTATTGGAAAGCTCGGATGAAGATTTTCATACAAGCACTCGACTATGATATGTGGAGTATCATAGTGAATGGTCCTCACACACCCACCAAGATTATAGATGGTGAGGAGTCAACCAAACCCGAGAAAGAATGGGATGAGGTTGACAAGAAATTGGCACAATTAAATGCCAAAGCCATGAATGTTCTTTATTGTGCACTAGATGCTAGTGAATTCAATCGCATTTCTACTTGTGCATCTGCTAAAGAAATATGGGATAGGTTAGAAGTCACCCATGAGGAACAAATCAAGTAAAAGAGTCTAAAATAAACATGCTTGTACATAAATATGAATTGTTCAAAATAGAGCATGATGAGTACATAACTGCCATGTTTACTCATTTTACTGATATAATTAATGGTTTGAAGAGTCTTGGCAAATCTTATACTAACAGTGAACTTGTAAGGAAGATTCTCAGGTCACTGCCAAGAACTTGGGAAGCCAAGGTGACTGCCATCCAAGAAGCAAAGGACTTGAACACTCTACCTCTAGAAGAGCTTCTTGGATCCTTGATGACTCATGAACTGAGCATGAAGCAACATCAAGAGGATGAAGTCAAAAAGAAAAGAACCATTGCCCTCAAATCCACAACTTCGCCTGATTATGAAACGGATGAATCTGAAGATGAAGAACAGGATGAAGAGATGGCACTCATCACCCGAAAATTTAAGAAGTTTCTAAGAAAAAGAAAACAGGGGATGAGAAAAAATTCACAAAAGGGGAACAAAGCAAAGAAAAAGAGAAAGATCAACCCCTTACATGCTACGAGTGCAAGAAGCCGGGATATTTCAGATCCGAATGTCCACAACTGAAAAAAGGTCCCAAAAAGTTCAAAAAGAAGGCAATGATGGCGACTTGGAGTGCGAGTGATGACTCAAGCTCCGACGAGGAAACCTCAACAGAACAAGCCAATCTGTGTCTGATGGCACATAAAATGAGGTAACTTCTGAATCCACTAGTGAATTCACATTTGAAGAATTGCATGAAGCTTTTTATGACTCAATTGATGAATTAAAGAAACTAGGGAAGAAAAACAAAGAACTGAAATTGGAAAATCAGTCCTTAGTAAAACAAGCTGAAATTCTTTCAATTGAAAAACTCACCTTGAGTCAAGAAAATCAAAACTTAAAGGATGAAATTAACAAGCTGAAATCTATAATAGATAAGTTCACATTAAGTTCAAACAAACTAAATATGATCCTTGAAAATCAGAAAGCTATATATAATAAGGCTGGACTTGGCTATAAACCTCTGAAGAAACAAAAGTTTCTGAAGGATATTTATGTAAATTATTCAGGTAACAAGTCTACAAATATTACTTGTTTCAAATGTGGTAGAATAGGACATAAATCATACACATGCCTTAAATCTACCAATACAATTATAAAGAAATATGGGTTCCAAAAGGAACCATTCTGACTAACCCAAAAGGACCCAAGAAAGCTTGGGTACCTAAGACAGAGACTTGACCTTTGCTTGCAGGTGTGTCTAGCATCCCAAGAAGGAAACAGGAAATGGTATCTTGACAGTGGATGCTCGAGACACATGACTGGTGATGAATCACAATTCATCATGCTTGATGCTAAGGATGGAGGGATGGTCACCTTTGGAGATAATGGCAAAGGAAAGATCATCGGGATAGGTAACATTGGTATCACTCCCTCCAAATACATTGAGAATGTTTTACTAGTTAAAGGTTTAAAGCATAACTTACTTAGCATTAGTCAATTCTGTGATAAAGGGTATAAAGTAGTTTTTGAATCATCTGTTTGCATTGTGACTAGTCCTATTAACGATGGTATTAAATTTATAGGACATAGGCATGGTAATGTTTATATGATAGATTTGAATGACTTAGCCAAATTAGACATGCAATGCCTAGTATCCTTGAATGCTAAAATCAATGAGACTAGTTGGCTGTGGCATCGTAGACTTGCACATATCAGCATGCATTCTCTTTCAAAATTAATTAAGAAAGATTTAGTTCTCGGTTTGCCAAAACTGAATTTTGAAAAGGATAGAATCTGTGATGCATGCCAATTAGGTAAACAAACTAGAGTATCATTTAAATCCAAAAACACTGTTTCAACTTCTAGACCATTAGAGCTCTTACATATGGACTTATTTGGACCAACAAGAACCACCAGTCTAGGAGGAAAAAGATATGGCTTTGTAATTATAGATGATTACTCTCGTTTTACTTGGGTTTTCTTTTTGGCTCACAAAAATGAAACTTTTCATATTTTCACTAAATTTCATCGAAAAGTCTCTAATGAAAAAGGATTTTCAATTCAAAATATTAGAAGTGATCATGGAACTGAATTTGAAAATCAAGATTTTGAAAATTTTTGTGATGAAAATGGAATTGGCCATAACTTCTCTGCTCCTAGGACACCCCAACAAAATGGGGTAGTTGAAAGGAAAAAAGAACCTTAGAAGAAATGGCCCGTACCATGCTTTGTGAAAGCAACCTTCCAAGATATTTTTGGGCGGAAGCTATTAACACAGCATGTTACATTTTAAATCGTGCTTTAATTAGACAATTTTTAAAGAAAACCTCCTATGAACTTTGGAAAGGAAGAAAACCAAATATTGCATATTTTCATGTCTTTGGTTGCCGATGTTTTGTATTAAATAATGAAAAAAAAAATTGGTAAATTTGATGCAAAATCAGATGAAGCAATCTTTTTAGGTTACTCCTCCACTAGTAAAGCATTTAGAGTTTTCAACAAAAGAACTTTAGTAGTTGAGGAGTCCATACATGTTGTTTTTGATGAATCTAACGATCTTCCTTCAAGGAAGAATGAGGGTGTTGATGATGCAGAGCCACTAATAGAAGGTATGAAGGAGATCACTCTGAAAGATTCAGCAACTCCAAAAGACAAGGATCAAGAAGACGAACAAAATGAAAGAGGTGAAGAAATTCAAGAACAACCTCAAGGTACAAATGACCTACCCAAAGAATGGAGGTATGTTCACAACCACCCTAAGGAGTTAATTATTGGTGACCCTATGCATGGGGTAAAAACACGTTCTTCACTTAGAGATGTACTTAATCATTGTGCTTTTGTATCTCAACTTGAACCTAAAACTTTTGAAGAAGCTGAAAATGATCATAACTGGATTAATGCTATGCAAGAGGAACTTAATCAATTTGAAAGAAATAATGTTTGGACCTTAGTATCAAGACCTAAAGATTATTCAATAATTGAAACAAAATGGGTCTTTAGAAACAAATTAGATGAGCATGGAAATGTAATTAGAAATAAAGCAAGACTGGTTGCTAAGGGATATAATCAAGAAGAAGGAATTGATTTTGATGAAACCTTTGCACCTGTTGCTAGATTAGAAGCTATTAGACTTCTACTTGCATATGCTTGCTTTATGAATTTCAAGTTATTTCAAATGGATGTTAAAAGTGCATTTTTAAATGGATATATCTCTGAAGAAGTATATGTAGAACAACCCCCTGGATTTGAAAATCTTGCTTTTCCTAATCATGTCTTTAGATTAAATAAAGCATTATATGGATTAAAACAAGCACCTAGAGCATGGTATGAAAGGCTAAGCAAATTTCTAATGAATAATGGTTTTTCAAGAGGCAATGTAGATACAACCCTATTTATTAAAAGAAATCAAAATGATATGCTAATTATACAAATTTATGTTGATGACAAAATTTTTGGGTCTACTAATGAATCCCTTTGTCAAGACTTCGCTAAGCTTATGCAGGGAGAGTTCGAGATGAGCATGATGGGAGAACTCACCTTCTTCCTCGGACTTCAAATTAAACAATCAAAAGAGGAATCTCCATCACCCAAAGCAAGTACACCAAGGAACTACTCAAAAGATTTGGAATGGAGAACTGCAAACCAATTGGCACACCAATGAGTCCCTCAAGTAAGCTTGACAAGGATGATGAAGGTAAAACGTAGACTTAAAATACTACAGAGGTATAATTGGCTCATTATTATATTTAACTGCAAGTAGGCCTGATATCATGTTTAGTGTTTGCTTATGTGCTAGATATCAAACTAATCCTAAAGAATCTCATTTGAATGCTGTTAAAAGAATCCTTAGATACTTAAATGGTACTCAAACTCTAAGGTTATGGTACTCTAAGGACTCACAAATTAATTTATTAGGATATTCAGATGCCGATTTTGCTGGATGTAAATTAGATAGAAAAAGCACAAGTGGAACTTGCCAAATTCTTGGAGTTAACCTAATCTCATGGTTTAGCAAGAAACAAAATTCGGTGGCACTGTCTACGGCTGAGGTGAATACATTACAGCCAGAAGTTGTTGTGCTCAAATCTTGTGGATTAAGCAACAACTCGAAGACTTTGGAATCAAACCTAATGAAACACCAATAAGATGTGACAACACAAGTGCCATAAATCTATCTAAAAATCCAATTCAACATTCAAGATCCAAACATATTGAAATAAGACATCATTTCATAAGAGAACATGTTCAAAATAAAAATATAATTCTTGAATATGTTTGCACTGAGAATCAATTAGCTAATATCTTTACAAAGGCCTTAGTGAGGATAGATTCTGTGAAATTAGGAGAAATCTAGGAATTCTAGATCCATTTGCCTAAAATTTCTCAATTTCCAAAGAATTGATTAGAGCTCAAGTTTCAACATCTATCCTGGTCCCAAAAGCTCAAATTTATCATTCTAAAAACTTATCATTGAGCAAAATTCTTCACTCAAAATTTCAAATTTTTCTGGAATTTATTCACATTTTTTCTGATTTTCTGAACTTCATGAGTCGACCCCCATGAGTCGACTCAATGGCAAACTTGTAAATCCCACCAACTTTCAACGGGTTCATTGTTTTTATAAGGGTTACTGTTTGTGAGACGACTCATCTTCCCATCGTTCTTCTTCCAAAAGCCGTCTTCTCCAACTCTTCTTGCTCCAAATCCAAGGATTAATTTTGAGTCAATTCTCCCTCCTCCTCTCCACCAAAAATCGCCTCCTTCAAAAGGATTTTCTGTGCTTTCTCGCTTTGCTTGGCGCGGTTGGAACGTGCCCTAGCACTTTACCGAACTTCCAAAATCTACTTCTTTTCTCCACCAAAATCCTTCGTCACTCTCTTGTGATCCCTCCTCCACTCATTTCAAGTCTTCTTGTCTGCTACTTTAGTGGATATGGCTCCAAAGATGAAGCTTCCCCAAAGAAGGAAATCAATCCGTGAGCCTGAAGAAGTTGTCCGAAAGAAAAGGCATGCTCAGTCTTCAACTCCTCCTACTCCAGTTTCAGTACCTACTCAAGGTCCCTCTCAATCCTCCATAAGCCCCCGTGTAAATCCTCTTTCTGATAGAAAAGTAGAAACCGGGAAAAATATAGATTTTCGGTTCTTTGAGAAAGAAGGCTTTACTTTTGCAAGTAAAATTAAAAATCAAGGATGGGAACTCTATTGCTCTCTTAAGGAAGTCACCTATGTTGACCTAGTAAGAGAATTCTACCAGAATCTACATTATGGAAACGGGTCAGTGACTTCAACTGTAAAGGGAATTGATATCTGCTTGGATTCTAGGATATTGGGAGAAATACTTCAGTTGCCTAGTGAAGGATATTCATATATGGAACTCCCAATTAAAGAAGAGGGATCAGAATGATCTTAGGAGAAACTTATTCAGGAAGTTTAAACAAGTTAGAAGCAAAGATTTTGTCCATTGAGATGAGGGTGCTGCATCAGATAGTTTCAAAGCTCTTCTTTCCTAGGAGTGGTAGACATGACTTACTTTCCAGCAGAGATGTATGTGTCATGTTTCATGTCATCACTCAGACCCCCCTAAACCTCCCTGCACTTATGATAGAGGCCATGAGAGAAACTTTGAACAGATCTAAGGCACACTTGCCTTATGGTATGGCCCTTACTAGAGTATTTAGGAGGTTTGGAGTTAGCTGTGAGGGG
The DNA here is from genome assembly GCF_000442705.2 of Elaeis guineensis. Taxonomy (NCBI): domain Eukaryota; kingdom Viridiplantae; phylum Streptophyta; class Magnoliopsida; order Arecales; family Arecaceae; genus Elaeis; species Elaeis guineensis. The sequence goes on along the minus strand of NC_026001.2, from coordinate 69,640,008 downwards.
GAGGCACCTACCAAACTCTCACATGTGGACACTTTCAACCAACACAGCCTGCACCGAATGGGAATTACAAAGACTGTTGGTGGTTGGATCAAGGGCTCTGAAGAAAGAACTGAGGATAGAGCTGAAACAAGAACTGAAGACAGAACTGAAGGCAGAGTAGAAGAAGAAGGTCCATCTTCTCCTGTACATGACTTCAGGGCAGCTTCACCAGATACCCAGTTCATTCCTGATACTGAGGCTGGCCCTTCAGAGTTTACTAGGATGCCCACACCAGTGTATCAGCCAGAGAGCAGAGCACCTCATTCAGAGTTCAGACTGGCTGACGATCAGATCGAGCATATATCTCAGCGTGTGGCTTCTTTGCTGTCTAGTCAGTGGGGTAGTACTTCTTTTGCACCTGGAGCCACCTCTTCTGATCAGACCATTACTCCCCACATCTCCACTGTATTTCAGATGATATCAGATCAGTCCATCAGGATCCAGCAGCTTGAGGACACAGTCTGGAGACTTACTGGCAGAGTTCTTGACTTGCAGGGGCAAGTCCTTGCTTTGGCCCATCCCCAGCCACAGGAGTCTACTATTGAGGTCACAGACCTCACTGCAGAGGCTGGCAGGCTCAGAGGAGCACTAGAAGGTGGATATGAATTACTGAGGAAAGAGATCTGAGGATCGAGTGAGCATGCTACCACTCAGTTCACTGCTCTACTTCAATCTGTTTCCAGAGCACTGAATGTACTTGATTCTATTAGACTCACCCTTTCTGTTCAGTCCCTAGCATCTCAGCGTTCTCAGCCACCCAGTTCATCTCGCTCTCCTGCTCGTGGCAGAGGCAGACGGGGTAGAGGATGCACTTCTGATCCATCATCTCCTCACCCTATCTCTGATGACTCCGATCATTGACTTATCTTGATCTTTACTAGATCCTAGGTGTTAGTATCTTGTTCTAGGATCTATACCTTGGGGCCATGTATTGACAATTAGCTGGTTGAATTTTATTTTTAAGAATTATGTATTGAAATAATTATGATATTAATGGAATCATCTTTTACCTATATTTCTACCTTTTGTAATGATATTGATCATATTTTGGTTATATATATTCTCCTTGTTGAAATATTGTTGTTGTTTACTGTTGATAATTGCTATATTAAGGGGGAGCAAACATCTGTGGTATACTCTAAAAGGAGAGAAATTAAAGAATATTTCTGAAAAAGGAAAAGTCAACCATGTCTGATGATGTCAAAAAGGGGGAGAAAGTAAACAATTAAACAAAAAGCAAGCAACTCATTAAAAGCAAAACCCTAAATTATGAAAGAAAAAGGGGGAGAAATTAAACAAAATGCAACTCATCAAAGGCAAAACCCAAAAAGCAAAATTATAAATTATGAGAAATTTGGCATCAAACAGAAATTAAACAAAAAGCAATTCAATTATTGAGAAATTAAACAAAAAGCAACCCATCAAAAGCAAAATTACAAATTATGAGAAATTAATTGAAGAATTTAAAGAACAATACCAAAAGTACAATGCTAAGTATAATGCAATTATGTAACTTTTAAATTACTTCTTTACATATGCTCTGATTTACCTTAAAAATTTAAATATGCTCTGATATATTTCAAAATTCAAACTTGCTCTGATATATCTTTTGAAATTTACCTTGATACATCTTAAGAAATTTAACTTACTCTGATACTCCCTAAAATTTCTTTTAACTTGCTCTAATACATTACAAAATTTGCTCTGATACAGTGTGAAATTTTCTCTAATACATTACAAAATTTGCTCTGATACAGTGTGAAATTTTCTCTGATACATTACAAAATTTGCTCTGATACAGTGTGAAATTTTCTCTGATACATTACAAAATTTGCTCTGATACAGTGTAAAATTTTTTCTGATACATTATAAAATTTGCTCTGATACAGTGTGAAATTTTTTCTGTTATATTATAACATTTACTCTGATACATTGTAAAATCTTTTCGGATAACATTGTAAAAATTATTTTTTTTGCTCTGATATATTAAAAAAATTTATTTTTCTCTCTTGCTCTGATATATCTTAAACTCAAAATGATCTAATACTCTTTTCAAATGTTTATAAAATGGACAAACTATTTTTGCATATGACCATTTATATCACATGCCAAAAGAATCATATTTTTCAAGCATATACACCTATAGTGCATTTTTTTGAAATTAATGCATTCACATAAATGCTTTTGTTCAAGTGTTATGTCATCATCAAAAAGGGGGAGATTGTTGCTCCAAGATTGATTTTGATGATTACAAAGCAGATTGAAGGGAAACAAATAACTTTAAAATGAAAAAGTCCTTATGCTCTTCAAGGGCAAAATCATAATTTCACTAAAATCCTGATTTGATAGTACCATTTGGTAGAACAAATGATTTGAAATCTATTGGTGAAAATTTCATTATGTTTGGACTTATATTTTTGAAGTTATGAAGGGTTGAAGTGCATGAGTCGACTCATGAGTCAACTCATGGCACTGTGAGCTGATTGGCACGCAAAAATTCTCCTTGGCATGCTAGTTTTCTGGCTTGGCACGACCTGTGAGTCGACTCATGAGTCGACCCACAAGGCATGAGTCGACTCATGAGTCGACCCCTGCTAATTTGAGCCAAGAATTTCCAGAAACGCATTCTCTGGTTTTTGCAACAGAGGTCGACTCATGAGTCGACCCCTGAAGCATGAGTCGACTCATGAGTCGACCCCTGCGACGGAAAATGTCAGCAACGGCTATTTTTTTGCCCATTTTAATTGCCTTTTATGCTTCCTAAAAATCCTCTAACGGCTCTTTATCTGCCTAAATTGTTTTCTCTTGCTCCTAATGCAATAAAATGCTTTAAATGGTGAAAGAAATTGCAGATTAAATAGCAGATCAAACGTGAAATCAAAAATGAGAAGAAGAAGAGAGAGGATCCGAAATCTGCACGAAAAAGCCGGAGATCAACGAGATATTTGAGAGAAAAAGAAAAGATGATCCAAAATCCACACGAGAGATTGTGAAAGAGATTCAAGAGCTTTCAAAGAGAGGATCTTTCAAGCCTATTGTTCAACCTTGATCTAGAGATCTTCCAAAGCTTTCAAGAGATCTTCAATCAACAAACAACCTCTTCTCAAGCATTCGTTCAAGCGTTCATCCACCTTGAGAAAATCCGAAAAGGGGTTCTTCATTTGAGTAAAAGTTTTTATTGTTATATTCGCTCATTTAAAGGAGCTGTTATTGTATTAATCTGTGCTCAAAATTTTCTAACTCTTTGTGAGTTTTAGTTCTTGTTTTTGGAGGATTTCCAAAACAAGGAAAGGTTGATCCGAACCTGAAATTGGAGTGTTTTGGGTTTACTTGTACCCGAGAAACAAGTGATCTAGCTTGGGATAGCTAGTGTCGGAATTTCTGACGTTTTGTATTCGGGTTGAATACAAAGTATAGTGGATTGAAATTCCCAAGTAGGAGCTTGGGGAGTGGATGTAGGTGCAAGGTTAGCACCGAACCACTATAAATCCTTGTGTTTGTGGTGTGCTTTATCGCTTCACTTTATTTCTTTATTATATTCTTGCATTCCTGCTTTAGGTAATTAATATTGAATTAAAGTCTTTGTGTTGTTCTTCATAAGTAATCAGTTGGGGCTTAAAATTTTTAGAAACCCAATTCACCCCCCCCTCTTGGGTTGCATAGCTGGGCAACAACAACGAGCTGTAGAACCTATCGAACCTATTAATACTGAGCCAGTAATTATTGTTCCTCCTCCACCTCATAGGTCAAGTAGAGTCTTCCATCCTCTTGAAAGGTATTTGGGTATACTTATAGAGAATGTAGAGAAAATATTCTTCATATGAGATAAGAGTCATGAAGATAATCTCAAAATCTATGATGAGATGATGTCAGATATCGACTCTGAAAAATGGTTGAATGCTATGAAGTCAGAAATTGACTCAATGCATTTGAACCAAGTATGGATCTTAGTGGATCCACAGAGGGCATAGTACCTATTGGTTGTAAATAGATCTATAAAAAAAAAGATACAGATAGTAAGGTAGAGACCTATAAAGCTAGGTTTAAAGCGAAAAGTTATAGTCGGTGTGAAGGCATTGACTATCTAGATATCTTCTCGCCTATGGCTATACTTAAATTCCTCTATACATTGTTTGCCATTGCCATCTTTTATGATTATGAGATATGGCAGATGGACATAAAAGCTGTATTCCTAAATAGATATCTTGAGAAAGATATTTATATAGAGTGGCCTATGAATTTTATTTTCAGTGATAGAGATCACAAAGTTTGCAAACTGCAAAGATCCATATATGGATTAAAGCAAGCTTCTCGGAGTTGGAACACTCGTTTCAACGATGCAATCAAGTTGCTTGATTTTATCAAGAATGAAGAGGAACCTTGTATATACGAAAGGGTTAGTGGGAGCGCTATCACATTCTTCATACTGTATGTGAATGATATCCTCCTTATTGGGAATGATATTCCTATACTGATCTCAGTCAAAAGATAGTTATCCGAAGAATTCTCTATGAAAGACCTAGGGGAGGCATCCTATATTCTAGAAATAAAGATTTATAAAGATAGATCTAACAGGATGCTTGGTGTTTCATAAAAAATATACATAGAGGAAGTGCTACAACCCTTTAGACATGGTATCACTCTTTCCAAAAAGATGTGTCCAAGCACACCTGAGGAGATTGAGCATATGAGTAGGATCTCTTATGCTTTGGCTATAGGGTGCCTCATGTATGCCATATTATGTACTCAACCTGATATTATCCTTATTGTGAGTGTCACATTAGGTATCAGTTGAATCTAGGAGAAGAACACTGGATAGCTATGAAGGATAATCTTAAGTATTTGAAAAGAACTAAAGATTTATTCTTGATCTTTGGAGGAGGATCGGAGTTATGGGTTGAAGGATACACTGATTCAAATTTTATGTCTGATCCTGATGATAGAAAATCTACATTAGGTTGGGTGTTCTTATGCAATAAAGTTTTGATAAATTGAAAGAGTTTCAAACAACCAATCATTGCAGAACTAGGGAAGCTGAGTATGTCATTGCTTATGAGGTAGCAAGAGAAACTTTCTAATTTTAAAAGGGTTTGTTGGAGAATTAGGTGTAATGTCATGAGATGGTATAACATTGTATTGCGACAACATTGGCACCATAACTCTAGCTAAGGAGCCTAGATCTCATCAGAATTTCTAGCACATAAGAACGATAACAAGCAACTACCTCAAGAAGAAATATATCGATGTACAAAGAGTAGAGTCCGCGGATAACTTGACAGACCCACTAACAAAGCAGTTGAGCCAGCAGAAGATTGAAGTCCATCTTGAGAAGATGAGACAGGTTAGTGGCCAATTGGCTCTAGACCAAGTAGGAGATTATTAAATATATACCCTAAAAGCCAATATGACAAATATATTGTAATAAGTTTAGAACATATATTTGTACTTAAATTATCAAACTAGGCAAGTTTTATCTATTCTTATATTATGGGTCCGAAAATTATTCAAAAAATTAATAATTTAAAGATACATATTCTAAAGACTTTAAAATTTGAGATATGTATAATTAATTTTTAAATTATTTCTAATCGATGGATCATCATAGGGATGGTGATTGATCCAGTTAGATCAATGCATGGATCTCTTTCTTCGAGATAGATGAGTCTCGAGTCTACGGTATAGAGACACTGAGCGAGAGTGTGGATGGTTATTGGAGAACATCGGTACTGAGCATTGCCATACGAGATATTACATGGATGTCTACTCACTTATTAGTGATCTTCTCGATGCTGTAGTGGTGTGAGTGATTCTTTGACCTACGATCTCTTGGCTACTCATAGTGGAGTTGCTATAGTTTGATTACATACAAATATAGTCCCTAACTATATGGATCCTTGTAGTGAACGTTGGCTGTAGTAGGTTCACTATAGAAGTAGGGTACATACTTAGACAAAATTTATCGACCTTAATAGATAAGGAGTAGTCCTATGAGATTTGAGAGGCTGAGTCCTTAAGTCTGTGGCCATAGTAAGGTGATTGATGGAAAAAAATTTTCATGAGTTTTACATTTTGGACTCGAGCTAATCGAATCTTTCATATGACGGATGTTGGAATTTGATGACTTTCCATAACCTCCATCTTATCGGTACTCATGATAGAGAAACTAAATCACACAGTAACTACACTTAGAAGTTCTATTTTCTATTCTATTGGATTACCACCACATGCTGCTAGGCTTCACTAGTAGATTGTAAGAACTTACTAGGATCATTTTGGATCAATGACCCTTAATGGGTGTGAGTTAGAAGTATTTTAACCCATTGAAAGGAGGTTTAAAGATATTATGATGGAGTTCATGATATATCTTACTATTAGATATATTGAAACCTATAGGATCATATAGAAAAGAGATTCTTAACTGATTGGATGGTTGAGTTATGATTGAGAATCTTAATAGCAATTAATTATCAATATGATTGATAATGCAAAAATTACAATCAAAAATTTGCTAAGTGTTCGTGAATTATAGGAGGATCAATTAGTAATTAGATTGCTGTTTGACTCAATCTATTGAGCTATAAAATTCAAATCAGATCTAATTGAATTAGATTTAATTAGATTTTATTTGAGTTTGATTAGATCACGCCTAATTGGATTATGAGATGACCCAATTACATAAGGAGATCATTTCCTAGTTTGACTAGAACTTGATTCCATCAATTTTCTAATTGGATTAGAATTTAATTTAAATTTAATTAAGTTTTAAATTAGACTCAAAATTAATTTAATTTGGATAGAATCTAATCCTAAATTGGTTAGGTTTAAATTAGATTTAAATCAGCCCTTAAAGGAATCTCGATTGGACTAGGATTCTTTCTCCTTGTGCCACCCATATTCATGCCTAGAAAGGAGATCGCCCCCTTGGTTTTTGCTCCAGCAAAGGACCACACATAGCCCCTCTCCATGCTCTCCTTTTCTCTTCTTTTTGATAGGGATCAAATCTGATTTGGTTTGATTTTGATTGGATTAAAGTTGGAGTCCTAGTTTGATTAGGTTTGATCTTGTCAAAACCTAGTCTTACCTTAACTACTTGGATGCCTATTTAAAGAGGGGCTTTAGGATGTTGAGACCTGATATTAGATCAGTTTTGGGCATGGGACTCCTCTTTGGGTGCTGAATCATAGAGAGAAGAGAGAAAAAAAAGGGAGAAAGGGTTCTCATAGTTTTTTCTTCCTAGTCTTCTTCCTCCTGGTCCACTTCTTTTTTGAGAAAGTCTTAAAAATTGAAGAAGATCCTAATCAACCATCAAAGAAGCAATCTCTATAAGAAAGTTAGCATCTCAAAAAGATAAAAGAATCTTCGATCAGATCAGACCTCATGTGAATACCCATAGAGGTCGGACACGTGAGCAGCTACACTAGAACCTGAGATATCCTCAGATCTGGATCTGAAGAAAGAGTTCAGCGATTCAGGTATATAATTTGATCATAAAATTATTTTTTTCTATAAAATCAGATCCTCTTAATCTTGTTTATCATCATATGAACTAGATCCATGGATATTTGATTTAGATTTATGCATATATAGGATTAAATCTGATTTAATCTAGTCTTCTGCTGTATATTTTTCAAAATTATTTTCAAATCTGTATGCAAAATATCTAAATTTTAACAATGATATCAGTGCCACGGATTCATATGTATGAGAATAAACTGAGATCTAATTTCTAAATCAGATCTAAAAGTAATCTGATATAGATCCGACATTGGGATGATATAAGATTGTGCTAGCATAGGATTTACCCTTTATGTTGTAAAGGTTATCCTATATCTATGTTTGATGTTTTAAAAAATATTTTTAAAAATTTAGATCTAATTTTTATTCATGTATAAAATATATTTTTAGATCTGATATATCATGATTTCTTCGATATTGATATGAAACAAAGTTGTCCTAGCATAAGGTTTATCTCTTATGTTGTAAAGGTTGTCCTATATCAATGTAGAATGATTTTAGATCTGATTTTAAATCATGTATGAGATATATGATTGTTAATTTAGATTTAAAAATTCAATTTTTAGATCTAATTATTTATCATGTATGAGATATATGAATCATTGTATAGATCTGAAAAGTAGTTTTAGATCTAATTATATCATAGATGAATGATTGCTGAAATTTGAAAACTAATTTTAGGATTATAACATATTTAGATCTGAAATCTAAAAGTTGTTTCAAGATCATAACATATTAAATCATTCATGTAATTCAAATTTAAAATTTAAATTTTAGATCTAAATTTAATATTAATGAGATTAACAATTGATCATGGCTGAATCAAATTAGGTCTAGTAAGTTGATTACACCTAGGGTAATTGATTCGAATTTAATGAAACCCAATCAATTTGAGCGGTTGATCAAACCCATTCAAGAGTTGATTAGGATTAGGTCAAGAGTGCTCATGATCAAATCAATAGTTGTAGTTGGTCGGATCGATTGAAATCCATATGTTAAATCGATTGACCTAAGGACCTAATTCAGCCTAGTGGCTCGAGCCTCAATCACTAAGCTAACTTATTTGAAATCAGTTAACCAATTGATATCTAAAGCAAGTGTTAGATGGTGGTTACTTAATTCGGACCCTTGAATGTTGAAGGGGGAGCCTCCTACTCATCTTCACTTACTTGGCTAATTTGATATATTGTGTCTGAAGGAACCAGATCTAAGGTTTCAAGGTTGGATCTTGGAATTTTTTCAAGATCAGACAGCGGAAGACTAAAATAAATTAAAATTTATCTTATAAAAATAGAAAATCTCTAGATCTAAGATCTTATTACATGATTATTACATGGTATTAAATCAAAAATTAAAATATAAATAGCAAAAACTACATGTTGATCATATTAACATGTTTATATACTACATCTAATGTACGTAAAATATAATAGATCAGATCTATTACCTTGCAAGTTAAATGTTCTAACTTTACTGATCCAGGCTTGAGGATGATATTGCAAGCTACACATATGTCTGACCTCTAGGAGTCATCCACACGAGCCCATGAATCACGATCAGAAGTCCTGGTCTAGGAAATCAGCACAGTATGCTAGTACTGTGCTGATCTATCTTCGATGGTCGATCAGATGCCTCCTTATTCTTGATTTGGACTCTTCCAAAGATGAGAGATAGGAGAAAGAGTTTTAGATGTGAGACACTCTTAGAAAACTCATAGATGGAGGAAGGAAAGGGGTGAACTCAGCAACCCTAGAAGACGAACCTCTTCTTCTTCTCTTTGCTCTAACCCAGACACTTAGTTTTGTGTATATTATATCTCCGTGCCCCAACACTCTTTCTTTCTAATTTTTATATGCTCCAAAGGTCTCTCAATGCTCTATTATCTACAAAAATTTCAAAAAAAAATTCATTTTAAATAAAGAGATATAAAGAATCTTTGTCTAGGTCAAATATCTAGTCAAGAAAAATCCAAACAGGACAAGACAAGGGGTGCCAAACTCTTGGGCGCCCCCTCCTTCTTTTTCTACCATGGACCACCAGAAAAGGGTGCACAATATATATCATAAAATTCATAAAAATCTCAAAAAAAATTTGGATAAAATCAGTGCCATAAGAAAAATTTTTGATTTCCTAAAATTCTATCTCATAGAATTTGAAATCTAAACTAATTTCTACTTTGACTTGGTCCACAACCACATTCCATATAAGAGAGAAAGAGTGGAAAGCTTTGGGCATGCATGAAGGCCTGGGAGAGAAGGTTTTGTCACATAAAATAAGAGAGAGTGGAAGTGGGGGGCTAAGGTGGCGTAAGGTGGAATCCTAGTCTTACTAGGGTTCAATCTATGATTTGTTCAAATTTGGTTTCTCAAACCAAATCAGATCAAAATCAAATCAACCCAATTAAGAATCTAATTTAATCAGATTAAATTAGATTTAAATTTAATTTAATTTTTTAATTAAATTAGAAATTAGGTTGACCCAAGTCCTAATTGAACTAGGACTAATTTTTTCTTGCACTTGGCTTATCTAATAAACCAATTGGACTTGATCCAATCAAGCTCAAACTAAATCTAATTGAATCATATTCAATTAGACTTAATCTTAGCCCATTGACTTAATCAAATTAAGTCAATTAGCAATCAAATTGCTAATCGATCCTCCTGCAACACTTGCACTAGGTTAAATGTCAATCGTATTGATCGTTTAACCCTAGAACGATTCTTAATAATTGATCAACCATCCAATCGGATCATGAACTCTAATGTGTGTGACCTCATAGGTCTGAACCTAAGTCAGTAGCATAGAAATAAATTTTTGTACCAATCGAAGTGACCATTTAACAATAGTACCCGACGGTCGGATAGGTCGAATGTGTAGAACAACATACTTAGAACTCATGTGGATATAGTTTTCATATAATTCATCCTCTTGATCAAAATATGTTGGAAAATATATCTCAAAATCTAATCATCAAGCTGTTGATGGTTGAGCAACCAAGTATGGTAATTAATTTTTTAATAAATAAAATATATTTGGTATTTTCATCATAAGCTTTCATCTTCTAATGAACTCCGTTATTATGATGAAGTCCTTAGGACTATTCAGATTCGATAAAGAGAGGATTTATCAATTAGTTCTTAAAACTGTTCATGACTAAATGATAGGCTGTTAATAAGGACGACAGCTTCTATCGAGCATAGGTCACTATAGGCCATATGGGTTGGTTGTCTTCTTAACCAAGGAGTGTGGAGACACTGGTATGGCATACAGATGAGATGTAAGGATACATCATCATTGAATATGACCAACTCCAGAGTATTCTACTATCGAGAATGTCTCTGATGGGATATAGGTATAAGTATCCCTTAGACCTGAGATCACCTCAGTGACTTGCAAGCAACTCACTGTGCTTTGGTATTGGACTAACTGAATTTCTAATTCAGTGATGGAAGGCTTCTTGGTATAGTCAAGTACTTGCAAAGTCAGAGTATGATCGAGATGGGATTGACCACTCCAAGAGTTGAAGAAGAATGAGTCACTATATTTCAATTTAGCAAAACCTTGGCCAGGGTAATCCATCAGATAGATCTGATATTTTGAAATACAATGTGGACAACTTGATCAGAGTTGACAGTCGAACTCTGAGGTATGCTATGATCATTTTGATCAAGGGGATGAATTATATGAAAACTATATACGCATGGGTTCTAAGGATGTTGTTCTACACATTCGACCTATCCGATCATCGGGTACCATTACTAGATGGTCACTTCGATTGGTTCAAAAATTTATTTTTATGCTACCGACTTAGGTTCGGACCTATGATATCACACACATTAGAGTTCATGATCCGATCGGATGGTTGATCAATGATTAAGAATCATTCTAGGGTTAAATGATCAATACGATTGACATTTAACCTAGTGCAAGTGTTGCAGGAGGATCGATTAGCAATTCGATTGCTAATTGACTTAATTTGATTAAGCCAATGGGTTGAGATTAAGTCTAATTAAATATAATTTAATTAGATTTAGTTTGAGATTGATTGGATCAAGTTCAATTAGTTTATTGGATAAGCCAAGTGCAAAGAAAAAACTAGTCCTAGTTCAATTAGGACTTGGGTCAACCTAATTTCTAATTTGATTAAAAAATTAAATAAGATTTAAATCTAATTTAATCTGATTAAATTAGGTTCTTAATTGGGTTAAGATCTATTTTAACTAGATTGATCTAATTTTAGTTTGATTTGGTTTGAGAAACTAAATTAAAACAAGTCATAAGATAGAATCCTAGTAAGACTAGGATTCCATCTTGCGCCACATAAGCCCCCCCCCCACGCCCTCTCTCTTATCCCACACCAATCCCCTCTTATTTTGTGCGACAAAAGCCCTCTCCCAGGACTTTCCTATATCCAAAAGATTTTCTCTCTTCTTTCATACATGAAAAATGGTTGTGGATCAAATCAAAGTAGGAATAAGTTTGGATTTCAAATTCTATAAGATAGAGTTTTAGAAATCCAAAACTCTTTCCTTTTTGCACTGAATTTACCCAGATTTTTTCTGAGATTTTTGTAACTTTTAAGGCACACATTGTGCACCCTTTTCTAATAGTCCATGCATGAAAATAAGGAGGAGGCACCCAAGAGTTGGGCGCCCCTTATCTTGCCGTGTTTGGATAAGCTTTGACTAGGTATTTGACCTAGACAAGGACTCTATCATATCTCTCTCTATAAAATGAGGTTTTTCATAAAATTTTTATATATTATAGAGATTTGAGAGACCTTTGAGACATCCAAAAATAGAGAGAAAGATTTTGGGTCATGGAGATATAATAGACACAAGATAAGGTGTCTAGGAGAGAGTAAAAGAGAAGAAGAAGAGGGTCTTCTTCTAGGGTTGTTAGTTTCATCTCTTTCCTTCCTCCATCTTGAGTTTTTCTGAGAGTGTCTTAGATCTAAAACTCGTCCTCCTACTTTTCACATCTTTGGAAGAGCCCAAATTAAGAAGAAGGAGGCACTTGATCAACCATCGAAGAAGGATCAGCGCAATACTAGTATACTGTGCTGATTTCCTGAAGCAGGATTTCTGATCGAGATTCGTAGGCTCATGTGGATGACTCCTAGAGACCGGATGCATGTGTGTTTTGTAACATCATCCTCAAGCTCAGATTAGAAAGGTGAGAACATCTAACTTGCAAGGTAATAGATCTGATCTATTGTTTAATACATACATTAGATGTAGTATAGAAATATGTTGATATGATCAACATGTAGTTCATGCTCTATATATTTTAATTTTTGATTTAATGCTATGTAATAATCATATAATAGGATCTTAGATCTAGGATTCTCTAATTTTAAAAAATAAATTTTTATTTATTTTAGTCTTCCACTGTTTGATCTTGAAAAAGTTTCAAGATCTAACCCTGAAACCCTAGATCAGGTTCCTTCAAAATGCTCATAGGACACCTCAGAGTTCAACTGTCAACTCTGATCAGGTTGTCTACATTATATTTTAAAATATCAAATCCATCTAATGGATTATTCTGGCCAAGGTTTTGATAAATTGAAATACAGTGACTCATTCTTCTCCAACTCTTGGAGTGGTCAATCCCATCTTGATCACACTCTGACTTTGCAAGTACTTGACTGTGCCCAGAAGCCTTCCATCACTGAATTAGAAATTCAGTTAGTCCTGTACCAAAGTACAGTGAGTTGCTTGCAAGTCACTGAGGCGATCTCAGATCTAACGGACACTTATACCTATATCCCATCAGAGACATTCTCGACAGAAGAATGCTCTGGAGTTAGTCACGTTCAATGATGATGTATCCTTATATCTCACATGTATACCATACCAGTGTCTCCACACTACTTGATTAAGAAGACAACCAACCCATATGGCCTACAGCAACCTATGCTTGAAAGAAGCTGTCATCCTTATTAACAGCCTATCATTTGATCATGAATAGTTTTAAGGACTAATTGATAAATCCTCTCTTTATCGAACCTAAATAGTCCTAAGGATTTTATCACAACAACAAAGTTCATTAGAAGATGAAAACTTATGATGAAAATGCTAAAAATATATTTTATTTATTAATAAATTAATTACAATACAAGGTTGCTCAACCGTCAACAGGCTGACGATTGACTTTTGAGATATATTTTTCAACAACTCCCACTTGTCCTAAAGCCACTCGACACAGTATCTAATACCCATCTTCAACTTGTGGTTGTCGAACTCCTTTATTTTCAAGGCTTTAGTGAAGGGGTCGACTAGGTTCTCCTTTCCGTCGATCTTCTGAAGGTCAACGTCATCTCGATCCACGATCTTCCAGATCAGGTAGAAGCGGCACAAAATGTGCTTCGTCTACTAGTGTGCTTTGGGTTCCTTTGCCTGAGCTTTGGCACCAATGCTGTCACAGTAGAGTAGGACGGACCATCGAGGGAGGGTGCTACTCCAAGCTCGATGATGAATTTTCTCAACCACACAGCTTCTTTCACGGCATCCGATGCTGTGATGTACTCTACCTTACAAACAGAGTCTGCCACAGTATGCTGCTTGGAACTCTTCCAACAGATGGCTCCACCATTCAGAGTAAAGATATAACCCGACATGCTTCTGCTGTCATCATGGTCAAATTGAAAGCTGGAGTTTGTGAACCCCACAAGTTTCAGATCTGACTTGCCATAAACCAACCATTGGTCCTTAGTATTTTTCAAATACTTAAAGATGGCTTTAATCACTTTTCAATGGTTTTCTCTAAGATCAGATTGGTATCTACTCACTATTCCTAGTGAGTATGCCACATCTGGCCTTGTACATATCATGGCATATATGATAGATCCCACAGTCGAAGCATATGGGACTCTACTCATATGCTCTCTCTCTTCAGGAGTTGTCGGACAATCCTTCTTAGAGAGAAAAATTTCATGACCTATCGGTAGGTAGCCCTTCTTGGAATTCTCCATACTGAACCTCTTCAGCACAGTGTCTATGTATGTGGATTGAGATAACCCAAGCATCCTTTTTGATCTATCCCTATAGATCTTCATCCATAGGATGTAGGATGCTTCACTCAAGTCCTTCATGGAGAATTGTGATGACAACCAAACTTTTATTTCCTGTAGTGCGGGGATGTCATTCCCGATTAAGAGAATGTTATCCACGTACAAGATAAAAAATATCACAACTGGACCATTTGTCCATTTATAGATATAGGGCTCTTCTCCGTTCTTAATGAAGCCATACGTTTTGATCACCTTATCAAAATGCATGTTCCAACTCCGAGAAGCTTGTTTCAATCCATAAATAGATCTCAGAAGCTTGCACACCTTGGACTCATCTATGGATGTAAACCCCTCAGGTTGTATCATATACACCTCTTCGATCAACTCTCCATTCAAAAAAACTGTCTTTACATTCATCTGCCATATCTCATAATCCAGATGGGCAGCTATTGCTAGCATTATCTAAATAGATTTGAGCATTGCCACAGGGGAGAATATCTCGTTATAGTCAATACCATAATGTTGACGATACCCTTTGGCAACCAGATGGGCTTTATAGATCTCCACCTTTTCATTTGCACCCCTCTTCCTTTTGAAGATCCATTTACACCCAATGGATTTAACCCCTTCAGGTGGGTCAACCAATGTCCATACATCGTTGATCTTCAGAGACTCTATTTTAGATTTCATGACTTCAAGCCATTTCTCGAAATCAGATCTCTGCATTGCATCCATATAGGTGATCGGATCCTCATCATTCTCATCGAGTTCGATGGGATCACCATCCTAGATCAAAAAACTGTAGTATCTGTCTGGCTGATGCGGTACTCTATCGGATCGTCTTAATGGTGCAGGTACATTGGGCTCCAGATCTGATCTAATCAAATCCGACTCAGGTTTAGCTATTGGTGTCGGTCCTTCTACCTGTTAAACTTCATTAGGTTCAACCTTAGAGGCAACGGTTCCTTCACTAAAAAACTCTTTTTCTAAAAAAGTTGCCTTAAGACTGACGAACACCTTTTGTTCATCAGCATGGTAGAAAAAATATTTTTTGATCTCTTTAGGGTACCCTATGAATGTGCATTTGTCAAACCTAGGTCCAAGTTTATCTGTAACTAACCGTTTGACATAGGTCGGACACCCCCAGACCCTAAGGTGTGAAAGTGCTGGCTTACGCCCTATCCATATCTCATATGGAGTTTAATTACAGACTTACTTGAAATCCTATTTAACAGATAATTGGCCGATTCGAGATATATCCCCAGAAGGATATCGGCAAGCTGGCAAAATCCATCATGGATCGGACCATGTCTAACAGAGTCTAATTTCTCCTTTCAGACACACCATTATGCTGTGGTATTTCTGGAGGAGTCCATTGAGAGAGAATCCCATTCTTTCATAGATATGTGAGAAACTCATCAGAAAGGTATTTTCCTCCTCAGTCATATCGAAGAGTTTTAATATTCTTTTCAGTTTATTTTTCTACTTCACTTTGAAATCGTTTGAATATTTCAAATGAATCTGACTTATGTTTCATCAGATAGACATATCCATATCTGAATAGATCATCCGTGAAAGTGATGAAGTAGAAATATCCACCTCTAGTACTTGTGCTCATGGGCCCGCATACATTAGTATGTACTAGGCCCAAGAGCTCAATAGCTCTCTCACCTTTTTCACTAAAAGGTGACTTGATCATTTTATCAAGAAGATAGGACTCACAGGTTGGAAGTGATTCACAATCACTGACTTCGAAGATTTTCTCTTGAGTCAACCTATTTATCTTGTTCTTGTTTATATGACCAAGTCCATAGTGCCATAAGTAGATGTTTGATACACTATCTAATCTAGGATGCTTGCGAGTAGAATAGACTACGTTAATAGGTTGTGATAACATATACACACCATTGTTCAAATATCCACAAAAAATAGTAACACCATTCATAATGATATTACAAACTTGTTTCTTTATTGAAATTTAATAATCATTTTTGGTCAAAAGGCCTACAGGAATAACATTTAAAATGAAACTGGGACAGAAATGACAATCATTAAGAACAACGGTATGGGACTCAAATACAAGTTTCAAGATTTCTAATGCTAGAACTAGAACTGATCTTCTATCTCCAACATTCAAAAACCTCTCGTCTTGCTCGAATCTCCTACTGACTTGCAACCCCTGCAATGAATTGCAAATATGGTAAGGGCTACCAGTATTCAATACCCAGTCAGTTATATCACAAATAGAGAAATTGCAAGGAGTTATCATATAAATATTTTGCCCAGCAATAGCTTGCTTCTTTCTCTGCCTATTCGGATCTAGGGAGGCAATGTACTGAGGACAGTTCCTTTTCTAGTACCCTCGCTTCTTGCAAAA
This sequence comes from Elaeis guineensis, assembly GCF_000442705.2. Classification (NCBI taxonomy): domain Eukaryota; kingdom Viridiplantae; phylum Streptophyta; class Magnoliopsida; order Arecales; family Arecaceae; genus Elaeis; species Elaeis guineensis. The sequence continues at coordinate 69,623,065 of NC_026001.2, read as the reverse complement.
GAAGCATTCAGTTTGACTCTTATCAGGCTTGATCTTTCTGATCTGGTCCTGCACTGATGTCCCAGCCTGAACTTGCACCTTCTTCACTTATTTTTTTATTCTTTTTCCCTTTCTTAAAGGGTCGAGAATCAGAAGATGAACCTCCCACTAAATTCACCGACTCCTTGTGGAGTTGGTGATCCTTCTCAAAGTTTTGAAGCAACCCCAGTAATCCGTGGTAGTTTACTTCAGGTTTTGTCATTCTATAATGAGTGAGGAATGGGAGATAAGATTTGGACAGTGAGTTCAGTATTGCATCTTTTCCAAGCTGCTCATGTAGGAGAAAGCCAAGCTTGCTCAAACGCTCCATCAGCTCGATCATGTACAATACATGATCAGTGACAGAGGCACTATCCCATATTTTGGCGTTGAAGATGACACAACTAGTCTCGTGCCTCTCCACATCATCGGATGTGCCAGAGACATCCTCCAACACTTGAAGCATGTCCTTTGGCTGAGCCGTCTCAAATCTGTGATTGAACTTGTTGCTCATAACAGCTAGCATGATGTAGCACACCATGATCCGATCACTGAGCCACTTCTGGAAAGTGTCTCTAACTGTTCCATGTGCATTGGCAGCTGGCTCCTCAGGTGCAGGATCTGTTATCACATATAGGATCCGTTCATGCTCCAGGACTATCTTCAACTTTCAGTACCAGCTATCGAAGTTGGGTCCCACCAACTTATCATTGTCCAACAATGATCGGAGTGATAAGAAAGTGGCCATATCTACACAAAAAAAATCATAACCTAATTAGTAATTGATTCATTAAACCTAAAGATTTAGACTTTAATCAAAAGATTTCTCCCATTATTTTATTCGAATTGGTAGCCTATACCTCCAATTCAAGGAATTACCCTAATTCCTTAGTGGGTACTAGAATCCACTTAGACTGCACACAAGCCCAACTTTGGTTGGCCAACCCATGTACATCTAAGGGTAGGTTCATAACCAATTATTTCTCTAAATAATTTCTAGTAGTTTTAATTTTGCCTCAATCCCTAATCAGTAGGCTTTGACCTTCACTGAAAAGGTCTGGTTAGATCCAACCATTAACATGACTATACTTGACCCATCTAGCCAATGAATGATTAGGCCCAACTTTGGTTGGCCAACCTAACTATCATTTAGAAAGATGCAGTCAACAAATCATATTATGAATGATAATTTCATCAGCCGATAAGCACCAAGCCTTTGGGCCTCCAATGATTATCCAACTAATGGACCCATTATCATCCACTTAATGAGAGGCTATGATCTAGTTATCACCATAACTATTTAATTTTAAGGATCTAATAATTTTAGAAGATTTAATTAAATTAGAGGAGGAGGTCAGCTGAACCAGCTTATCATGATCCTCCCACTGGCTTCACCAAGTCAGCTTAAGGGAGACCATTAAAAGGGCTGGTCTAAGAGCACCTAAATAAGTCACACTGATTTACTTAGCTGACATGGGTCAGCTCAAATAGTCAAGTGATCCGATCAAAATATAATTTCATCAAGAGGCCATATAAGTTCGATCGGTGGGAGGGTCTGCCAAAGCTTGCCTTAGACACTATCAGAAATGGTTAGATAAGCGGGCTGCCAATTAAAAATCATCGGCCTGATTTATCTTAGACACCAACTAGTTTAATTATTTTTAATTAGATCAACCTAATAGTTCATCCTAGACTGCTTAGCCAAGAATCAAGTCCATTTGGTTCTCGTTAAAGATATGGACTTGACCAACTACAACTATTGTAATTGATCTAGAGAATCCTTGACCTAATCTAAGATAATAATTGATTAGATTTAGTCAATTCTCTAATTAAATCCATCTTTAATCTAACCTTAAGTCTAACCCAATGGACCTAATTCTCACTAACCTATTAACCCAATGTGTTATGGTTTGTGTCTTAGGTTCTTCAATTCACAATCCTAGAACCTAATCAAACAACTTTTTAATTCTCAATTAAATTTTGGGTTGAGGATTGGGGTTCGACTTTTCAAAAAAAAAATTATATTTGTAAAATATTTTTACAACATGGTTCTACCAACCAAGTTGCATGTTTGATTCATAATCAAAATGCAAGTGAAATAAGCATGAAACTACTTTAGATCTAATCTAAACAGGTTTATGTAATTGAAACAATTTTAACTTTAAACTATGCAAATTTTTTAGATAAATATATGATGGTCGAGCTGGCTCTTCATTGAAGTCGAGCTGGCTCAATGACGTTTCACCCGAGCATCAGTTCTATCTGCTTGAGAGACCCGGCTCGAATCAGCATCGAGCTGGCTTGATTAATCCTCAAGCCGGCTCAGCTGTGTGCCCGAGCCAACCCAGCTAGTTTTAGCAAAACTGTCAATGGTTCTTTTCACGAAAATTATTAACAAAGAGATTTTATTTTAGATTTAAATATCTTTTAAATCTAATAAATCATAAATTTAATCTAGATCACATCTAACAAATTTATGATTAAAGATAAATCTACACGAACTAGGACAACCTTTGCACTGTGAGGGATAAATCTTACAGCAGGACAACCTATAGTTCGTGATTGATCTAAAAATTTTAATTTTAGATTTAATAATTAGATTATAAATTAGATCTAATATAAAAAATAATCTAAGAATGTATAAATAATCATGTAATAAACAACTTAGGCTCTGATACCAATTGAAGGAACCAGATCTAGGGTTTCAGGGTTGGATCTTGAAACTTTTTCAAGATCAGGCAGTGGAAGATTAAAATAAATCAAAATTTATCTTATAAAATCAGAAAATATCTAGATCTAAGATCTATTATATGATTATTATATGGTATTAAATCAAAAATTAAAATATAAAGAGCAAGAACTACATATTGATCACATCAACATATTTCTATACTACATCTAATGTATGTAAAATATAATAGATCAGATCTATTACCTTACAAGTTAGACGTTCTAACTTTGCTGATCCGAACTTGAGTATGATGTTGCAAGCTGCACATGCATCCGACCTCTAAAAGTCGTCCACACGAGCCCATGAATCACGATCAGAAGTCCTGATCCAGGAAATCAGCACAGCATGCTAGTACTGTGCTGATCCTTCTTCGATGGTCGATCAGATGCCTCCTTCTTCTTGATTTAGATTCTTCTAAAGATGAGAAGTAGGAGAAGAAGTTTTAGATATGATACACTCTTAGAAAACTCACAGATGGAGGAAGAGAATGGGTGAACTCAGCAATCCTAGAAGAAGACCCTCTTCTTCTTCTCTTTGCTCTAACCCAGATACTTAGTTTTGTGTCTATTATATCTCCATGCTCCAATAGTCTTTCTCCTTGATTTTCACATACCTCAAAGATCTCTCAATGCTCTATAATCCATAGAAATTTTAAAAATAAATTCATCTTAAATCAAGAGATATAAAAAATTTTTGTCTAGATCAAATACCTAGTCAAGGAAAATCCAAACTGGGCAAGACAAGGGGTGCCTAACTCTTGGGCTCCCCCTCCTTCTTTTTCTGCCATGGACCACCAAAAAAGGATACATAATATGTGCCATAAAACCCACAAAAATCTTAAAATAAATTTGGATAAAATCAGTGCCATAAGGAAAGAGTTTTGGTTTCCTAAAATTTTATCTCATAGAATTTGAAATCCAAACTAATTCCTACTTTGACTTGGTCTACAACCACATTCCATGTAAGAGAGAAAGAGTGGAAAGCCTTGGGCATGTGTCAAGGCTTGGGAGAGAAGGTTTTGTTGCACAAAATAAGAGAGAGTGGGCATGGGGGGCTAAGGTGGCGCAAGGTAGAATCTTAGTCTTACTAGGGTTCAATCTATGACTTGTTCAAATTTAGTTTCTCCAACCAAATCAGACCAAAACTAAATCAATCCAATTAAAATAGGTCTTAACCAAATTAAAAACCTAATTTAATCAGATTAAATTAAATTTAAATTTGATTTAATTTTTTAATCGAATTAGAAATTAAGTTGACCCAAGTCTTAATTGAACTAGGATTAGTTTTTTCTTGCACTTGACTTATCCAATAAACCAATTAGACTTGATCCAATCAAGCCCAAACCAAATCTAATTAAATTATATTCAATTGGACTTAATCTCAGCTTATTGGCTTAATTAAATTAAGTCAATTAGCAATCAAATTGCTAATCGATCCTCCTACAACACTTGCACTAGGTTAAATGTCAATCGTATTGATCATTTAACCCTAGAATGATTCTTAATTGTTGATCAACCATCCGATCGGATCATGAACTCTAATGTGTATGACCTTCTAGATCCAAACTTAAGTTGGTAGTATAGGAATAAATTTTTGTATCAATTGAAGTGACCATCTAGCAATGGTACCCGACGGTCGGATAGGTCGAATGTGTAGAACAACATCCTTAGAACCCATGCGGATATAGTTTTCATATAATTCATCCCCTTGATCAAAATACTCATAGGATACCTCAGAGTTCAACTATCAACTCTGATCAGGTTGTCTACATTGTATTTCAAAATATCAAATCTATCTGATGGATTATCCTGGCCAAAATTTTGCTAAATTGAAATACAGTGACTCATTCTTCTCCAACTCTTGGAGTGGTCAATTCCATCTTGATCACACTCCGACTTTGTAAGTACTTGACTGTGCCCAGAAGCCTTCTGTTATTGAATTCGAAATTCATTTAGTCTAGTACCAAAGCACAGTGAGTTGCTTGTAAGTCACTGAGGCGATCTCAGGTCTAAGGGACACTTATACCTATATTCCATCAGAGACATTCTCGATAGCAGAATACTCTGGAGTTGGTCACATTCAATGATGATGTATCCTTATATCTTATCTGTATGCCATACCAGTATCTCCACACTCTTTGCTTAAGAGGACAACTAACCTATATGGCCTACAGTGACCTATGCTCGATAGAAGCTGTCATCCTTATTAACAGCCTATCATTTGGTCGTGAACAGTTTTAAGGACTAATCGATAAATCCTCTCTTTATCGAACCTAAATAGTCCTAAGGATTTTATCACAATAATGGAGTTCATTAGAAGATGAAAACTTATAATAAAAATACTAAAAATATATTTTATTTATTAACAAATCAATTACAATACAAAGTTGCTCAACCGTCAACAAGCTGATGATTGACTTTTGGGATATATTTTCCAATAGTGTCTTGAATCAAATTGCTTGGCGGTTCAGTTTAGCCCATGCCAATAGGACTAGTCATGATGATGACTAATTAAATGAGACCTAAATCAAAAAATAACTCCACAAATATTAAGTCCTAGGTCTTCCATCATTGTAGGAGTGCGGGCATCCTACTGATGTTGATTATTTTCAGCTGGTTACAGTGATTCAGCTACATCAGAAAGATGCAACCACCCTATTAGCATGAGATGTTGCTAGGTAATGATAGGGTTGGGTCCAATAACTAGGCACGGTGAGGGACCTAATGACAGTTTTACCTATGCGTTGAACGGTGGGTCTGATTAAACTAAGGATTCGGCCAATAATCGGGCACGGTGAGGCTTCATGACTTAGAGGCCAATCGCTGCAACATGCTTGAGAAGTATTGGACAATAGTTATCCACTCATTGGTATAACATATCATCAATGTCTATCAGGTGAGATACGTGCATATCAGTGGGACCGCAATACCCACTAAGAACCCTAATCATGTAGGGATTTTTGCATCTCCACGAAAGAGTGTGAGAGATCCATGAGAATAGTAGGAGTCTAATTTATTTCTTAAAGCTCCTAGAATAAATATGAATTTAAGTACAATTGTCTAACTAGAGTCTTTACTCTTCATAGTTTGGCCACATCGGCTTCAAATCCTTTAGCCTGTACCCTAGAGTCCAACCATTTGACCAAAACCAATTTTAAGGACTGACTCAGATATCTCAAGATAGTCCTGATATCGAAAAAGTTAGGATATGTTCTCGATCTGGACCCCCCTCTGCCAAACCATCCTGGTATAAGACAAAGAGCTGCACTAGATAAATAGATGGATGCTAACAATCAGATCAAGTGCTACATATTGGCTTCTATGTCAAATGAGTTTTAAAGCCAGCATTAGCACATGCCAACTGCCAGGGCTATGAGCACTCACCTGTAAGAGTTGTATGGTGAGCAGAGCCGAACGGTACACTTTTGATATTTTGAAGAGGCTCTTCAACTCCAAGATGAGTGAGGGGCAATTGGTCCATGATCACCATTTGACAATAATCAAAGATCTGGAGGAGCTTGAGAAGCTCAGCTTGACCATGCAAAAGGAATTACAAATAGATCTGATCCTGCAATCCTTGACTAGTTCATGCAGTCAGTTTATTCTAAATTGCCATATGATCAAGTTGGACTACACCCTACACGAACTCATCAACATATTGGTGACCATAGAGGGGACTTTGAAAAGTTCAAGGAGCTCTATTTTTGCATTGGAGCAAGCATCTGTTGGGAAACAGGCAGTTCAAGCATATATATTTTTAAAATTTTTATAGTGAAAGTAGTAGATTAAACTATTTAATCTCCTGTACATATTTTAGATCAGATCTAAACTACTTTCCTAAGAATCTATGACATGAAAATATAGCACAATAAAATCTGATTGGAAAGAAAATACTGCATCGATCATATCGATGCCCTAAATCAGATCTAACGCTTTAGATCTGATCCATTGAATTTAGAACCCAATATCTGATCATAGGTCGATGATCACCACTACTGATATATGTGATAGGAGGTCCTTCCTGAAGTTGAGCAGCCGCATAATGTGTCCAACCTCTACAGGTGATCCACTCAAAGTGCCAAATAGATTGTCCTTCCTAGGAGTGCTAGCTCACAATGAAGGCTTTGGATGGCTGATGGAGATCCCTTTCTTCAAATCAAACAGACACCTCTAGAATAGAAGAAGGAGCTTTTCAAGGAGAAGATGGTATAGAAGAAGAAAAACAAAATCCTTTTTATTTTTCTCTCTCAAAAAATTGGAACTAGAAAACCTTAGAATCCTACCCTAGATCTCACACCCCAAAGAGGATCTTTTTCCTCTTTTTCTCATGCATGGATACCCACCCCTCTTTCTTAAATTTCTCACACACTCTCTAAGGATTTTTTACACCAAATCTGAAGTGCTTTGGCACAAAAAGTCAGCCCTTCTTAAGATGGCATCCCACGTAGAGTTTGGATAATCTGGTTTAGCTTCAAATAGCCTTTGATCTTATCATGAATTCAACTCAAATTTGAACTCCTTTTCAAATCAAATTTAATCTATAAATAAAAGACTCAAAAAGGAGGTGACACAACTAAGATTGGTGCAAAAAATATCACACAAATATTTATTTTGTGCATGAGAAGAAGGTTGGTCGGCAGCTAGGAAGAGTCCCACAAAACATGGACTCTTAGTTTAAGCTGGATTTCAAACCAATTTGAAGTCAAACTTAATCCAACCAAATTTTGATCCAAAGAGGATCAGTGTTGGAAAATATGTTCTAAAGTCAATTATCTAGGTTGTAGATGATTATGCTCTATACAGGCATACAAATTATAAAATAATAAATATTATCTGGCAGATTCATCATAAGAAATATATCTTCTAAAATAGAACTTATATATTATGAAGTCCTTAGAACTACTTTCAAAATGATAAAGGAGGATTTATCATATGGTTCTTAAATCTTGCTCGTGATCAAATAATATAATTATCACAAAGACGATAATTGTATCGAGTATAGGTCATTGTATGCCATATTAGTTGGTTGTCCTCTTAATCAAGACATGTGGTGACATGGGTATGGCATACGGGTGATATATAGGAGTACATTTTATTGAGCATGATCACTTTCAAAGCACTCTACTGTCAAGGGCTGCTCTAATGGGATATGGGTATATGTGTCCCTCAGACCTGAGACTGTCTCAGTGACTTGCAAGCAACTCACTGTGCTTTGGTGCTGGACTATTCAAATTTCTAATTCAGTGATAGAAAGTTTCTGGATACAGTCAAGTACTTGTGAAGTCTGAGTGTAAGTCAAGATGGGATTGACCGCTCCAAGTAAAATTGGAGATGAAGCATCACTGTGTTTCAATTTAGCAAAATTTTGATCAAAGTAGTCCTAGTGAGGAGTCATAGGATTTTTAAGGTTGAGACACAATGTGGACCACTCTTCTTAGATTGACAGTTTACCCTTAGTCATCCTTGAGTATCAAGTGTCAAAGAGATGAATTATATGATAACTATATCCACATGAGTTCTAGAGTGTTGCGAGGTATATATTCGGCCTATCCAAATGTTGGATCCCATTGCTAAATGGTTACATCGATTAGTATAGGAATTATTCTTGTGCTACTGATTAGGTTCAAACTATAGGATCATATATATAGAAGTACCTATCTGATCAAATGACTGATCAACGATTATGAATCATTAAAGGATTTAATTATCAATTTGATTGATGATTAATCCTTTGCAAAGGTTGTAATAAATATTTACTAATGGTTAGTAAATTAAAAAAATAATTAATTGATAATATGATTATTAATTAGCTCAATTTGATTACACCATGAGGATTGGATTAGATCTAATTGAATTAGATTCAATTAGATTGATTGGATGCATCCCTATTGAATAATAGGACTTGTTCCAATTGATCTCAAGGAAATAAATTAAAATCTATGTTGAATAAGATTTGAATATTTTATATATAGTTTTTGATTGAATCAAATCCTATTGGATAATAGGCTTGATTGGATCAAGCCCTATTATGAAATAACTTCTCTGATATCCATCAAGAATCAATCTCTAGATCAATGAGATTTTAATCTTACTAATTATAAATTCAATTGGAGCCTAATAATTAGGTTAGGACCTAATTAGTTAGTTTGTTATAACTAATTCCTAAGTTTGTTAAGATTGAATCCAAGAATTAGTTAGAGTTTGACCAAAATCTTGAATCCTATTTGGAATAGGACTAAATCCAAACCAAGCCACCCCTTGTGATAATTAAATCTCCATGCCTACATCTCTCTTCACATTAAAAAAATCCCCAATGCCCCATATGAGCCGTGCCCCCTTTTCTTTCTTCCGTGGAAAATAGGCATCCCTTTTCTCCACTTTCTTGTCACCCAAAAAGGGACATCCAAGAGTTGGATGCTCCACAATCTCATGCGTGGAGTCCCTCATCTCTCCCTCTCTTTGGAAGAGATTTTAGTGCTTTTCCTTACTGGTTTTTGGGCATCAAAAAGAGGCTCCTCTGCTGGTTATACAGTAAAAAATTAGAGAAAAAAAATTCTTCCCAAGGAGAGAAAGATCAAGAAAGAAGATGGATCTTCTTTCTTGTGTGCAGTCTTGAAGAAGAAGGAGTTCTTCTTTTAGATTTTTTTTTATTTTTTTAAGATAAAAATTAGATTAGATCTAATTTTTAATATAAAAATTTAGAAAAAAAATATCAAAAAAATCTGGTTGGATGTTTGGGACTTCTTAGAGTTCTAGATCAAGGAAGAAGATGGATCTTCTTTCTTGTGCGCAACCTTAAAGAAGGAGTTCTTCTTCTAATTTTTTTTTATTTTTTTAAAGATAAAAATTAGATTAGATTTAATTTTTAACATGATGATTTAGAGAAAAAATATCAAAAAAATTTGGTTGGATGTTTGGGGCTTCCTAGAGTTTTAGATCAAGGAAGAAAAAGGGAGAAGAAGAGAAAAGAACGGTTCTTCTTTCGGATCTCTCTTTTAGATTTTTTCTAGAACTTAGGATTCTATATGATTTTTAGTATGAGAAATCAGATTAGATCTGATTTTCATCATAAAAAATCAGAGAAGAAAAGTTTTTCTTAAGGGCGTGAAAGGAAGAGAGAAAGATTTTCTCTTATGCGTGAAAAATTAAGAAGAAAGGGTTCTTCTCTTAATCTCTATTGTAGATATCAGATGCATGGATTTAGAAAGAAAAGGAAGAAGATCTCCTTATTCTTTAATTGTATAATGTTTCTCTTAGATCAGCCAAAAGATGGTGTCCTTGCGAGCTAGCACTCTCGGAGAAATCGATCAGCACAAGGGCTTCGTGTGGATACCCATAAAGATCGGATATGTGTGCAGCTGTCAAGCATCTTGAAGAACCATCTACCATAGATTTTGGATGTGATGATCTACTACCCATGCTCAGGTATGAGATTTTGATCTCAATTAATTTTTAAATATAATCTAAATATGAATTAGATATGATCTAATTACACTTAGATATATTCTGTACTTGCTGAATTTTAGATTTCAGATGTGTATATATGCATATTAGTTTATGTCATAGATCCTGTATGATGATTTAGATTTGATCTATGTATGCATTACAGATTAAATTATTTAATCTATCTGCTGTAAAATTTTTAAAAATACATGCACATCACCCACCATACTTTCCTTCAAATAATATCAGAGCCAGGTTCATTATGACATGAACATATATACATGTAGAGTTAAAATCTAAATTTAGCAATGCATAAGATATATTATGATCTATTTTTAGATATGATCTAATATAAAATTAGATCTAATATAATTTACATTTGATCTAAATTTTTGCATATATGATATATGAATTAGATTAGATGTTCTAAGTAGTAAAGTACTCGAATTGGGTAATCACCAGGCCATTCGATCATAGGAGCAAGTAAGATTACATGACCCTCTCTTCCCATTCAATGGGGTGCTCTTCATGGCGTGTAGGGGTGCCATTGTGAGGTCCCATTAAGAAGAAAATGAAAGGAGAAAACTTACTTTCTTGCAAAACCCTAGATCTTAAAACCCTTGGTGTTGTTGTATGTGATACAAGTTGCAAAGAAACTAGTTACATCTAATCTTGATTAATCAAAATTATTTTGATTGAAAATCATAAAAATTTAGATTTGATCTAAAAGATTTTATGATTTAATATAAAAAATTTATATAAAAAATTATTTCATAATCTTAATCTATATTAATGCTATACTTAATTAAGAATTAAAAAATATATTTTAGATCAGAATTATGATTAAAGATCTAATGATATTGCATAAAATATGGAGCATGAGATAGCTCAAATTAGGTCCCTTTAATTGGGTGAGATCTAAGGTTAGAATCAAAGACTTAATGGACTAGAAAGAGTAGTTGATCTAATCTAACCAATAGTTGATTTAGATTAAATCAAGGGTACTCTAGATCAAACACAACAGTTATAGATGATCGAGTCCATATCTTTGATCAAACCAAATGGACCTTGATTGAGGCTCAAAGGTTAAGCCTGAGCCATTAGGCTGATTAGATCGTTAGGTGACTCAAGTTGACTCATGTTGTTAAAGTTAATCAGTATGACTAATTTAGGTATCCTGGACCGACTTGTCTCTAATCCTTCTCATGAGTTGATAAAGTCAGTGGGAGGATCTATGATATGTCGGTTGGACCCACTAATCATTAGTCCTTTTCATGACTTGGTGAAGTCAGTGGGAGGATTTAAGACTTGTAGGTCGACTAATATCTTATAAAATAAATTAACCAAATCTTCTAAATTATTAGGTCCATAAAATGAGCTAGTTATAGGGATAACTAGATCATAGCCTTCTATTAAGGTGAATGGTAATGGGTCCATTACTTTAGATTGACATTGTAGGCACCATCCGTCTGATATTCTCTCTGAATGATAGAATTATCATTTATCATATGATGACTCTGTTGAACTATCTGATGGTGGTTAGGTTGACTGAGCCATCCTCAAGCCTGATCATTCTTTGGCTAGTATCACTGAGTAGATTCATGTTAAAGGTTCCTAATCGAGACTTTCAGTGGAGGCCCATCGCCTACTGAAATAAAATCTGAGACGAAAATAAATACTAAAAGTTGTTTGGAGAAATAATTGGTTGAGAACCTACCTATGGATACATATGGGTTGATCGAGCCATCCTCAGACTTATAGGCAGTCTATGTAGATTCTAGTACCTGCTAAAAATTTAAGGTAATTTTTTGAATTAGAGGTAGAGGCTATCAAGTCATATAAAATAATGGAAGAACCTTTAGACAAAGACCAAGTCTTTAGATTTAAAATAATTCATATACTAATAGGTCAATTATTTTTTTTTAGAAATGACTAGAATATTGTCGTTCTGTTCATTGTTAGACAGTGACAACGCTATTAGACCTGACTTCGATAGGCAGTATCAAAGTTGAATATAGTTTTTGAGAGAATTAATCAAAAAGTCTCAGGCTAACCCAAACAGGCTTAAAAGATAAATCAGCAAATCATTGCTGGTCAAGATGTTATGTGATAACTCCTTGAAGTTTCTCTATTGGTAATACTACTATCTGGGTATAAGATACTAATAGTGCAAGTTATGTTTACAAATAATTGCATAAGACATTAGGATAGTAGAAAGTTTGAAAACAGCAAGACTCCTAAATGTAAGACATGAAAGTCGGTTCCAGTCTTAACATCAAGAATCGTTGAGCTTGTTTTCAATCTTGAAAATATCATTTTAAGTGATTGACACTATTATCCAATCTTATTGATGGTATCTATAAGTATGATTATTGTGATATCATTATGAATGATACTACAATAATATGTGGACCATTGAAAATGATATAAACTCATTACCATGATCTGTTAGTGTAAAGTATACATCTAACTAGCATCCTAGATTAGACAATATCACTGAAGCCTACATTTGGTATAATTGACTTAGTCACCTTTTATTAAAAAGGGTGAATAAGCCAGCAATATTCTGAGTTTGATACATATTGATGTATTTGCACTCATGAACATAAGTGCCAAAAGAGGGCTTTACTACTTTATTAAAATCTCTGACGACCTATCTTGGTATGGGTGTGTCTTGTTTATAAAGAATAAATCTGAATCGATTGAAATGTTCAAATGATTCTGTAATGAGGTAGGAAAAGAACTACAAAGAGTATTAGAATTCATCAGTTTGACTAATGAAGTGAATATCTTTACAGTAAGTTTTGACATGTCTTGGAGAAAATTAGATTCTCTCTTAATGGACCTCTCCTGAGACATCACTATTTAAAAAGATGTCTGAAAAGGAGAATTCAACCTTGTTAGGCATGGTTTGATCCACTATGGGGTTTGCTGATCTGCCTGAGGTTATGATTTAGAGACAACTTGATATGTGCTCGAGAACGTTCTGAGCAAATCAATCACCAAAACTCCATATGAGATATGGATTTGGGTAATTCGATACTCTCTTACCTTAGGGTTTGGGATGTCGAATTTATATAAAATATTCACAAATCGATTAACTTGATCTTAGCCTAATAAATATTATTTTAAAATATTTCTTCTACTTTTCTGATGGACATGAGATGTTCATGTATCTTAAGGCCATCTTTTTGGAAAAGAAGTTCCTTGGTGAAGGAACTGATGCTATTAAGAGCAAACTTGGTGAAGCTTGATAGGTAGAGGAACCGACTCTGATATAAACCAACAGAACCAAAGTTTATTAGATCAAATTCAGAGCCCGATATAAAGGCATCTCTGAGTAGATATGATAGAGTACCGTATCAACCAAATAGATACTTCAGTTTCTAAGTTCGAGATAGAGATTTGATCTCCCATATGGAGCTGTATAGAGATCTAACTTTGAGAAGTGGATTGGTGTCATTAAATCTGAAATGACATCCATAAAGATCAACGATATATGGACATTCGTTAATTCACCTGAAGGGGTAAGACCCATAAGGTGTAAATGGATTTCAGATGGATCAAAGGACAGACGGAAAGGTGGAGATCTATTAATTCTGTCTGATTGTCAAAGGATTTCGTCAAAGTTATAGTGTTGACTATGATGAGATATTTTTCTTATGGCAATCCTCAAGTCCATTCAGATTGAATCAAGCTTCTTAGAGTTGGAATATATGTTTTGGATATGTGGCTTATTAAGAATGAAGCAAAATCCTGTATGTACAAATATACTATTAGTTCTATAAAATTATTCTTTATGTTGTTTGAGATAAAATTTTCTTAATCAAAAATGACATCCCTCCATTACAGAGAGTAAAAGCTTGATTATCATCTCTATTCTTCATAAAAATTTGGAAGGTTATGAGAACCATCCTTAAGTATTTATGAAATACTAAGGATCAATGACTCGTTTATGGAGAGTCTGACTTAAAATCTATAGAATATTGATTCTAATTTTTAATTAGATTGAAATGACAAAGTTGTATCAAATTGTGTTTTTATCTTAAAAGGGGAGCGATATGCTGAAAGGTTCCATGCAATAGTCAGTAGCAAATTTTATTTGTGATACAGAGTTCTTTGCGGCATTTGATGATAGTAAAGAAGTTGTTTGGTTATGAAAGTTCTTTAGCGAGCTTAGAAAGGCACCCACTATTAATGGTCCAATTTTGCTGTGTTAACAGCAGTACTGAAGCCATAGCTCAAGCTGAAGAATTAATGCTCCATCTGTGAACCAAACACTTTCTGCATTTTAATTGTTGGGTATAAAATAACCCCAGCCGAAGTTCGTAAGAGGCCAACCCTCCCAGGACTCTTCCAGCTTTCGATCTTGTGCAGTGTCTTTCTGAACTTCTCCAGCCGTCTGAGCTTCCACAGTACCATCCGAACTCCTCCAGCAGTCGACCTTCCACATTGTCCTCCACATTCCTCCAACGGACGAACTCCTATCATGCCATCTGGACTTCTCCAATAATGAGCTCCTTCATTCGTTTGTCGGACTGCTCCAAATGCTCTCTGGACTTCACTATCAGCCAATTTTTTTTACAGTGATCGACTACTCTCTGAATCTCTTCCAGACTTCCTCCTGTCATGATCGACTTTACTCCGAGCTTCTTTCAGACTTCATCAATGCTTGGGCTTCTCCAGTAGTAGGACTTCTACAGTAACCAGACTCCATCTTAGTTTCTACAATGGTTGACCGTCTGCCAGATTTTTACTCCAAACTTCTATTGCAAGCGGACTTCATTCGAGCTTCTACAGTAAGTGGACTTCGTCCGAGCTTCTACAATAAGCGGTCTCTATCCGGGCTTCCATGGCAACCATCTCCATCCGAGCTTCTACAGCAAGCAGACTTCATCCGAGCTTCTACAGTAAGTGAACTTCGTCCGAGCTTCTACAATAAGCGGTCTCTATTCGGGCTTCCACGGCAATCGGTCTCCATTTGAGCTTCTATAGCAAGCGGACTTCATCCAAGCTTCTACAGAAAGTGGACTTCGTCCAAGCTTCTACATTAAGTGATCTCTATCCGGGCTTCCACGGCAATCGATCTCCATCCGAGCTTCTACAGTAAGCGAACTTCGTCTGAACTTCTATTGCAAGCGGACTTCATCCGAGCTTCTACAGTAAGTGGACTTTGTCCGAGCTTCTACAATAAGCAGTCTCTATCCGAACTTCCACGGCAACCGATCTCCATCCGAGCTTCTACAGCAAGTGGACTTCATCCGATCTTCTACAGTAAGTGGACTTCGTCCGAGCTTCTACAATAAGCGGTCTCTATCCGGGCTTCCACAGCAACCGATCTCCATCCGAGCTTCTACAGTAAGCGAACTCCGTCCGAACTTCTATTGCAAGCGGATTTCATCCGAGCTTCTACAGTAAGCGAACTCCGTCCGAACTTCTATTGCAAGCGAACTTCATCCAAGCTTCTATAGTAAGTGGACTTCGTCCGAGCTTCTATAATAAGCAGTCTCTATCTGGGCTTCTACGGCAACCGATCTCCATCCGAGCTTCTACAGTAAGCGGCCTCCTTTTGGACTCCTACAAGAATCGGACTCCGTCCGAACTTCTACAAAAGATGGGCTCCAGTAGCCAGATTTCTATAGTGACCGACTGTCTCCGGTGTCTTCCATACCTCTCCAGCCATCAATCTTCAACAGCGCTAACCGGACTTCAATAGTGTCCTCCAGACTCCTCCAATGGACGAACTTCCACAATGCCTTTTGGACTCTTCTATCGGTCAACCTTCTATAGCGCCTTCTGAATTTCACAATCGATCGACCTTCTGTCGGATTCCTCATGCAACTGGACCTCTCCAGTGGACAGTCTTCAGACAAGCTTCTACATCAAATAAATTTCAGACGAACTTCTCTAGCAATCGGACTCCAGTCGGATTCCTCGAACAAAAATTTTCGTCTGAACTTCTACAGCAGATGACTTCCGTCTGCAGCATCAATGCCTAAGGCACCCAACGATAGTTAACCCGTCAACAACCCAAAAACATTTGAGCTTCTCTTAGATTGCTGAGACAGAGAGCTATTCTACTCTACCAGACATCCCAGTCGAGCTTCAGCCGTCCGACCCAAACTCCCGACAAGTCGCGACAACGAACACCACTCCACTCTCTGTAACAAACTTCACGTGGCCCCACCACTCTTTGGTAAGTCACGACAACGGACACCACTCCACTCTCCGTAACAAGCTCCATGTGGCCCCGAACAGCCCACTACCAGGCAGTTACGGATGTCGCTGTTAATCAGTTACGCTCTCCCACCTATAAAAGAGACCCTCCAGATACGTTCTCCTCTAAGCTCTAAACATTATCTCAAAACTCTGCTCAAATCCCATTCGAGTACTCCATTTCTGTTGAGGCAGAGTACTGACTTGAGCATCGGAGGGTCTTGCCGGAGCACCCCCAACTCTGGTTTAGACTTTCTTTGTAGGTCCCGACAGCAGCCGTGATCCTCTCGACTCCAGCTTCTCCGACATCGATGGAATTCTGTACCAACAGAATTGGTGCTAGAAGGAGGGCACTGTGTCTTTGTAGGACCCTTGTTCTTAAAGGAGTACTCAACAGGACTGTCTCTGATCATCTTCTTCGACATCTTCTTCTTCTTCTCCGACCAGATCCCAACCTGATGCCTCTCCGAAAGGCATCCACTAGGCGATCTACGGCCTCCGTGGCCAAATCTCAGCGAGATCCACAAGCCCCGACCTCATCTCCAATTTCCAGGCCCCTCCTCCTCCAGCAATGGCAATCGACATAGAGCAGTTCACCTGCTGGTTCAGCAGGTCAGGGGCCTCACCGAAGCGATGCAGGCCATGCAGCAGCAGCAGTAGCAGCCACCGGCATCTGTGTGGTTGGAAAGAGCATCGTCGGAGTTCTAGAATCTGGCGATCGGGCGGCCCACTTGGGCCAGTCACCCTGTATCCCCCGAAAAGGGGAAGCAGAAGGTGGAGAGCCCTCTGTCTGATCACGATTCTACCCCTGGAGGGTCCCTACCCCCGTTCTGCCAGAAGACCCTCGAGATTCATGATCGAGAGGATCTCCTAGATCGAAGGTTTTGAGAGATGAACCGGTGGATCGAAGAGCTCCGCCATGCTCCCCCTGCTTATGGTGAGAATATCTATACTGACCCTTCTTTTTTCAAAAAATTATGCAAGAACCAATCCCGTCGAACTTCAAGCTCCCCCAATTTGAGAGCTACAATGGGACCTCGGATCCGGTTGACCACCTGGAGGCCTTCCGA